>NC_054481.1:4960770-5282391 GCF_017639515.1 Carcharodon carcharias | reverse complement strand
CTCACACACACCCTCACTCACACTCACTCTCACTCACACTCACCCTCAATTACACTCACCCTCACTCGCACTCACACACACACACACACTCACACACACCCACACTCACACTCAACCACACACACCCTCACTCACCCACACCCTCACTCGCACTCGCACAGTCACACTCACTCACACACACCCTCACTCACACTCAACCACACACACCCTCACTCACCCACACCCTCACTCGCACTCACTCACACACACCCTCACTCGCACTCACACATACACACACCCTCACTCGCGCACACCCTCACTCGCACACACCCTCACACACCCTCATTCACACTCACCCTCACTCGCACTCTCCCTCACTCGCACTCACCCTCACTCGCACTCACCCTCACTCGCACTCACCCTCACTCACACTCACCCTCACTCGCACTCACCCTCACTCGCACTCACCCTCACTCACACACACCCTCACTCGCACTCACACACTCACACACACTCACTCACACTCACCCTCACTCGCACTCACCCTCACTCGCACACCCTCAATCACACTCACCCTCACTCATACACACCCTCACTCGCACTCACACTCACTCATACACCCTTACTCACACTCACCCTCACTCACACTCACCCTCACTCGCACTCACACTCACACACACCCTCACTCACACTCACCCTCACTCACACACACCCTCACTCACACACACACTCACTCGCACTCACACACACACACCCTCACTCACACACACCCTCACTCGCACTCACACACTCACACACAACCTCACTCGCACTCACACACACACCCTCACTCTCACTCACACACTCACACACACTCACTCACACACATCCTCACTCACACACCCTCACTCACACACACCCTCACTTGCACTCACACATACACACACCCTCACTCACGCACACCCTCACTCGCACACACCCTTACTCGCACTCACCCTCACTCGCACTCACCCTCACTCACACTCACCCTCGCTCACACTCACCCTCACTCGCACTCACCCTCAATCACACTCACCCTCACTCATACACACCCTCACTCGCACTCACACACTCACTCATACACCCTTACTCACACTCACCTTCACTCACACTCACCCTCACTCGCACTCACACTCACACACACCCTCACTCACTCTCACCCTCACTCACACACACCCTCACTCACACACACACTCACTGGCACTCACACACACACACCCTCACTCACACACACCCTCACTAACACACACCCTCACTCACACACACCCTCACTCGCACTCACACACACACACTCACTCACACACCCTCACTCACACTCACCCTCACTCACACACACCCTCACTCGCACTCACACACTCACACACTCACTCACACTCACCCTCACTCACACACACCCTCACTCACACACACCCTCACTTGCACTCACACATACACACACCCTCACTCGCGCACACCCTCACTCGCACACACCCTCACACACCCTCATTCACACTCACCCTCACTCACACTCACCCTCACTCACTCTCACACAGACTCGCACTCACCCTCACTCACACTCACCCTCACTTGCACTCACCCTCACTCGCACTCACCCTCACTCGCACTCACCCTCACTCACACTCACCCTCACCCTCACTCGCACTCACCCTCACTCGCACTCACCCTCACTCACACACACCCTTACTCGCACTCACACACACACTCACTCACACATACCCTCACTCACACTCACCCTCACTCACACTCACCCTCACTCACACACACCCTCACTCGCACTCACCCTCACACACCCTCATTCACACTCACCCTCACTCACACTCACCCTCACTCGCACTCACCCTCACTCGCACTCACCCTCACTCGCACTCACCCTCACTCACACTCACCCACACTCACACTCACCCTCACTTGCACTCACCCTCACTCGCACTCACCCTCACTCACACACCGTCACTCGCACTCACACACTCACACACACTCACTCACACTCACCCTCACTCGCACTCACCCTCACTCGCACTCACCCTCAATCACACTCACCCTCACTCATACACACCCTCACTCGCACTCACACACTCACTCATACACCCTTACTCACACTCACCCTCACTCACACTCACCCTCACTCGCACTCACACTCACACACACCCTCACTCACACTCACCCTCACTCACACACACCCTCACTCACACACACCCTCACTCGCACTCACACACTCACACACAACCTCACTCGCACTCACACACACACCCTCACTCTCACTCACACACTCACACACACTCACTCACACACACCCTCACTCACACACCCTCACTCACACACACCCTCACTTGCACTCACACATACTCACACCCTCACTCACGCACACCCTCACTCGCACACACCCTCACTCACACTCACCCTCACTCAAACTCACCCTCACTCACACTCACCATCACTCGCACTCACCCTCGCACTCAGCCTCACTCGCACTCACACTCACACACACCCTCACTCACACTCACCCTCACTCACACACACTCTCACTCACACACACCCTCACTCACACACACCCTCACTCGCACTCACACACACACACACCCTCACTCGCACACACCCTCACTCGCACACACCCTCACACACCCTCATTCACACTCACTCTCACTCACACTCACCCTCACTCACGCTCACCCTCACTTGCACTCACCCTCACTCGCACTCACCCTCACTCGCACTCACCCTCACTCACACTCACCCTCACCCTCACTCGCACTCACCCTCACTCGCACTCACCCTCAATCACACTCACCCTCACTCATACACACCCTCACTCGCACTCACACACTCACTCATACACCCTTACTCACACTCACCCTCACTCACACTCACCCTCACTCGCACTCACACTCACACACACCCTCACTCACACTCACCCTCACTCACACACACCCTCACTCACACACACCCTCACTCGCACTCACACACACACACAACCTCACTCGCACTCACACACACACCCTCACTCTCACTCACACACTCACACACACTCACTCACACACACCCTCACTCACACACCCTCACTCACACACACCCTCACTTGCACTCACACATACTCACACCCTCACTCACGCACACCCTCACTCGCACACACCCTCACTCACACTCACCCTCACTCAAACTCACCCTCACTCACACTCACCATCACTCGCACTCACCCTCGCACTCAGCCTCACTCGCACTCACACTCACACACACCCTCACTCACACTCACCCTCACTCACACACACTCTCACTCACACACACCCTCACTCACACACACCCTCACTCGCACTCACACACTCACTCATACACCCTTACTCACACTCACCTTCACTCACACTCACCCTCACTCGCACTCACACTCACACACACCCTCACTCACTCTCACCCTCACTCACACACACCCTCACTCACACACACCCTCACTCGCACTCACACACTCACTCATACACCCTTACTCACACTCACCTTCACTCACACTCACCCTCACTCGCACTCACACACTCACACACCCTCACTCACACTCACCCTCACTCACACACACTCTCACTCACACACACCCTCACTCACACACACCCTCACTCGCACTCACACACACACACACCCTCACTCGCACACACCCTCACTCGCACACACCCTCACACACCCTCATTCACACTCACTCTCACTCACACTCACCCTCACTCACGCTCACCCTCACTTGCACTCACCCTCACTCGCACTCACCCTCACTCGCACTCACCCTCACTCACACTCACCCTCACCCTCACTCGCACTCACCCTCACTCGCACTCACCCTCAATCACACTCACCCTCACTCATACACACCCTCACTCGCACTCACACACTCACTCATACACCCTTACTCACACTCACCCTCACTCACACTCACCCTCACTCGCACTCACACACACACACACCCTCACTCACACTCACCCTCACTCACACACACCCTCACTCACACACACCCTCACTCGCACTCACACACACACACAACCTCACTCGCACTCACACACACACCCTCACTCTCACTCACACACTCACACACACTCACTCACACACACCCTCACTCACACACCCTCACTCACACACACCCTCACTTGCACTCACACATACTCACACCCTCACTCACGCACACCCTCACTCGCACACACCCTCACTCACACTCACCCTCACTCAAACTCACCCTCACTCACACTCACCATCACTCGCACTCACCCTCGCACTCAGCCTCACTCGCACTCACACTCACACACACCCTCACTCACACTCACCCTCACTCACACACACTCTCACTCACACACACCCTCACTCACACACACCCTCACTCGCACTCACACACTCACTCATACACCCTTACTCACACTCACCTTCACTCACACTCACCCTCACTCGCACTCACACTCACACACACCCTCACTCACTCTCACCCTCACTCACACACACCCTCACTCACACACACACTCACTGGCACTCACACACACACACCCTCACTCACACACACCCTCACTAACACACACCCTCACTCACACACACCCTCACTCGCACTCACACACACACACTCACTCACACACCCTCACTCACACTCACCCTCACTCACACACACCCTCACTCGCACTCACACACTCACACACACTCACTCACACTCACCCTCACTCACACACACCCTCACTCACACACACCCTCACTCGCACTCACACATACACACACCCTCACTCGCGCACACCCTCACTCGCACACACCCTCACACACCCTCATTCACACTCACCCTCACTCACACTCACCCTCACTCGCACTCACCCTCACTCACACTCACCCTCACTCACTCTCACACAGACTCGCACTCACCCTCACTCACACACACCCTCACTTGCACTCACCCTCACTCTCACTCACACTCAATCACACTCACCCTCACACACACACACTCACTCGCACTCACACAGTCACACACTCACTCACACACCCTCACTCACACACATCCTCACTGACACGCACCCTCACTCACACTCACCCTTACTCACACTCACCCTCACTCGCACTCACCCTCACTCGCACTCACCCTCACTCGCACTCACACACACCCTCACTCACACACACCCTCACTCGCACTCACACAGACACACCCTCACTCGCACACACCCTCACTCACACTCACTCTCACTCGCACTCACACACACTCACTCACACACACCCTCACTCACACTCACTCTCACTCACACTCACCCTCAATTACACTCACCCTCACTCGCACTCACACACACACACTCACTCACACACACCCTCACTCACACTCAACCACACACACCCTCACTCACCCACACCCTCACTCGCACTCGCACAGTCACACTCACTCACACACACCCTCACTCACACTCAACCACACACACCCTCACTCACCCACACACTCACTCGCACTCACTCACACACACCCTCACTCGCACTCACACATACACACACCCTCACTCGCGCACACCCTCACTCGCACACACCCTCACACACCCTCATTCACACTCACCCTCACTCGCACTCTCCCTCACTCGCACTCACCCTCACTCGCACTCACCCTCACTCGCACTCACCCTCACTCACACTCACCCTCACTCGCACTCACCCTCACTCGCACTCACCCTCACTCACACACACCCTCACTCGCACTCACACACTCACACACACTCACTCACACACCCTCACTCGCACTCACCCTCACTCGCACACCCTCAATCACACTCACCCTCACTCATACACACCCTCACTCGCACTCACACTCACTCATACACCCTTACTCACACTCACCCTCACTCACACTCACCCTCACTCGCACTCACACTCACACACACCCTCACTCACACTCACCCTCACTCACACACACCCTCACTCACACACACACTCACTCGCACTCACACACACACACCCTCACTCACACACACCCTCACTCGCACTCACACACTCACACACAACCTCACTCGCACTCACACACACACCCTCACTCTCACTCACACACTCACACACACTCACTCACACACACCCTCACTCACACACCCTCACTCACACACACCCTCACTTGCACTCACACAGACACACACACTCACTCACGCACACCCTCACTCGCACACACCCTTACTCGCACTCACCCTCACTCGCACTCACCCTCACTCACACTCACCCTCGCTCACACTCACCCTCACTCGCACTCACCCTCAATCACACTCACCCTCACTCATACACACCCTCACTCGCACTCACACACTCACTCATACACCCTTACTCACACTCACCTTCACTCACACTCACCCTCACTCGCACTCACACTCACACACACCCTCACTCACTCTCACCCTCACTCACACACACCCTCACTCACACACACACTCACTGGCACTCACACACACACACCCTCACTCACACACACCCTCACTAACACACACCCTCACTCACACACACCCTCACTCGCACTCACACACACACACTCACTCACACACCCTCACTCACACTCACCCTCACTCACACACACCCTCACTCGCACTCACACACTCACACACTCACTCACACTCACCCTCACTCACACACACCCTCACTCACACACACCCTCACTTGCACTCACACATACACACACCCTCACTCGCGCACACCCTCACTCGCACACACCCTCACACACCCTCATTCACACTCACCCTCACTCACACTCACCCTCACTCACTCTCACACAGACTCGCACTCACCCTCACTCACACTCACCCTCACTTGCACTCACCCTCACTCGCACTCACCCTCACTCGCACTCACCCTCACTCACACTCACCCTCACCCTCACTCGCACTCACCCTCACTCGCACTCACCCTCACTCACACACACCCTTACTCGCACTCACACACACACTCACTCACACATACCCTCACTCACACTCACCCTCACTCACACTCACCCTCACTCACACACACCCTCACTCGCACTCACCCTCACACACCCTCATTCACACTCACCCTCACTCACACTCACCCTCACTCGCACTCACCCTCACCCTCACTCGCACTCACCCTCACTCGCACTCACCCTCACTCACACTCACCCACACTCACACTCACCCTCACTTGCACTCACCCTCACTCGCACTCACCCTCACTCACACACCGTCACTCGCACTCACACACTCACACACACTCACTCACACTCACCCTCACTCGCACTCACCCTCACTCGCACTCACCCTCAATCACACTCACCCTCACTCATACACACCCTCACTCGCACTCACACACTCACTCATACACCCTTACTCACACTCACCCTCACTCACACTCACCCTCACTCGCACTCACACTCACACACACCCTCACTCACACTCACCCTCACTCACACACACCCTCACTCACACACACCCTCACTCGCACTCACACACTCACACACAACCTCACTCGCACTCACACACACACCCTCACTCTCACTCACACACTCACACACACTCACTCACACACACCCTCACTCACACACCCTCACTCACACACACCCTCACTTGCACTCACACATACTCACACCCTCACTCACGCACACCCTCACTCGCACACACCCTCACTCACACTCACCCTCACTCAAACTCACCCTCACTCACACTCACCATCACTCGCACTCACCCTCGCACTCAGCCTCACTCGCACTCACACTCACACACACCCTCACTCACACTCACCCTCACTCACACACACTCTCACTCACACACACCCTCACTCACACACACCCTCACTCGCACTCACACACACACACACCCTCACTCGCACACACCCTCACTCGCACACACCCTCACACACCCTCATTCACACTCACTCTCACTCACACTCACCCTCACTCACGCTCACCCTCACTTGCACTCACCCTCACTCGCACTCACCCTCACTCGCACTCACCCTCACTCACACTCACCCTCACCCTCACTCGCACTCACCCTCACTCGCACTCACCCTCAATCACACTCACCCTCACTCATACACACCCTCACTCGCACTCACACACTCACTCATACACCCTTACTCACACTCACCCTCACTCACACTCACCCTCACTCGCACTCACACTCACACACACCCTCACTCACACTCACCCTCACTCACACACACCCTCACTCACACACACCCTCACTCGCACTCACACACACACACAACCTCACTCGCACTCACACACACACCCTCACTCTCACTCACACACTCACACACACTCACTCACACACACCCTCACTCACACACCCTCACTCACACACACCCTCACTTGCACTCACACATACTCACACCCTCACTCACGCACACCCTCACTCGCACACACCCTCACTCACACTCACCCTCACTCAAACTCACCCTCACTCACACTCACCATCACTCGCACTCACCCTCGCACTCAGCCTCACTCGCACTCACACTCACACACACCCTCACTCACACTCACCCTCACTCACACACACTCTCACTCACACACACCCTCACTCACACACACCCTCACTCGCACTCACACACTCACTCATACACCCTTACTCACACTCACCTTCACTCACACTCACCCTCACTCGCACTCACACTCACACACACCCTCACTCACTCTCACCCTCACTCACACACACCCTCACTCACACACACACTCACTGGCACTCACACACACACACCCTCACTCACACACACCCTCACTAACACACACCCTCACTCACACACACCCTCACTCGCACTCACACACACACACTCACTCACACACCCTCACTCACACTCACCCTCACTCACACACACCCTCACTCGCACTCACACACTCACACACACTCACTCACACTCACCCTCACTCACACACACCCTCACTCACACACACCCTCACTCGCACTCACACATACACACACCCTCACTCGCGCACACCCTCACTCGCACACACCCTCACACACCCTCATTCACACTCACCCTCACTCACACTCACCCTCACTCGCACTCACCCTCACTCACACTCACCCTCACTCACTCTCACACAGACTCGCACTCACCCTCACTCACACTCACCCTCACTTGCACTCACCCTCACTCGCACTCACCCTCAATCACACTCACCCTCACACACACACCCTCACTCGCACTCACACAGTCACACACTCACTCACACACCCTCACTCACACACATCCTCACTGACACGCACCCTCACTCACACTCACCCTTACTCACACTCACCCTCACTCGCACTCACCCTCACTCGCACTCACCCTCACTCGCACTCACACACACCCTCACTCACACACACCCTCACTCGCACTCACACAGACACACCCTCACTCGCACACACCCTCACTCACACTCACTCTCACTCGCACTCACACACACTCACTCACACACACCCTCACTCACACTCACTCTCACTCACACTCACCCTCAATCACACTCACCCTCACTCGCACTCACACACACACACTCACTCACACACACCCTCACTCACACTCAACCACACACACCCTCACTCACCCACACCCTCACTCGCACTCGCACAGTCACACTCACTCACACACACCCTCACTCACACTCAACCACACACACCCTCACTCACCCACACCCTCACTCGCACTCACTCACACACACCCTCACTCGCACTCACACATACACACACCCTCACTCGCGCACACCCTCACTCGCACACACCCTCACACACCCTCATTCACACTCACCCTCACTCGCACTCTCCCTCACTCGCACTCACCCTCACTCGCACTCACCCTCACTCGCACTCACCCTCACTCACACTCACCCTCACTCGCACTCACCCTCACTCGCACTCACCCTCACTCACACACACCCTCACTCGCACTCACACACACACACACTCACTCACACTCACCCTCACTCGCACTCACCCTCACTCGCACACCCTCAATCACACTCACCCTCACTCATACACACCCTCACTCGCACTCACACTCACTCATACACCCTTACTCACACTCACCCTCACTCACACTCACCCTCACTCGCACTCACACTCACACACACCCTCACTCACACTCACCCTCACTCACACACACCCTCACTCACACACACACTCACTCGCACTCACACACACACACCCTCACTCACACACACCCTCACTCGCACTCACACACTCACACACAACCTCACTCGCACTCACACACACACCCTCACTCTCACTCACACACTCACACACACTCACTCACACACACCCTCACTCACACTCACCCTCACTCACACACACCCTCACTCGCACTCACACATACACACACCCTCACTCACGCACACCCTCACTCGCACACACCCTTACTCGCACTCACCCTCACTCGCACTCACCCTCACTCACACTCACCCTCACTCACACCCACCCTCACTCGCACTCACCCTCAATCACACTCACCCTCACTCATACACACCCTCACTCGCACTCACACACTCACTCATACACCCTTACTCAAACTCACCCTCACTCACACTCACCCTCACTCGCACTCACCCTCACTCGCACTCACCCTCACTCACACTCACCCTCACTCACACACACCCTCACTAACACACACACTCACACACACACACCCTCACTCACACACACCCTCACTAACACACACCCTCACTCACACACACCCTCACTCGCACTCACACACACTCACTCGCATTCACCCTCACTCACACTCACCCTCACTCACACACACCCTCACTCGCACTCACACACTCACACACTCACTCACACTCACCCTCACTCACACACACCCTCACTCACACACACCCTCACTTGCACTCACACATACACACACCCTCACTCGCGCACACCCTCACTCGCACACACCCTCACACACCCTCATTCACACTCACCCTCACTCACACTCACCCTCACTCACTCTCACACAGACTCGCACTCACCCTCACTCACACTCACCCTCACTTGCACTCACCCTCACTCGCACTCACCCTCAATCACACTCACCCTCACACACACACCCTCACTCGCACTCACACAGTCACACACTCACTCACACACCCTCACTCACACACATCCTCACTGACACGCACCCTCACTCACACACACCCTCACTCACACACCCTCACTCACACACACCCTCACTTGCACTCACACATACTCACACCCTCACTCACGCACACCCTCACTCGCACACACCCTCACTCACACTCACCCTCACTCAAACTCACCCTCACTCACACTCACCATCACTCGCACTCACCCTCGCACTCAGCCTCACTCGCACTCACACTCACACACACCCTCACTCACACTCACCCTCACTCACACACACTCTCACTCACACACACCCTCACTCACACACACCCTCACTCGCACTCACACACACACCCCCTCACACACACACCCTCACTCACACCCTCACTCACACACACCCTCACTCGCACTCACACACACTCACTCGCACTCACCCTCACTCACACACACCCTCACTCACACACACCCTCACTCGCACACACCCTCACACACCCTCATTCACACTCACTCTCACTCACACTCACCCTCACTCACGCTCACCCTCACTTGCACTCACCCTCACTCGCACTCACCCTCACTCGCACTCACCCTCACTCACACTCAACCTCACTCGCACTCACCCTCACTCGCACTCACCCTCAATCACACTCACCCTCACTCATACACACCCTCACTCGCACTCACACACTCACTCATACACCCTTACTCACACTCACCCTCACTCACACTCACCCTCACTCGCACTCACACTCACACACACCCTCACTCACACTCACCCTCACTCACACACACCCTCACTCACACACACCCTCACTCGCACTCACACACACACACAACCTCACTCGCACTCACACACACACCCTCACTCTCACTCACACACTCACACACACTCACTCACACACACCCTCACTCACACACCCTCACTCACACACACCCTCACTTGCACTCACACATACTCACACCCTCACTCACGCACACCCTCACTCGCACACACCCTCACTCACACTCACCCTCACTCAAACTCAACCTCACTCACACTCACCATCACTCGCACTCACACTCGCACTCAGCCTCACTCGCACTCACACTCACACACACCCTCACTCACACTCACCCTCACTCACACACACTCTCACTCACACACACCCTCACTCACACACACCGTCACTCGCACTCACACACACACCCCCTCACACACACACCCTCACTCACACCCTCACTCACACACACCCTCACTCGCACTCACACACACTCACTCGCACTCACCCTCACTCACACACACCCTCACTCACACACACCCTCACTCGCACTCACACACACACACACCCTCACTCGCACACACCCTCACTCGCACACACCCTCACACACCCTCATTCACACTCACTCTCACTCACACTCACCCTCAATCACGCTCACCCTCACTTGCACTCACCCTCACCCTCACTCGCACTCACCCTCACTCGCACTCACCCTCACTCGCACTCACCCTCACTCGCACTCACCCTCACTCACACACACCTTTACTCGCACTCACACACACACACTCACTCACACATACCCTCACTCACACTCACCCTCACTCACACTCACCCTCACTCACACACACCCTCACTCACACACACCCTCACTCGCACTCACCCTCACACACCCTCATTCACACTCACCCTCACTCACACTCACCCTCACTCGCACTCACCCTCACTCGCACTCACCCTCACTCGCACTCACCCTCACTCACACTCACCCACACTCACACTCACCCTCACTCGCACTCACCCTCACTCGCACTCACCCTCACTCACACACCCTCACTCGCACTCACACACTCACACACACTCACTCACACTCACCCTCACTCGCACTCACCCTCACTCGCACTCACCCTCAATCACACTCACCCTCACTCATACACACCCTCACTCGCACTCACACACTCACTCATACACCCTTACTCACACTCACCCTCACTCACACTCACCCTCACTCGCACTCACACTCACACACACCCTCACTCACACTCACCCTCACTCACACACACCCTCACTCACACACACCCTCACTCGCACTCACACACTCACACACAACCTCACTCGCACTCACACACACACCCTCACTCTCACTCACACACTCACACACACTCACTCACACACACCCTCACTCACACACCCTCACACACACACACCCTCACTTGCACTCACACATACTCACACCCTCACTCACGCACACCCTCACTCGCACACACCCTCACTCACACTCACCCTCACTCAAACTCACCCTCACTCACACTCACCATCACTCGCACTCACCCTCGCACTCAGCCTCACTCGCACTCACACTCACACACACCCTCACTCACACTCACCCTCACTCACACACACTCTCACTCACACACACCCTCACTCACACACACCCTCACTCGCACTCACACACACACCCCCTCACACACACACCCTCACTCACACCCTCACTCACACACACCCTCACTCGCACTCACACACACTCACTCGCACTCACCCTCACTCACACACACCCTCACTCACACACACCCTCACTCGCACTCACACACACACACACCCTCACTCGCACACACGCTCACTCGCACACACCCTCACACACCCTCATTCACACTCACTCTCACTCACACTCACCCTCACTCACGCTCACCCTCACTTGCACTCACCCTCACTCGCACTCACCCTCACTCGCACTCACCCTCACTCACACTCACCCTCACCCTCACTCGCACTCACCCTCACTCGCACTCACCCTCACTCACACACACCTTTACTCGCACTCACACACACACTCACTCACACATACCCTCACTCACACTCACCCTCACTCACACTCACCCTCACTCACACACACCCTCACTCACACACACCCTCACTCGCACTCACCCTCACACAGCCTCATTCACACTCACCCTCACTCACACTCACCCTCACTCGCACTCACCCTCACTCGCACTCACCCTCACTCGCACTCACCCTCACTCACACTCACCCACACTCACACTCACCCTCACTCGCACTCACCCTCACTCGCACTCACCCTCACTCACACACCCTCACTCGCACTCATACACTCACACACACTCACTCACACTCACCCTCACTCGCACTCACCCTCACTCGCACTCACCCTCAATCACACTCACCCTCACTCATACACACCCTCACTCGCACTCACTCACTCATACACCCTTACTCACACTCACCCTCACTCACACTCACCCTCACTCGCACTCACACTCACACACACCCTCACACACACTCACCCTCACTCACACTCACCCTCACTCACACACACCCTCACTCGCACTCACACACTCACACACAACCTCACTCGCACTCACACACACACCCTCACTCTCACTCACACACTCACACACACTCACTCACACACACCCTCACTCACACACCCTCACTCACACACACCCTCACTTGCACTCACACATACTCACACCCTCACTCACACTCACCATCACTCGCACTCACCCTCGCACTCAGCCTCACTCGCACTCACACTCACACACACCCTCACTCACACTCACCCTCACTCACACACACTCTCACTCACACACACCCTCACTCACACACACCCTCACTCGCACTCACACACACACCCCCTCACACACACCCTCACTCACACCCTCACTCACACACCCTCACTCGCACTCACACACACTCACTCGCACTCACCCTCACTCACACACACCCTCACTCACACACACCCTCACTCGCACTCACACACACACACACACCCTCACTCGCACACACCCTCACTCGCACACACCCTCACACACCCTCATTCACACTCACCCTCACTCACACTCACCCTCACTCACTATCACCCTCACACACACACCCTCACTAGCACTCACACACTCACACACCCTCACTCGCGCACACCCTCACTCGCACACACCCTCACACACCCTCATTCACACTCACCCTCACTCACACTCACCCACACTCACACCCACCCTCACTCGCACTCACCCTCACCCTCACCCGCACTCACACACTCACACACACTCACTCACACACACCCTCACTCACACACCCTCACTCACACACACCCTCACTTGCACTCACACATACACACTCCCTCACTCACACTCACCCTCACTCACACTCACCCTCACTCGCACACCCTCAATCACACTCACCCTCACTCATACACACCCTCACTCGCACTCACACTCACTCATACACCCTTACTCACACTCACCCTCACTCACACTCACCCTCACTCGCACTCACACTCACACACACCCTCACTCACACTCACCCTCACTCACACACACCCTCACTCACACACACACTCACTCGCACTCACACACACACACCCTCACTCACACACACCCTCACTCGCACTCACACACTCACACACAACCTCACTCGCACTCACACACACACCCTCACTCTCACTCACACACTCACACACACTCACTCACACACACCCTCACTCACACACCCTCACTCACACACACCCTCACTTGCACTCACACATACACACACCCTCACTCACGCACACCCTCACTCGCACTCACCCTCACTCACACTCACCCTCGCTCACACTCACCCTCACTCGCACTCACCCTCAATCACACTCACCCTCACTCATACACACCCTCACTCACACTCACACACTCACTCATACACCCTTACTCACACTCACCTTCACTCACACTCACCCTCACTCGCACTCACACTCACACACACCCTCACTCACTCTCACCCTCACTCACACACACCCTCACTCACACACACACTCACTGGCACTCACACACACACACCCTCACTCACACACACCCTCACTAACACACACCCTCACTCACACACACCCTCACTCGCACTCACACACACACACTCACTCACACACCCTCACTCACACTCACCCTCACTCACACACACCCTCACTCGCACTCACACACTCACACACACTCACTCACACTCACCCTCACTCACACACACCCTCACTCACACACACCCTCACTCGCACTCACACATACACACACCCTCACTCGCGCACACCCTCACTCGCACACACCCTCACACACCCTCATTCACACTCACCCTCACTCACACTCACCCTCACTCGCACTCACCCTCACTCACACTCACCCTCACTCACTCTCACACAGACTCGCACTCACCCTCACTCACACTCACCCTCACTTGCACTCACCCTCACTCGCACTCACCCTCAATCACACTCACCCTCACACACACACCCTCACTCGCACTCACACAGTCACACACTCACTCACACACCCTCACTCACACACATCCTCACTGACACGCACCCTCACTCACACTCACCCTTACTCACACTCACCCTCACTCGCACTCACCCTCACTCGCACTCACCCTCACTCGCACTCACCCTCACTCGCACTCACACACACCCTCACTCACACACACCCTCACTCGCACTCACACAGACACACCCTCACTCGCACACACCCTCACTCACACTCACTCTCACTCGCACTCACACACACTCACTCACACACACCCTCACTCACACTCACTCTCACTCACACTCACCCTCAATCACACTCACCCTCACTCGCACTCACACACACACACTCACTCACACACACCCTCACTCACACTCACCCACACACACCCTCACTCACCCACACCCTCACTCGCACTCGCACAGTCACACACACTCACACACCCTCACTCACACACATCCTCACTAACACACACCCTCACTCACACTCACCCTCACTCGCACTCACCCTCACTCGCACTCACCCTCACTCGCACTCACACACACCCTCACTCACACACACCCTCACTCGCACTCACACAGACACACCCTCACTCGCACACACCCTCACTCACACTCTCACTCGCACTCACACACTCACTCACACACACCCTCACTCACACTCACTCTCACTCACACTCACCCTCAATCACACTCACCGTCACTCGCACTCACCCTCACTCGCACTCACCCTCACTCGCACTCACACACACCCTCACTCACACACACCCTCACTCGCACTCACACAGACACACCCTCACTCGCACACACCCTCACTCACACTCACTCTCACTCGCACTCACACACACTCACTCACACACACCCTCACTCACACTCACTCTCACTCACACTCACCCTCAATCACACTCACCCTCACTCGCACTCACACACACACACTCACTCACACACACCCTCACTCACACTCACCCACACACACCCTCACTCACCCACACCCTCACTCGCACTCGCACAGTCACACACACTCACACACCCTCACTCACACACATCCTCACTAACACACACCCTCACTCACACTCACCCTCACTCGCACTCACCCTCACTTGCACTCACCCTCACTCGCACTCACACACACCCTCACTCACACACACCCTCACTCGCACTCACACAGACACACCCTCACTCGCACACACCCTCACTCACACTCTCACTCGCACTCACACACTCACTCACACACACCCTCACTCACACTCACTCTCACTCACACTCACCCTCAATCACACTCACCCTCACTCGCACTCACACACACACACTCACTCACACACATCCTCACTCACACTCACCCTCACTCACAGACACCCTCACTCACACACACCCTCACTCACACACACCCTCACTCACACTCACCCTCAATCACACTCACCCTCACTCATACACACCCTCACTCGCACTCACACACACACACACTCACACACACACCCTCACTCACACTCACCCTCACACTCACCCTCACTCACACACACACTCACGCGCCCTAACGCACACACACCCTCACTCACACACACCCTCACTCACACACACCCTCACTCACACACCCTCACTCGCACTCACACACTCACTCGCACTCACCCTCACTCACACACACACTCACTCACACACACCCTCACTCACACACACCCTCACTCGCACTCACACACACACACTCACTCGCACTCACCCTCACTCACACATACCCTCACTCACACACACCCTCACTAGAACTCACACACTCACACATACTCACTCGCACTCACCCTCACTCACAGTCACCCTCACTCACACACACCCTCACTCGCACTCACACATACACCCTCACTCGCGCACACCCTCACTCGCACACACCCTCACACACCCTCATTCACACTCACCCTCACTCACACTCACCCTCACTCACACTCACCCTCACTCGTACTCACCCTCACTCGCACTCACCCTCACTCGCACTCACCCTCACTCACACTCACCCTCACTCGCACTCACCCTCAATCACACTCACCCTCACACACACCCTCACTCGCACTCACACTCACACACACTCACTCACACACCCTCACTCACACACACCCTCACTGACACACACCCTCACTCACACTCACCCTCACTCACACTCACCCTCACTCGCACTCACCCTCACTCGCACTCACCCTCACTCGCACTCACCCTCACTCACACGCACCCTCACTCACACGCACCCTCACTTGCACACACCCTCACTCACACTCACCCTCACTCACACTCACCCTCACTCGCACTCACCCTCACTCGCACTCACACTCACACACACCCTCACTCATACTCACCCTCACACACACACACCCTCACTCACACACACCCTCACTCGCACTCACACACACTCACTCGCACTCACCCTCACACACACACCCTCACTCACACACACCCTCACTCGCACTCACACACACACACTCACTCACACTCACCCTCACTCACACACTCTCACTCACTCACCCTCACTCACACACACCCTCACTAGCACTCACACACTCACACATACTCACTCGCACTCACCCTCACTCACACTCACCCTCACACACACACACTCACTCGCACTCACACACTCTCTCACACTCACCCTCACCCAAACACACCCTCAGTCACACACACCCTCACTTGCACTCACACATACACACACCCTCACTTGCGCACACCCTCATTCTCACACACCCTCATTCACACTCACCCTCACTCACACACCCTCACTCGCACTCACCCTCACTCACACTCACCCTCACTCGCACTCACCCTCACTCGCACTCACCCTCACTCGCACTCACACTCACTCGCATTCACCCTCACTCACTCACCCTCACTCACACACACCCTCACTCGCACTCACACACACACACTCACTCACACACCCTCACTCACACACACCCTCACTGACACACACCCTCACTCACACTCATCCTCACTCGCACTCACCCTCACTCGCACTCACCCTCACTCGCACTCACACTCACACACACCCTCACTCACACTCACCCTCACTCACACACACCCTCACTCACACCCTCACTCACACACACCCTCACTGACACACACCCTCACTCACACTCACCCTCACTCGCACTCACACTCACACACACCCTCACTCACACTCACCCTCAATCACACACACCCTCACTCGCACTCACACACACACACCCTCACTCGCACACATCCTCACTCGCACACACCCTCACTCGCACACACCCTCATCACACTCACCCTCACACACTCACCCTCACTCACACTCACCCTCACTTACACACACCCTCACTCACACACACCCTCACTCGCACTCACCCTCACTCACACTCACCCTCACTCACACACACCCTCACACACACACCCTCACTCGCATTCACCCTCACACTCACCCTCACTCACACACACTCACCCTCACTCACACACACCCTCACTCACACACACCCTTACTCGCACTCACCCTCACACACACACTCACCCTCACTCACACACACCCTCACTCACACACACCCTCACTCACACTCACCCTCACTCACACTCACCCTCACTCACTCACACCCTCACTCGCATTCACCCTCACTCACACTCACCCTCACTCACACACACCCTCACTCGCATTCACCCTCACTCACACTCACCCTCACTCACACACACTCACCCTCACTCACACACACCCTCACTCACACACACCCTCACTCGAACTCACCCTCACTCACACACACTCACCCTCACTCACACTCACCCTCACTCACTCAAACCCTCACTCGCATTCACCCTCACTCACACTCACCCTCACTCACACACACCCTCACTCACACATGTGTGGAGCTGAGTGCGAGTGATGGTCGCCTTCCCGAACACCTCCTGACTGTTCCCCCGCCAAGGGGGAAGATCCAGCCAATAGAGTTTCTTTGTGCTGATCCATCCAGAAAGGCAGAGTAAGTGGGGATGGATGTGGCGGAGACCATGTCCATGTGGATCCACCATAACAGGCGCAGGATTCCTGCGCACCCCACCCCAGAGCTGCTGTAACTCAGCCCCTTCCAGCCTGTCTGTCTGCCCTTGTCCACAATGACATGGGCTTCTCAACACTGAGGAAGCAGCCGGCCAGAGACCCACACCTACTGCCTCCTGTTACTGGCTGGTAACCAAGGAGAGCCAAGACAGGATCGATGGGGAGGAAGAGGAAGAGGAAGAGGTGGAGGTGGAGGTGGTGGAGCCAAATGGAGGAGAGCCAGCACCAGGAATAACCTCACCTTGATGAACCTGCTGCACCTGGACAGCCTCAAACACTCACTCTCCCTCACTCACTCTCCCTCACTCACTCTCCCTCACTCACTCTCCCTCACTCACTCACTCTCCCTCACTCACTCTCTCCCTCACCCACTCACTCTCCCTCACCCACTCACTCTCCTTCACTCACACTCTCCCTCACCCACTCACTCTCCCTCACTCACTCTCCCTCACCCACTCACTCTCCCTCACTCATTCACTCTCCCTCACCCACTCTCTCCCTCACTCACTCGCTCTCCCTCACTCACTCACTCTCCCTCACCCACTCACTCTCCCTCACTCACTCACTCTCCCTCACCCACTCACTCTCCCTCACACACTCACTCCCCTCACACACTCACTCTCCCTCACACACCCACTCGCACACTCACTTGCACTCCCTCACTCACTCACTCTCCCTCACCCACTCACTCTCCCTCACTCACTCACTCTCCCTCACCCACTCACTCTCCCTCACACACTCACTCCCCTCACACACTCACTCTCCCTCACACACCCACTCGCACACTCACTTGCACCCACTCACTCTCCCTCACACACTCAATTGCACACTCACTCGCACCCACTCACTCTCCCTCACACACTCACTCGCACCCACACACTCATTCTCCCTCACCCACTCACTCTCCCTCACACACTCACGCGCACTCACCCTCACAAGCACACTCACTTGCACCCACTCACTCTCCCTCACACACTCACGCGCACTCACCCTGACTCACTTGCATTCACCCTCACTCATACATGTGCTTGCACTCACACACTCACTCACACTCACCCTCACACGCACACTCACTTGCACCCACTCAGTCTCCCTCACCCACTCACTCTCCTTCACTCACACTCTCCCTCACCCACTCACTCTCCCTCACTCACTCTCCCTCACCCACTCACTCTCCCTCACCCACTCACTCTCCCTCACTCATTCACTCTCCCTCACCCACTCTCTCCCTCACTCACTCGCTCTCCCTCACCCACTCACTCTCCCTCACACACTCACTCCCCTCACACACTCACTCTCCCTCACACACCCACTCGCACACTCACTTGCACCCACTCACTCTCCCTCACACACTCACTCGCACACTCACTCGCACCCACTCACTCATTCTCCCTCACCCACTCACTCTCCCTCACACACTCACGCGCACTCACCCTGACTCACTTGCATTCACCCTCACTCATACATGTGCTTGCACTCACACACTCACTCACACTCACCCTCACACGCACACTCACTTGCACCCACTCAGTCTCCCTCACACACTCACTTGCACTCACCTTCACTCGCACTCACCCTCACTCACACACGTGCTTGCACTCACAAACTCACTCACACACTCACTCGCCCTCACACACTCACACACACACTCACTCGCACTTATCCTCACACACTCACTCACACTCGCCCTGACACATGCACTCACCCTCACTCATACACTCATTCGCACTCAACCTCAGGCACATACTCACTCACATTCACCCTCTCACTCACGTGCACTCACCCTCACACACTCACGCGTACTCACCCTCACTCACTACACACACTCACCCTCACCCTCACCCACTATGCGCTGAACATCAGTTTCGATAACTGCAGATCGTAAGCACTGCTGTGAATGTTCAGACAGTGGGTGCAGTAATGGCTCTACTGTTGCCATTCACAGATACTTGAAACCCATCTTCTGTTTTTTTAAAATTTTTCCAGTTGTCATCCCCTTTTGCTCTGCACTGTAATCCCTTATGTCAACTTAGCTTTTCTGCCCATCATGTCACAGTTCTATGGAAGAGTCATGAGGACTCGAAACGTCAACTCTTTTCTTCTCCGCCGATGCTGCCAGACCTGCTGAGTTTTTCCAGGTAATTCTGTTTTTGGTTGGGATTTCCAGCATCCGCAGTTTTTTGTTTTTATCTCTTTGTCACAGTCATTGTTTTTCTTACTTCCCCCTCCCTTCCCCCTGACTCGATATCAGCTTCTGAACTGTTGTCTCTTGAGGAAAGGTCATCTACTTTACATTAACACTGTCCCTCTCTCCACAGATTCTGCCTGCTGAGTATTTCCAGCATTTTCTGTTTTTTATTTCAGATTTCCAGCATCCACTGCGTGTTTGCTTTTGTCTAAGCTTCATTTATTTAAATAAGCTTGGAGAATTTACCATGTGCGATTGGCATGTCCACTGGATTATTAAAGTAATGAAGCTGATTATAGTTCTATCCTGGACATGTAACCCAGAGTGTCTAATGATAAATTCCACTGAGGAGCAAAGCATTGTATGGATTCGAGACAAGGTTATGGATAAATTGGATTTGCCACCTATTAACTGGATACAATTAGTTTATAATGCAATGCTTGATATTTTCAATTAAATATAATTATTTTTAATTTAATTTTGCATTCTACGTTAGATTTGAACTGTGTTTTAAACAATAATTTTGTTCTATTTGGTGATTAAGCCTTTGAGTATTATTTCTTCTGCTCATTTTCTTTCATGTCATCCACTGATCTGTAACCTTTTTAAAATGATGCAGGCGGCCATGAGAACAAACCCAGCCTTTTAAAGGACATTTCTTTAGAGAATTTGCTTCAGGGGAACTGAACTGTCTATCCTTTCATATGTTAAAATTATATGAAGATGTTATCATAACCTTCCTTATCTCGGTCCTTCTCAATCTAGGCACTTCTTTCAATGTACTCTGCCTAGATTTCTGAGACTGCCTCAACATCCAGCTGCACGCTGTTGCTTGCTGTCTCTTTGAGATTAGCGCTGTGCACTTTTGAAGAAACTTCTATAGAAAATGACAATAATTTACTGCGGAAGCTGGTCTGCGCTGACTGTAAACACGCTGTGTCTTTGCCAAGATCTAGAGCTTTGGAGTGCAGCAATTAGAAAATCATGGCAGCAAAGCCTGTGTTTGTTCCTTTCTAGGACGGTCAAGGGACAGAATATTGTGAACTCTGGGCAAGACTGGCATTGTTTTGTGTGCGTCAGCACATAGATGGGACCGCACGTTCTGAGCCACAGTGACCACACACCCACCAGAACAGAGGAGGTGGGGATGTGTCAAAAAAATATTCAATTATATAAACATACAACTAATTTTTTGACCAACTCCCTCCTTTGATCGACTGACAAATCAGTAGGAACATGGCAGCAGCAGATCTCGGAGCGTCGTCTTTAACTTCTTCCCAGCATTTATTTTTACTCATGTTTAATGCAAAAGATTCCTTAGACAAACACACGTTTCCATAACTTGTTCTTCTTTTTGAAATATCTGAGACAGTGGGACTCAGTGTGACCTCGAAACTTTCATATTATTAACGTATTCCTGGGAATCTTTATGGTCTACTCACTAGAGTTGGCTTTGATCTTCCTACCATGTCATTTCCATCAGAAAATGTGAACTCACAAGACAAAAACTAGGGGAGAAAAAATGCCAAATTGTCACTGGGAGTCCTCTTCTTCCGATTTTTGGGCAGACTAGGATTTAGACAGCTAACACTTGTATCAGAAACAGGAAGTCCAGTTAGAATACTCCAATAGGGGTTGTTGTGTTTAATGCCTCAGAGGAATACAGAAATGATACGGCAGTTTCTATGTCTGCAGGAGTTATAGTCACAATGCTCTTAAAATGTCTGCTCCCATGCTTATAGCAGACAGCCTCTGTCTCTCTCTGTCTCTGTCTAAGTGACTACTCTCAGGCTTAACTAATTTTTACTACTTGTTCATGGGATTTGGGTGTCGCTGGCTAGCCTAGCATTTGTTGCCCATCCCTAATTGCCCTTGAGAAGGTGGTGGTGAGCTGCCTTCTTGAACCACTGCAGTCTATGTGGTGTAGGTACACCCACAGTGCTGTTAGGAAGGGAGTTCCAGGATTTTGACTCAATGACAGTGAAGGAACGGTGACATATTTCCAAGTCAGGATGGTGAGCAACTTGGAGGGGAACTTCCAGGTGGTGGTGTTCCCATCTATCTGCTGCCTTTGTCCATGTAGCGGTTCTGGGCTTGGAAGTTGTTGTCTAAGGAGCCTTGGCGAGTTTCTGCAGGCATCTTGTAGATGGTACACACTGGTGTCACTGTGTGTCGGTGGTGGAGGGAGTGAATGTTTGTGGTTGGGGTGCCAATCAAGCGGAGCTGCTTTGTCCTGGACGGTGTCAAGCTTCTTGAGTGTTGTTGAAGCTGCACTCATCCAGGCAAGTGGGGAGTATTCCATCACACTCCTGACTTGTGCCTTGTAGATGGTGGACAGGCTTTGGGGAGTCAGGAGGTGAGTTACTCGCCACAGGATTCCCAGCCTCTGACCTGCTCAAGTAGCCACAGCATGTACATGGAAGTCCAGTTCAGTCTCTGACCAATGGTAAACTCCAGGATGTTGATAGTGGGGGGGATCAGCATTGGTAATGCCAAGGAATGTCAAGGGCAATGGTTAGATTCTCTCTTATTGGAGATGGTCACTGCCTGGCACTTGTGTGGTGCGAATGTTACTTGCCACTTGTCAGTCCAAGCCTAGATATTGTCCAGGTCTTGCTGCATTTGGACATGGACTGCTTCAGTATCTGAGGAGTTGTGAACGGTGCTGAATATTGTGCAATCATCAGCGAACATCCCCACTTCTGACCTTATGATGGAAGGAAGGTCATTGATAAAGCAGCTGAAGATGGTTGGGCCGAGGACTCTACCCTGAGGAACTCCTGCAGCGATGTCCTGGAGCTGAGATGACTGACCTCCAACAATCACAACCATCTTCCTTTGTGCTAGGTATGACTCCAACCAGTGGAGAGTTTTCCCCTGATTCCCATTGACTCCAGTTTAGCTAGGGCTCCTTGATGCCACACTCGGTCAAATGCTGCCTTGATGTCGAGGGCAGTCACTCTCGCCTCACCTCGGAAGTTCAGCTCTTTTGCCCATGTTTGAACCAAGGCTGTAATGAGGTCAGGAGCTGAGTGGACCTGGCGGAACCCAAACTGGGCATCAGTGAGCAGATTATTGCTGAGTAAGTGCCACTTCATAGCACAATTGATGACCCCTTCCATCACGTTATTGATGATGGAGAGTGGGATAATGGGGTGGTAATTGTCCTGTTTTTTTGTGTACAGAACATACCTGGGCAATCTTCCATATAGCCGGGTAGATGCCAGTGTTGTAGCTGCACTGGAACAGCTTGGCTAGGAGTGTGGCAAGTTCTGGAGCACAAGTCTTCAGTACTATTGCCGGAATGTTGTCAGGGCCCATAGCCTTTGCAGTATCCAGTGTCTTCAGCTGTTTCTTGATATCACGTGGAGTGAATAGAATTGGCTGAAGACAGGCATCTGTGATGCTGGGGACCTCTGGAGGAGGCCGAGATGGATCATCCACTCGGCACTTCTGGCTGAAGATTGTTGCAAATCTTTCAGCCTTATCTTTTGCACTGACGCGCTGGGCTCCCCCATCATTGAGGATGGGGATATTTGTGGAGCCTTCTCCTCCAGTGAGTTGTTTAATTGTCCACCAACATTCACGACTGCATGTGGCAGGACTATAGAGCTTAGATCTGATCCTTTGGCTGTGGGATCACTTAGCTCTGTCTATCACTTGCTGTTTATGCTGTTTGGCAAGTAGTCCTGTGTTGTAGCTTCACCAGGTTGACACCTCATTTTTAGGTATGCCTGGTGCTGCTCCTGGCATGCCCTCCTGCACTCTTCATTGAACCAGGGTTGATCCCCTGGCTTGATGGTAATGGTAGAGTGGGGGATATGCCGGACCATGAGGTTACAGATTGTGTTCGAGTACAATTCTGCTGCTGCTGATGGCCCACAGTGCCTCGTGGATACCCAGACTTGAGTTGCTGGATCTGTTCAAAATCTATCCCATTTAGCACAATGGTAGTGCTACACAACACAATGGGGAGTATCCTCAATGTGAAGGCGGGACTCTGTCTCCATAAGGACTGTGCGGTGGTCACTCCTACTGATACTGTCATGCAGCAGGCAGGTTGGTGAGGATCAGGTCAAGTATATTTTTCCCTCTTGTTGGTTCCCTCACCACCTGCAGCAGACCCAGTCTAGCAGCTATGTCCTTTAGGACTCGGCCAGCTCGATCAGCAGTGATGCTACCGAGTCACCCTTGGTGATGGGCATTGACGTCCCCACCCAGAGTACATCCTGAGCCCTTGCCACCCTCAGTGCTTCCTGCAAGTGGTGTTCAACATGGAGGAGCACTGATTCATCAGCTGAGGAGTACAGGGTGGGGCGGGGGTTGGGGGAGAGCTGGGGTGGAGGGGGGGTTGGGTGGTACATGTAATCAGCAGGAGGTTTCCTTGCCCATGTTTGATCTGATGCCATGAGACTTCATGGGGTCCGGAGCTGATATTGAGGACTCCCAGGGCAACTCCCTCCCAACTGTACACCACTGTGCCGCCACCTCTGCTGGGTCTGTCCTGCTGTTGGGACAGGACATACCCAGGGATGGTGGTGGTGGTGTCTGGGACATTAACTGTACACATGATTCTGTGAGGATGACCATGTCAGGCTGTTGCTTGACTCATCTGTGAGACAGCTCTCCCAATTTTGCCACTAGCCCCCAGCAGGGGGGACTTTGCAGGGTTGACAGGGTCTGTTTGCCATCGTCATTTCCGGTGCCTTGGTCGATGTTATGTGGCCCGTCCAGTTCCATTCCTTTTAGCTGTTTTCATACAACTGATTGGAATGCTAAGCCATTTCAGAGAGCAGTTAAGAGTCAAAAACCAACCACATTGCTGTGGGTCTGGAGTCACATGTAGTCCAGACCAGGTAAGGATGGCAGATTTCCTTCCCTAAAGGACATTAGTGACCCAGGTGGGTTTTTACGACAATTGATAAAGGTCTCATGGTCATCATTAGACATTTAGGGCAGAATTTTCCCAACCCACCTGTGGTGAGTTTCATCGGAGTAACTGATTGGTCAATATAATGCGCCACATCAGAGCTTGGAGCACAGAGCTAGGTTGGGCCACTCATCTCACTGAAACTTCAGCAGCCCACACAGGGCTCAAGATGTGACATATCTGTGATGCCGTCTTGGTCACCTCAATGTGTGTGTTAGTGTCTCAGGGACAAGGCAGCATCAGCCACCGGGCAAGTAGGACAGGAGAAACTATGGAGTCTCACAGTCTCCAAACGTGTCATCTTCTGTGCTTCACTTTCTTGCCCCTTGAATGATTAATGTTTCCTTTCAGAGAGAAGGCAAAAGCAGATGTGGACCCAGGGCTCAATGCTGCCTTTGTCAGGGTCCTAATGCAATGGAGGGGGTGAAGGAGGGAGAGGCGACTCCGCACACAGCTCCAGCAGGAGGGACATGGTGAAGCAGAGCCAGAGCATGAACAGGAGGGTCAGGAGGAGAGACCCAGACAACCGGGGTGACTCACCAGAACCAGGGTTTATCATAAAAGAGTCTCCTATTTACAGATGTGTGGGAGTCAATGCCATACACCTCTGCACTTGTCCCGAGCTCTGGTACATCACATGTGCCACATTCTTCATGAAGACCTGATGTCACGTGGAGTTGGAGGGTATCCCCTGCCAGTGGCCTTGAAGGTGACCACAGTGCTCAATTTCTTTGCTTCTGGGTCTTTCCAAGGATCAACTGGCGACCTGTGCAGCATCTCTCAGTCCACAACACATCGATGCATGAAGGACGTCACAGATGCCCTTTACAGGAAGGTCCATCATTATGTCAGGTTTGGTCTGGATGACGATAGCCAGACTGTGAGATTCAAATAAAGATTTAAACACATCTCCCTGACATCACACAAGGGTGCGGAGACTAGTTCAACTGAGGTTGACACCACAGGAATGGGAATCTCACAGTGGGACACTATCACTGAGGGGGAGGAAGCTAAACCTCGAAACAAGAGGATTCCAAAGAACAAAATCACACAACACCTGAAATTCACATAACCATCAAATCTATTAACAGAAGTGCCATTTATTTACATGCCTAGTACACCCATGACCCAAAAGTAACACTAATGTTTCTTAACTTTCCTAACGCTATCACTGCACTTGTCTACAGGCCCAACATCTGCAGCAGAGGTGGAGGCAGCTGCTGACCGCTACCTCCTGATGTCTGCGATGACCTTGACGTACGTCCTCTGGTGACCTGAGGCCTGGAAGGCCCCGGCCTGATAACGGTCACCAGCTCAGGGGCAGGAGCACCCTCAGTGGCCTGAGCAGCTGGAGTGGATGGGGTCACAGGCAGAGGGGGCTGTGAGTGGCTGCACCCCCCTGGAGTGTCCTGAGAGGAGGCCCCTGGGGTGTCCGACTGATGCTCATCCTCCCTGTGGGTGCCCGAGGTCCCCACCCTGACTCCTGCAGGAGATGCTGCACCCGGAGGGTGGTCAAGGTGCCTCATCCCCATGTTGCCTACATCCAGATGGTACCCCCCAGGGTGTGTGACCATGGAGTGCGGGGCCCAGCGCAAATCCGGCAAGACCTGCTGGACCAGGGTCTCCATGATGGTCGCCAGCCTTCCCATGATAACCTCCAGGCGCTGGCATGTCAGAGCCACAACGTCAGACACAACGTGGACGCACTCATCCATCGTTTGCTCTAGTCTGCTGAGTGACAGCCGAATCTCTGTCTGATGTTCCGCCGCCTGTTGTTGCATTTCCAGCAATGAGTTGGCGGCTGGTTCCAGAGGTTCATCATCTGACTCAGACTGAGCGGGTGGCTGGTGTCCAGCAGCTCTCCCAGTGCCGGAGACCTGGGCTGTCCCTGCCTCCGACTGCTGCGGGGACGTGTCAGTGAGCTGTTCCCCAGGAAGTGGGGCCCAGCCTAATCTACATCTGTGCCCCACCGACGTGTGGGTCTCTGAGCTGGTGGGGGTGTGTGTGAGCACCGGGACGAGTCTTCCAGAGGTTCCTGTGCAGATGTAGCCTGGGGGCTCACACAGGGGCTGGACTGGCTTTGGGGCCTCGATCTGCTGGTGCCTAGAAAATAGAAAATAGAGTTTCAGTTGATGAGCAAGAGCTGGATAAGACTGCGCGTGACTCACTGTGAATGTCAGGATTTGATGAGGTGATGGAGCTGTGATCCATACTGGGTTGGTGGGAGAGGCTGATCTCCCCTTCCCCACAGGAACGATCCCTGTCCCTCCCCAGCCAGCTCGACTGCAACCTCCTCAAACTCAGTGAGGGCGATGATGTCGGCCGTCCCTCCCTCGTGCCTGTTGTACGCCAGCTTGGTCAGTATGAAGAAGACAGGAAGACATGTGATGAGGAGGGTGGGGCAGAGGTTGGGTGAGATGCGCGTTCCCCCTGTGTGTGAGGAGCCCTCCCCAGAAGGGCCAGAGGTTGGAGTGTGAGCTACATGATCGATGGGATGGTGATGATGTGAAAGTCTCGGTAAGAGTTGATATATGTCCCCTGCTAATAGTTGTGTGAGACCCCTGGAGAGAGTAGCTGTTTGAGTGCATGATGCGAGTTTGATATTGGAGGGTGGTGAAGGATGACTTACCCTGGCGGAGCGGGTGAGATCATTCATCCTCTTCCTGCGCTGGGTGGCATTTTGGGCGTGGGTGCCAGCCGCATTGTCCTGCTCCACGACAGAGGCCGGAGAGGTGAGGTGAGGCTCCTGTGCTTCTTGCAGCCATCCCTGGGATAGAGCTTTGCACCTGCTCCCCTCTGAACAAGGTCTGGAGAGTGAAGCAGGGTGCAGCCTTCTTCAGACACTCAGCCTTCCTCTCCTGGCTGCCAGACATCTCTGGTAGGCTGGAGAGAGTGAGATTCTGTGTTGGACTGGCCTTTAAATATGGCGCCTGGACCTTTGAACCCGCCGGCAGGCGGCTGAATCAGCTCCTGACCCACCAGGTGATTCAGGCGATACACACCTCTGCGCATTTCATGAGCCTCCAAGTGCAGAGTCAGATGTGAGTCCCCTGCATTCCAGACAGCACGATGGGCACTGCCAAAACCATCCACCACAGCACTTAGTTTATGGAGAATTCCACCCTTAATTTCAGATTTTTATTGAATTCAAATTCCACCATCTGCTGTGGTGGGATTTGAACCCAGGTCCCCAGAGCATTACCCTGGGTCTCTGGATTACTAGCCCAGTGACAATAGCACTGTGCCACCATCCCCTACAAATCATACACAATGAACAGTCAACAGACACACGTAATCAAACACCGAACAACTGAACCCTACAGGGGTCAATAATATTGGCAGTGCCCCTAATTCAATTTTCAGATTAATTAGCCTTACCATCACTACTTGCTCAAATTAGCCATGAAACATGGAAGGCAGAGGTATTGATGCAGCCATTTGCAATGTCACTTTGATAAAGTCAAGGAAAGCTCGAAATAGACCTGGTATTCATTCATTCTTTCAGGAGCTTTGAGCTGTTATAATTCCTTTAAGTTCATATCCTTGTTGCTAGTTGTGTAATTGAATTTTCCTGACACTGAAATTTGTTCCTTTATTAATCCCTTGCCCACAATCACAATCTGCCTTGCTAGATTCCTCACCCTTCTCCGAATGGCAAGCTACCTCTCGGCAATGCCCTCAGTTCCGCCAGTCACTTCCTCCAAGCAGATGAGGCATTGCCCAGCTGTCAAAATCAATTGGGCCTCCCCATCAAAGGCCAGAGGAGCAGCTGTCCTGCCCACTGCCTATGTAATGTTGGCACAAAAATCGACCTCACTGTGTTCTCCAGTTCTCATCAGTGGAGATTAGAAAACTCCGGATAAAAAACAAACTAATTGTGTTTACAAAAATAAGTCAGCAAGTTAGATAATCAGCTGTAGCTCCCTTAACTTTGCACCATCTGTTCCCAAATAATAAAAACTCCAAAGGCTTATTAGTTCCCTTCAGTAACCTTTGAACATATGCTTGTGGTATAAAAAACTTTGCATAAGAAATGAACCTGATAGAGCTCGTGGCTCTGGTATCTGTACGACAAAATAGTAAACTAAAGAACATGGACTGCAGCCTTTCAGATCCAGGTTAGTATGACAGAAGGTACAAATATGAACTCCCTTTACAATGAATTCAGGACTGCCCATTTTGAACTGCTTCTTGCAATGGAATGACAATGGCAGCGACAAAAGGAATTTCATAAGCATTGCTGATATAAACAAGCCCAGCCCAGTCAAGCAAGATATAGTTTAATTAGATTCTTGCACATGCCAGATGCTTGTACACTTTGCATTAATGACTCAAAATTAAATCATTTTTTTAAACAATGCAGCTAATAGGGTCAATTTGAATTTGTCATTGCTGTACAAAGTTGAAGACTGAGATGTACATATAATGTGTCTGGCAATTCGAAAGGTAAGTCCAAGGGATACAAATTTTGCATTCATGTTTGTGTGCTCTGCCTGAAGGCAGGCTCTTGGCAAAATTGTCTGCTGATACTTCATCCTGAGCTATTTTCCTGGCAGCTTTTCAGTCAGTGGTGGTGTGCTGTTACCTTATACTCTCAGGGCCAGGGCCAGCAGGCAATTCCCAAGACTACTTCAGCTGGAGTGGGAGTTGAACCAATACTGTTGAAGTTATTCTGAACCATATGCTGGCCAATTGAGTTAACTGACCCACCCCTAACAGCTTTGCTGCAATTGGCGTTTTACCACTGGTGGTCATCATTTTAAATGGGTTTCTGCCAGGATGATTGTAATGCTGATCAGAAGATTTTGAGTAGGGACTCTTTAACAATCACACTAGCCTTCAAAGAAATTGCACAAGCTTTCATTTTCTTTGAATACTTTTGATCGTTAGTTATAAAGATATTGGGAAAATATGATGTGACTAAGAATCATCCAGTCAGGTAACAGAGTCAGCTCGCTTTCCAGTTAGTATGGGAGATAGACTGATGAGTGAATGAAAGACTGGGTGACCTGTAGTTAGAAAGTGGAGGTGAAAGAGTTTTAGGCAGTGGGTCCAAATGCTGTAAGATTCTTGAATACATCCAACCAGAGATTCCCTTTCCTGGGTGTAGTGTAGAGAGGAATATCGGGTCTGGAGGATTGTCTACTGGTAACAGGGCCCGACTGCTTCTCCAAAACAAAAACAAAATTACCTTGAAAATCTCAGCAAGTCTGGCAGCATCTGTGGAGTGGAACACAGTTAACATTTCGAGTCCGAACGACCCTTCAACAGAACTAAGTAAAAAATAGAAGAGAGGTGAAATATAAGCTGGTTTAAGGGGGTGGGACAAGTAGAGCCAATGGTAAGTGGAGATAACCAAAAGATGTTACGGACAAAAGGACAAAGAGGTGTTGAAGGTGGTAATATTATCTAAGGAATGTGCTAATTAAGGGTAGAAAGCAGAACAAGCGAGGTACTGATAGCCCTAGTGGGGGTGGAGTGAGGTGAAGGAATCGAGAAAGGCTAAAAGGTAGAGATAAAACAATGGATGGAAATACATTTAAAAATAATGGAAATAGATGGGAAAAGAAAAATCTATATAAATTATTGGAAAAAAAGGGGGGAGGAAATCAGAAAGGGGATGGGGATGGAGGAGAGAGTTCATGATCTAAAGTTGTTGAATTCAATATTCAGTCCGGAAGGCTGTAAAGTGCCTAGTTGGAAGATGAGGTCCTGTTCCTCCAGTTTGCTTTGGGCTTCACTGGAACAATGCAGCAGGCCAAGGACAGACATGTGAGCATGAGAGCGGGGTGGAGTGTTGAAATGGCAAGCAACAGGGAGGTCTGGGTCATGCTTACGGACAGATCGACTGCTTCTCCTCCCACTTAATTGAGGAGAGGGGAAATCAGGTTGGCTGCATATCAGGTGTGCTGACCTCCCTTGCTGTATGTTATAAGATCTGAGCATTTTGTTATAACGCCCTCTCCGCTGCCCCTCTCTGTTGTGGAGATAAATAATGTTAGTTCAATATGGCTGACCACTGTGAATCCACATATTAATCTTTTCTCAATGCAATGCACAACAGAAAAAATGGTGACAAAGCTGCAATGAAATTCTTTTTTATATTTCATTTGAGAAATGAAGGGCTGAAGAATATTTTAACACACTTTTGGGAACTCCTAAAGTTGATTTTGAGGAAGCTTGAGCAATTTAAAAGATTGCTGCTTGTGCACATTGTATTCAGGTGCACAGTTAAGTCACTCAGTACCTAATTGAAAATAAAGACACTGAAGGCGTATTTGTTGACAATGGAGGAATTCAACCCTTGACAAAAAGGACTGGTGTAATTATGAATGAAGGTTACACATTTGGCTGAAAGGGAATAAAATAAGAGATGAGGATAAAGTAGGAATATTGGAACAGGAGTAGGCTAATTGGCCCATTGAACCTGCTCCACCATCTAGTTAGGTCATGGCTGATCATCCATCTCAATGCCACTTTCCCACACTATCCCTGTATCCCTTGATTCATTGGTCTCCAGAAATCTATCGACTTCTGTCTTGAACATGCTCAATGATTGAGCTTCCACAGCCCTCTAGGGTAGAGAATTCCAAAGATTCACCACCCTCTCAGTGAAGAAATCCCTCCTCATCTCACTCTTAAATGACCTACCCCTTATCCTGAGATTATGTCCCTCAGTTTTAGACTCATCGGCCGGGGGAAATATCTTATCTACATCCAGCCTGTCATGTACTGTAAGAATTTTGTAAGTTTCAATGAAGCCACCCCTCATTCTTTGAAACTCTATGGAATATAGACCCAATCTCCTCGATCTCTCCTGATAAGACAATCCCGCCATCCCAGGCATTAATCTGGTGAACTCTTGTTGCACTCCTATGACAAGTATTTCCTTCTTTAGAAAAGAAGACCAAAACTGTGCACAGTACTCCAGGTGAGGTCTCACCTAGGCTCTATATGAGTGCAGCAAGACATCTTCACTCCTGTATTCAGATCCCTTCGCAATGAAGGTCAACAGACCATTTACCTTCCTGACTTCTTGCTGCACCTGCATTGGCTTTTAGTGACTCATGAACAAAGACACCCAGGTCTCCTTGGACATCTGCACTTCCCAACCTCTCACCATTTAAGAAATATTCTGCTTTTTTTGTTTTTTCTACCAAAGTGAATACTTCACACTTATTCACATTACATTCCATCTGCCATGTTCTAGCACATTCACTTAGCCTGTCTAAGCGCTCTTGAAGCCCCCATGCATCCTCCTCACAAGCTATGTTCCCACCCAGTTTGGTGTCATCAGCAAATTTAGAAATATTACAATTGGCCCTTATATCCAAATCATTTATATAGATTGTGAACACCTGAGGACCTGGCACTGATCCTTGTGGTACCCCACTAGTAACAGCCTGCCATCCTGTGAATGATCCATTTATTCATACTCTCTGCTTTCTGTCTGTTAACCAATTCTCAGTCCAAACCAGTATATTACCCCAATCTCTTGCACTCTCATGTTATTTACTAACTTCCTGTGTGTGACCTTATTAAAAGCCTTCTGAAAATCCAAATACCCTACACCCACTGGTTCTCCTTTATCTATGCTACAAGTAACATCCTCAAGAAAATTCAACAAGTTTGTCAAACACGATTTCCTTTTCATAAATCCAAGCTGACTCTGCCCAATTTTATCAGTCTTTTCTAAATGTCCAGTTAGCAAATCCTTTGTAATAGATTCTAACATTTTCCCTGCTACTGACATCAAACTAACAGGTCTGTAATTCTCCATTCTCCCTTGTCCCCCTTTCTTAAATAGTGGGGTTACATTTGCTGCTTTCCAGTCTTTGGGAAAGATAACCACCAATGCATCCAGTATCTCTCCAGCCACCTCCTTCAACGCTCTGGAATGAAGCTTACCTGCCCAGGGGATTTATCAGCCATGAACCCAGTTAACTTTTCAATGACTACCTCTTGACTGATACTAATAGACACAAAGGGACAAGTTCCAGCAAAACTGTTTACAACCTGATACCAATAACATCTCCCTGAGTCTTAAGAGAATGAGGGTCTCCTTATTGTGGACTTGGAAACAGCTATCGTTGTCCCAAGGTATAAATATTTGGCACTTGCCTTCCCATAAAACAATCTAAGCCTTCCACTGTATCTTTAACAATTGAACCACCCAGGTTTACTGTCAAATAGACTCCAGAATCAGTCACATGACCCACTTCATTTAAGATACAGTCCCAAACTATGTTAATCTTATAAACCAAAGACATAGTCCTAAAACCTAATAATCCTATAAACTTCACACTTGTAACAAAGCAAAGAGTTGGATCGATGAGAAAGAACAAGGGCAATTAAGAAGGTGAACAGCAGCGAATGGGCTGTACCCATTGCAGCATCCATAAACCAATGGGTCTGTTGGGATTTGTAAAGGTTATAAACAAACAGGTCTTGTGTAGTTATTTTTAGGGTAGAATCTAACGTGAGCTGCCTTGCTGAATTGTGTGTGTTCTTTGTAAGGGATGATGAGGCAGTGCATTATCTTTTGAATTTAGCATGCGTCTGCTGTATTGATAACATTTTATTGGTCTCAGTTAGCTGCTCATGCCTTCAACGCTGTCCACCGGTCCATTTAAACCTGCTGCTGGTAAGAGTGAAGAGACAGTAAAGCTCCTCATTACATTAACAAAAACACGTAAAGGTTCAGAATTACGCTGCTGTAAAAAAAGCATGAATGTATGAAGAGGTTACTGTTTAATAACAAGATAGTATAAAAGTGAAGAATGGACAGTGTATTATGACAGTTTGACATGACTCAATTTGACATTTTGATGTTCATGTAAGCCAAGCATTATTTCCAGTGCTCATGCAGTTTACAGAGCAAATTTTTCAGAAGCTGTGCAGAATGTTACAATTGCGAGGTTTATAAGATTATTACATTTTGGGACTGTAGCTTTAAATTTGGGTTAAATGAAGGAAGTCATATGATCTTTCTCTGCATGTCTGCCTGACATAAGGCCGGAGGATCTGATTGTTAGCGATTAATGGAGGGTTCAGATTGTTTTATTGAGGAGAAGTTGCAAGATATTTACACTTGGGCAGAATTTTGAATTCCATGGGTGGAGATGGTCAGTGGGCCCAGAGGCGGTCAGTGGCCCCAGATGTGGTCAGCGGGCCCCAGAGGCGGTCAGTGGGCCCAGAGGTGGTCAGCAGGCCCAGAGGCGGTCAGCGGGCCCAGAGGTGGTCAGCAGGCCCAGAGGTGGTCAGTGGGCCGAGAGGTGGTCAGTGGGCCCAGAGGTGGTCAGCGGGCCCCAGAGGTGGTCAGAGGGCCCAGAGGCGGTCAGCAGCCCCAGAGGTGGTCAGCGGGCTCAGCGATGGTCAGCGGGCCCAGAGGCGGTCAGCGGGACCAGAGACGGTCAGCGGGCCCCAGAGGCGGTCAGTGGGCCCAGAGATGGTCAGCAGGGCCAGAGACGGTCAGCAGGCCCAGAGGCGGTCAGCGGGCTCAGCGATGGTCAGTGCGCCCAGAGGCGGTCAGCGGGCTCAGCGATGGTCAGTGTGCCCAGAGGTGGTCAGTGTGCCCAGAGGTGGTCAGTGGGCCCAGAAGTGGTCAGCGGGCTCAGAAGTGGTCAGCCAGCCTCCGCCCTGAGATCAGCCCCCGGCCACGATTTCATAGTGGCGCCTGCCAGTTAAGGCCCACCCAGCATGAAACGCAGCTCCTCATTGCTTGGGAAGGGCCAATGGTGACCCAGGCAGCTCCTGGATGGCTGCCAGTGAAGAAGACATCTTCAGTGTTGTCAACAAGAAATTATGGCTTCCAATGCGGCTGCAGGCGCCAGGCGGGAGGGCAGGTTGAGTGGGCGCTCGGCCTCCCCGGTTTTCTGATGAGGGCCTCATGGTCCGCCTGGAGGAGGAGGCTGCCCGGTGGGGAACCCTTGTCCCCAGGGTTGGAAGGAGGAGGCCACCGCACCTTACAAAAAGAGCTTGGGAAGAGGTGGCAGTGCTGGTCAGCAGCCATGATGTTGTACGGTGCCTCTGAGTGCAGTACCACAAGAGGTTTAACAACCTGCTACACTCCGGGAAGGTGAGTACTGTGCTGGCACAGAGAAGTGTGGAGAAGTGTTCAGGGGTGACCGTCCTCCTGTGAAGCTCTGGGGTGTTAGACTCTGAGCGCCAACTGTCAATGATGTCGGAGTTGGCCAAGGGGGTGAGCCCTGGCTGCATGGACTGAGTGTCTTGTGGCTCGAGGGCCACGACTCGGATGTGCCCTGTGAGGTGTTCCTCAGCTGGGGTTGGCCAGGCTGTAATGGAGCTGCAGGTAGAGAGCGGACTCATCAATGTTCCTCTGTCCTTTCAGGAGAAGATGGCCAATAACAGGTGGAGGTCCCCAAAACCTCCTAATCCTTACGAGTACGAGCAGGAGGACTTGGAGGTGGAGAGTCGGAATGGACCGCGGTTGCGGAGAGGCGGGGGTGTCTGATGCAGGTAAGAGTGCAGTGCACAGAGATGAGAGTTTCGGGTGATGCAAACATTCTTGTGTAGTCTCTTCATTGATAGGAACCTCAAACCTGGAGTCCCCATTGATCATTGGAAGATGATGGCACCATGATGCAGATCTCCATGGTCTCACCAGGGTCCCTGGCATGCACAGTGACAGTGTGATGACTTTAACTAATGATATGTTGTTCTCCCTTAGATTCACCAGCGTTTACTCAATCGCAGGACCCAAAGACCCACCCCTGACGCCAGAGGACCACCAGGCTTCACATGCACCTGCGTCACACCTGCTCTCTGAATGAGGCACCAGCACAGATACCAGCAGCTCAGCGGGCGTTAGATCGGCGCTCAATGGTGAGGGCACTTCACACTCATTTGAGGTGCAGGAGGAGGCAGAGGGTGCCCAGGGCGCTGGCAGTCGGAGGGCTGCTGGAGACCAGAACGATGCTGAGTCGAAGACAGATGATGAGCCTCTGGAGTCCACCATTAGACAGATGCTGGTTTCCAGCTGCATGTGCAGGAGGATCGGGCGAAGATCCATGAGGGTCTGTGTGCCATGGTCTCTGTTATGGAGGAGGCCATGTGGAGCATCAGCACTGCGCTGATCCTCTTGGCCGAGTGTACTGCCTCCTCCATTGAGAGAGTGGCGACTCTCATAGAGAGGTGACTCCAGGAACAGAATCAGAGGTTCTTGGGGTTGTACTCGGACCTGCAAGCCCTCACACAGACACTTACCTCAGGTGGTTAGTGTCCATGTGGGAGATGGATGAGGCACCCAGTATCCCAGCTAGGTGCCCGTCCATCAATTGCAAGCAGGGAGGTCCAGAGCGGTCTCACATTGGCGCATGAGCTGCCTGTCATCTCTGCGGGCTACTCCTAGGGCATTCAGGATGACAGCAGCTCCTCCGTCCCTCTGCCAGTGACAGTGGTATCTGATGAGGCTGCGGTGACTGGGGAGAAAGCATCCATGGCACTGGCCTCTCCCTCCCAGACGGGACCAGCACAGGCTCCACTGGCCAGAGGACGACTTCCAAGGTCATGGAGGCCAACAGGACAGCAGAGCCAGCGGCCTGTCTCCAATGCTGGTTCCAGTGAGGGGGGAGCACCAAGATGTAGCACTCACAAACCTAAGTTTAAGGCATCATGAGCACAAGAGGGACAGGTCACGGGTAACCTACCGTTGTGCAGTGTTTTGTTTATGTTTACTGGTCTGGGGCTGAAGGCCAGAGAAGCTTCTGTTAATTTGTTTTGACTGTCAACATGGGATAAATTTCTTTTTTCATAATGTCCTGAGTATGCTTCACCTTTTTTATTTAATGTGGTGCAGGATATGCCAGTGTGTAACACTGCACGTGGGTGGCTCAAAACTTTATTGCAAAGGCACTGAGTGGACTTTGGGGTCAAAGGAAAGGGTCATTTCAGACATCTGGGATTGAGACAGCAGCCCTGGCCTGAGGTGGGAGCACTTATTTGGCAGCCTAGCTGAAGGAGGGTTGGATCAAGGTGTCCCTGCCTCCCTGGACGTTACCGAGGTCTGCCTCCACACCCTCAGCATTCTCCTCATTGTGCTCCGCTTCTGACTCACAACTGAATTCATCCTCTGTGGCCTGTGGAGCTGCATCAAGATCCTCTTCCTCCTGTGTGTCCCCTCCTTGCCAGTGCCAGATTGTGGAGAGCGCAACATGTGACCACTGTCAGTGACACCTGCTCTGGGGGGTATGGAGTGCTCCCCCTGAACAGTCCAGGCATTGGAAGCGCATCTTCAGAAGACCCATGGTCCTCTCTAGCACAGCCCTTGTGGAGATATGACTCATATTGTACCGCTGCTCAGCTTCTGTTCTTGGATGGTGGAGAGGCGTCATGAGCCACCTTCTGAGGGGATAGCCCTTGTCACCCAGCAGCCATCCATCCAGCCGGGCTGGAGCACTGAAGAGCCCCGGCACCTGGGAGTGTATGAGGATGTAGGCGTCATGGGAGCTGCCTGGATACCTTGCATAGACTTGTAGAATCAGCATCCTGTGGTCACACACTATCTGCACGTTCATGGAGTGGAAGCCCTTCCTGTTGACGAAGGGACCGGGCTCACCTGCTGGTGCCTTGATGGCCACATGTGTACAGTCTATAGCACCCTGGACACGGGGGAACCCAGCAATCGCTGTGAAGCCTCTGGCTCGCTCAGCCTGCTGGCCTCATCCATATGGAAATTAATAAATATCGTTACCTGCCTGAACAGAGCATCAGTCACCAGCTTAATGCACCTGTGGACAGCTGATTGGGAGACTCCACACAGATACCCCCACTGACTCCTGAAAAGAGCTGGAGGTATAGAAGTTGAGGGTCACTGTGAGCTTCAGAGCCACTGGCATGGGGTGTCCACCCACACAGTTGGAACTGATCTCAGGCCCAATCATCTGACAGATGGAGGTCACAATCTCCATTGAGAGGCGGTGCCTCCTTCGGCATTGCACCTCAGACATATTGAGGTAGCTGCATCGCTGCCTGTAAACCCTGGCAGCAGGATAGTGACATCTTCTGCAGCCCCTAATGCCTTGGACTCCCTGCTGGCCCTGCCCCCCCTTGTGCCTGCGCCTCCCCTCCCACAGGGTCCCTCCCCTGGAAGCTGTATTGGGACACCTGGTGCCCTCTCCCTGCTGCCCCGCTTCTCCTCAGAGGAGGAGGTGCCTCCAGCGGAGACCACAATCCCCATTCCCAGGGTTACAGGAGGCTCTCTGATACCTGGAAGGGTCCACACGGCCTGAATTCTCCGGGGTCCTTCGAGTTACCAAAAAGTCCTGAAATGAAGCCTGGAAATGCAAAGAATGAAGACCCAAACAGAGATGAAGCTGCCAAGTGCAAATAAGCAACCAGCTGCAAACTATCTCCAAAACTCCTCACCACCCACACTGGCAATGCTGCTGACCCTTTTTATCCCGCCCGCGGATGAGGTTTTACAAATTGTCGGCTGGCCGCTTTGCCCTTTTTGCCCGTGTGACAGGTGCAAAATCACACGGGTTATGAAAAATCAGCCTCAATAGCCTTTTTAATGGCCTTAACTGGCCTCTTAATTGATGGTGGGCGTGGCTCCAGCTCCCATTCATGCCCGCTGGCAGAAACATCGCTCGAGTGTGCGATGATGTTGGACACTCACCCGATGTCATCATGCCCCAGTTTACACTCGAGCGGGTCAGTGCCCACTCAGTGAAATATTCTGCCCTTGGAAACAAAAGCCACAACCCTGAGTGTATCATGAGTCAACCCTGAGTTTCTCAAAGTCCCAGAAAGGGGTCATAGGTATCAGCTGTAAAAGGTTGTGCAGTAAACTATCCATTTATTTCCAAGATGATGGGGAGTTGGGATCAAGGATGAGTAATTAGCATTTTTACTCAGGCACAAAGCTGATGTGTTTCTGTTGTATGGGGAAGAGGGTAGAGGAAGCCGTTTTCAGATCAAGTTACAGGCTTCCCTATAAATCCAGGTATATCATAAACTGTTTGCAATTTTGTCTTGAGTGATCTGCAGCCATCTGAGAGGTAGAGAGAAGAGACAGAAGGAGCCAGGCCAGCATTTTAAGTAGATGAAATGCTGATTCTGCCATTCACCGTGTAGAAGCCAGGTGGGAGCTCGCACTCAGATTAAAGACTGAGTCTGTGAGGGTTTAAAGGATGCTGGAGGAGTCGCTTAGCTTAGAGATAGACAAAGAGATTCACAGCATAACTCTCACAGGGAAAGGAAATCCTAGGGTTAGAAGTTGCCTGCCTGGGAAAGTAAGAAGGAAAGAAGCTATTGGAAGCTAAGTATAATGTTAGACTTGTTCTTGGAGGATGGACAACCCACTTAAGGGATAGGATAACATATAACCATAGCGGGAGATTTTTGGTCAAGGTAAAAGTTAAATGGGGAATTGCATTTCCGTTGTTTAGAGTATAAGTTGCCTACAAAAAGAAAATAGTGTTCAGTCAATGGTATTATTAAGTCATTTGTTACAGTAAAAGTTTTCAAACGTGAAATATTGACATGTTATTCTTTCAGCTGTTAACTGGAAGTTTGAATTTCTCTTTGAAAGTTATCAATCTCTAAAGACATTGTAATAATGACCAGAAAGACATAACGAGCCTGATAATTGCTAGGATGGGATTTCCAAGCGAAGGGGAGATCATTCGGGAAACCTGGATTAACTCCACAGTGAGCATGATGCTCTTCAGCTTTCCCAACTGGAAGTCAGCCTGATTGACAGGCTATTGGGCAGGGAATGTTGCAGAAGAGTTTGCAACCCAAAAAGGTAGGTTTCCTCCTTCTTAGAGATCGTGGGGTGAGGAGCTACAGGCAGTCAATGTAATCTCAGGGGGTCAGAGACAGATTGGGGGCAGAGGAGAGATTGGTGATGGTGGAGATGAATCAGTAATCATGGGGGCAGGTTTGAGTGCATCGTGAGGCTGCCCAATCACCGTGGTTTTCCTGCAGTGGTTAGATTCCATCATGGGGCAACAGTCTGAATGGAGGGGATGAAAGTTAACAGAAGCACTTCTGTTCTTCCTGACCCACAAGCTGTATTAGAAAGGCAATTACCTTTTCCACACTAGCCCTTGCCTCCCTTTAGCTGCCCGGTTTCCCGTTTCCTAGCAAACCCAGCCAACAAGTGTTAAACCCAGAAGAGAGATAAAATTTGAAGCATACATCTCCATTAAAACATTGAAATAAGCAAGCTGCCTCCAAGGACTGGGTTGGTTTCTTGCCCTCCCTTCCATGCCGCCATTAAAACCAGAAGTGGGGTGAGTTGAGTTGGGGTTTGAGATTTAAAAAAATATTTACGTTCTGTCCTGACTCAAACTGACCTGTTTTGGGGAATTAAAGTTCCTATCAAAGAAATTTATTGAGAAATAATCCCAGTGGCTCAGTACATTTAACATGTAATGGATTGAAGTACGTACCTAATATGAAATGAATTACTACCCAGTTACAATGGAAATCTGAGCGCTAAACTTTGTTGCTTGCTGCATAAAGGAGGAAAAGAATATCCTGTATCTCACAGATTAATGCTGAGCAGGAGATACCTCTAGTCATAAGGAATTAGCCTTTGTTAATTTCTTCTTGCAAAATCAGTCATTCGAGTCCAGCTATAAAAAATGGATCTGTATGCATTATAATTATATGTTTTATATATGCACGCTTTTGAAAAACATGCAGAGTTTAATTATAGTCTCACACAGCTCAATGTTTAGACTGGGACAGCATCAAATCGCCAGACCTTAAAGTGAATTAGAAGATTGCATCCATTTTGAGTTGAACTGTTTATTATCACAGCTAAGCATAAAGTTGCTCCTTAGCCTGGTTTTTGGTTATGAACACTAAATTAAGCAGATCATGATATAATCATATATAATGACGGCTTTGCACAGAAATCAAAATGCAACTATGCATGGGTTCCGTTGCATTTGAATTTTTATATCAGGTACTTTTTAAAAGCAGTTTGTTACTGCCTACAATATGAACTAAATGTACAATACTTTTTTTTAACTTTTGGAGGAGTAAGAGGAGCAATCTTCGTAGAGACTGATAACTTTTTAAAAGAGATTAATTTCCCAGACACTGACAAAAATGGACAAGATTTCACTTTTTAAGACCTGCAACAAACAAATGAAAGTCAACATAGATCAAGCATTAATTAACAGTCAACTAGTACGTCACACTAAGGAAAAAGATAAGTGTCATCTTCACTAGGTAACACAAGGGAAATATGTTTTACAAAATGTCCTTACATAAGTCCACACTTCTGGCAGCTATATAGCATTACAGGAAGATTCCTGTCGTTACAGCTCTCCAGCAGATGTTTCTCCCTCCTACCTAGTGAGGTCAAAACTTCCAGTGTCCTTCGGCAATCATTCCACTCAGTCTGAATTTTCACAGATACGATTACGCCCAGCAAGGCACACCTTGGGGACGATCTATTCCTTAAATCATCAAGAGCCCTGTCCATTCTGTTCCCTTATTTTTGTACAGAAGCCAAACTCTTGAAAGCATCCTGCTTGGTCATTAACACAAAACAGTGTTCCCTGCTTCTCTACAGCAGAAGCTCGTTTGCCTCTGGGTCTCAAACAGAAGCCATCCTTTTTCACCATGTGAGAAACAGTGAAAAGGTGTTAAAACTGCCACCAAGCCGCAGTGGTTTCTATTTGAGTTTCTCTCTCCATGGCAACTGAATCACATGGGTACTTTTCAGAGTTGAGGTGCTCATGACTTCACCAACCCCCTTTTAGAACATTGTGCTTCCTCTTAACTTAAAGAAGACATTTTAAAGCATAACCATCTTATAAAGTTCAGCGTTCATGACCATGCATGCACGTCACTTTCACAGCCATATTGATAGAGAATGTCGATGTGAAGAGCTCTGTTCTCTGGCCTCTAACTGCTAGTGAAATTGCTGATAAACTGAACTGGAGAGCTGATAAGCCTTTGGATCATGAGTGACACAAAAGCAATTCAGTAGGCTGCCTGAGGTACTCTACAAATGTTAAAACCTGATGGCATTAAAAATGGATTATTATCAGCTAAAAGACTAGCTGAAAATGGGAAATAGAAAACGTGGGCAATACACTGTGGGTAATACACAGTGGGTAATACACAGTGGGTAATACACTGTGGGTAATAAACAGTGGGTAATACACTGTGGGTAATACACAGTGGGTAATACACAGTGGGTAATACACTGTGGGTAATACACAGTGGGTAATACACAGTGGGTAATACACTGTGCGTAATACACAGTGGGTAATACACAGTGGGTAATACATTGTGGGTAATACACAGTGGTTAATACACAGTGGGTAATACACTGTGGGTAATACACAGTGGGTAATACACTGTGGGTAACACACAGTGGGTAACACACAGTGGGTAATACACAGCGGGTAATACACAGTGGGTAATACACAGTGGATAATACACAGTGGGTAATACACAGTGGGTAACACACAGTGGGTAATACACAGTGGGTAATACACAGTGGGTAATACACAGTGGGAAATACACTGAGGGTAATACACAGTGGGTAACACACAGTGGGTAATACACTGTGGGTAATACACAGTGGGTAATACACTGTGGGTAATACACTGTGGGTAATACACTGTGGGTAATACACAGTGGGTAATACACAGTGGGTAATACACAGTGGGCAATACACTGTGGGTAATACACTGTGGGTAATAGACTGTGGGTAATAGACAGTGGGCAATACACTGTGGGTAATACACTGTGGGTAACACACTGTGGGTAATACACTGTGGGTAATACACAGTGGGCAATACACTGTGGGTAATACACTGTGGGTAATAGACTGTGGGTAATAGACAGTGGGTAATACACAGTGGGTAATACACTGAGGGTAATACACAGTGGGTAATACACTGTGGGTAATACAGAGTGGGCAATACACAGTGGGTAATACACTGTGGGTAATACACTGTGGGTAATACACAGTGGGTAATACACTGTGGGTAATACACTGTGGGTAATATACTGTGGGTAATACACAGTGGGCAATACACTGTGGGTAATACACTGTGGGTAACACACTGTGGGTAATACACAGTGGGTAATACAATGTGGGTAATACACAGTGGGTAATACACTGTGGGTAATACACAGTGGGTAATACACAGTGCTATACAGTCAGGAGGCAGCGGGTAATACACAGTGCTATACAGTCAGGAGGCAGTGGGTAATACACAGTGGGTAAAAAAGACAGTGCTATACAGTCAGGAGGCAGTGGGTAATACACAGCGTGTAATACACAGTGCTATACAGTCAGGAAGCAGTGGGTAATACACAGTGCTATACAGTCAGGAGGCAGTGGGTAATACACAGTGCTATACAGTCAGGAGGCAGTGGGTAATACACAGTGGGTAATAAACTGTGGGTAATACACAGTGGGTAATACACAGTGGGTAATACACAGTGCTATACAGTCAGGAGGCAGTGGGTAATACAAAGTGCTATACAGTCAGGAGGCAGTGGGTAATACACAGTGGGTAATACACAGTGGGTAATACACAGTGGGTAATACACTGTGGGTAATACACTGTGGGTAATTCACAGTGGGTAATACACTGTGGGTAATACACTGTGGGTAATACACAGTGGGTAATACACAGTGGGTAATACAAAGTGGGTAATACACAGTGGGTAATACACAGTGGGTAATACACTGTGGGTAATACACAGTGGGTAATACACTGTGGGTAATACACAGTGGGTAATACACAGTGGGTAATACACTGAGGGTAATACACTGTGGGTAATACACAGTGGATAATACACAGTGGGTAGTACACTGTGGGTAATACACTGTGGGTAATACACTGTGGGTAATACACTGTGGGTAATACACAGTGGTATACAGTCAGGAGGCAGTGGGTAATACACTGTGGGTAACACACAGTGGGTAACACACAGTGGGTAATACACAGTGGGTAATACACTGTGGGTAAAACACAGTGGGTAATACACTGTGGGTAATACACAGTGGGTAACACACTGTGGGTAATACACAGTGGGTAATACACTGTGGGTAATACACTGTGGGTAATACACTGTGGGTAAAACACAGTGGGTAATACACTGTGGGTAATACACTGTGGGTAATACACTGTGGGTAATACACAGTGGGTAACACACTGTAGGTAATACACAGTGGGTAATACACAGTGGGTAATGCACTGTGGGTAATACACTGTGGGTAATACACAGTGGGTAATACACAGTGGGTAACACACTGTGGGTAATACACAGTGGGTAATGCACAGTGGGTAAAACACAGTGGGTAATACACTGTGGGTAATACACAGTGGGTAATACACTGTGGGTAATACACAGTCGGTAATACATTGTGGGTAATATACAGTGGGTAATACACAGTGGGTAATAGACAGTGGGTAATACACAGTGGGTAATACACAGTGGGTAATACATTGTGGGTAATACACAGTGGGTAATACACAGCTGGTAATACACTGTGGGTAATACACAGTGGGTAATACACAGTGGGTAATACACAGTAGGTAATACATTGTGGGTAGTACACAGTGGGTAATACACTGTGGGTAATACACTGTGGGTAATACAAAGTGGGTAATAAACTGTGGGTAATACAAAGTGGGTAATACACTGTGGGTAATACACTGTGGGTAATACACAGTGGGTAATACACTGTGGGTAATACACAGTGGGTAATACACTGTGGGTAATACACTGTGGGTAACACACAGTGGGTAATACACTGTGGGTAATACACTGTGGCTAATACACAGTGGGTAACACACAGTGGGTAATACACAGTGGGTAATACACTGTGGGTAATACACAGTGGGTAACACACAGTGGGTAAGACACAGTGGGTAATACACAGTGGGCAATACACAGTGGGTAATACACTGAGGGTAATACACAGTGGGTAACACACAGTGGGTAATACACTGTGGGTAATACACGGTGGGTAATACACTGTGGGTAATACAATGTGGGTAATACACAGTGGGTAGTACACTGTGGGTAATACACTGTGGGTAATACACAGTGGGTAATACACAGTGGGTAATACACAGTGGGCAATACACTGTGGGTAATACACTGTGGGTAATAGACTGTGGGTAATAGACAGTGGGCAATACACTGTGGGTAATACACTTTGGGTAACACACTGTGGGTAATACACTGAGGGTAATACACAGGGGGTAATACACTGTGGGTAATACACAGTGGGCAATACACAGTGGGTAATACACTGTGGGTAATACACTGTGGGTAATACACAGTGGGCAATACACTGTGGGTAATACACTGTGGGTAACACACTGTGGGTAATACACTGTGGGTAATACACAGTGGGTAATACACTGTGGGTAATACACAGTGGGTAATACACTGTGGGTAATACACAGTGGGTAATACAGAGTGCTATACAGTCAGGAGGCAGTGGGTAATACACAGTGCTATACAGTCAGGAGGCAGTGGGTAATACACAGTGGGTAATACACAGTGCTATACAGCCAGGAGGCAGTGGGTAATACACAGTGGGTAATACACAGTGCTATACAGTCAGGAGGCAGTGGGTAATACACAGTGCGATACAGTCAGGAGTCAGTGGGTAATACACAGTGCTATACAGTCAGGAGGCAGTGGGTAATACACAGTGGGTAATAGACTGTGGGTAATACACAGTGGGTAATACACAGTGCAATACAGTCAGGAGGCAGTGGGTAATACAAAGTGCTATACAGTCAGGAGGCAGTGGGTAATACACAGTGCTATAAAGTCAGGAGGCAGTGGGTAATACACAGTGGGTAATACACTGTGGGTAATACACTGTGGGTAATACACAGTGGGTAATACACTGTGGGTAATACACAGTGGGTAATACACAGTGGGTAATACACTGTGGGTAATACACAGTGAGTAATACACAGTGGATAATACACAGTGGGTAATACACTGTGGGTAATACACTGTGGGTAATACACAGTGGTATACAGTCAGGAGGCAGTGGGTAATACACCGTGGGTAACACACAGTGGGTAACACACAGTGGGTAATACACAGTGGGTAATACACAGTGGGTAACACACAGTGGGTAATACACTGTGGGTAACACACAGTGGGTAATACACTGTGGGTAACACACAGTGGGTAATACACTGTGGGTAATACACTGTGGGTAATACACAGTGGGTAATACACTGTGGGTAATACACAGTGGGTAACACACTGTGGGTAATACACAGTGGGTAATAAACTGTGGGTAATACAAAGTGGGTAATACACTGTGGGTAATACAGAGTGGGTAATACACTGTGGGTAATACACAGTGGGTAATACACTGTGGGTAATACACAGTGGGTAATACACTGTGGGTAATAAACAGAGGGTAACACACTGTGGGTAATACACAGTGGGTAATACACTGTGGGTAATACACAGTGGGTAATACACTGTGGGTAATACACTGTGGGTAATACACAATTGGTAATACACTGTGGGTAATACACAGGGGGTAATACACAGTGGGTAATACACTGTGGGTAATACACAGTGGGTAATACACAGTGGGTAATACACAGTGGGTAATAAACTCTGGGTAATACACAGTGGGTAATAAACAGTGGGTAATACACTGTGGGTAAACAATGTGGGTAATACACTGAGGGTAATACACAGTGGGTAATACACTGTGGGTAATACACTGTGGGTAATACACAGTGGGTAATACACAGTGGGTAATACACTGTGGGTAACACACAGTGGGTAATACACAGTGGGTAATACACAGTGGGTGATACACTGTGGGTAATACACAGTGGGTAATACACTGTGGGTAATACACAGTGGGTAATACACAGTGGTATACAGTCAGGAGGCAGTGGGTAATACACTGTGGGTAATACACAGTGGGTAATACACTGTGGGTAATACACCGTGGGTAATACACAATTGGTAATACACTGTGGGTAATACACAGTGGGTAATACACAGTGGGTAATACACTGTGGGTAATACACAGTGGGTAATACACAGTGGGTAACACACAGTGGGTAATACACAGTGGGTAATACACTGTGGGTAATACACAGTGGGTAATACACAGTGGGTAATACACTGTGGGTAATACACAGTGGGTAATACACAGTGGGTAATACACTGTGGGTAATACACTATGGGTAATACACAGTGGGTAATACACTGTGGGTAATACACAGTGGGTAATACACAGTGGGTAATACACTGTGGGTAATACACAGTGGGTAATACACAGTGGGTAATACACAGTGGGTAATACACTGTGGGTAACACACAGTGGGTAAAACACTGCGGGTAATACACAGTGGGTAATACACAGTGGGTAATACACAGTGGGTAATAGACTTTGGGTAATAAACTGTGGGTAATACACAGTGGGTAATACACTGTGGGTAATACACAGTGGGTAATAAACAGTGGGTAATACACAGTGGGTAATACACAGTGGGTAATACACAGTGGGTAATACACAGTGGGTAATACACTGTGGGTAATACACTGTGGGTAATACACAGTGGGTAATACACAGTGGGTAATACACTGTGGGTAATACACAGTGGGTAATACACAGTGGGTAATACACAGAGGGTAATACACTGTGGGTAATACACAGTGGGTAATACACTGTGGGTAATACACAGTGGGTAATACACTGTGGGTAATACACAGTGGGTAATACACTGTGGGTAATAAACAGTGGGTAATACACAGTGGGTAATACACAGTGGGTAATACACTGTGGGTAATACACAGTGGGTAATACACTATGGGTAATACACAGTTGGTAATACAATGTGGTTAATACACTATGGGTAATACACAGTGGGTAATACACTGTGGGTAATACACAGTGGGTAATACACAGTGGGTAATACACTGTGGGTAATACACAGTGGGTAATACACTGTGGGTAATACACAGTGGGTAATACATTGTGGGTAATACACTGTGGGTAATACACAGTGGGGAATACACAGTGGGTAATACACTGTGGGTAACACACTGTGGGTAATACACAGTGGGTAATACACAGTGGGTGATACACTGTGGGTAATACACAGTGGGTAATACACTGTGGGTAATACACAGTGGGTAATACACAGTGCTATACAGTCAGGAGGCAGTGGGTAATGCACTGTGGGTAATAGAAAATGGGTAATACACAGTGGGTAATACACTGTGGGTAACACACAGTGGGTAATACACAATGGGTTATACACAGTGGGTAACACACTGTGGGTAATACACAGTGGATAAGACACAGTGGGTAATACACTGTGGGTAACACACAGTGGGTAATACACAGTGGGTAATACACAGTGGGTAATACACTGTGGGAAATACACAGTGGGTAATAAACAGTGGGTAATACACTGTGGGTAATACACAGTGGGTAATACACTGTGGGTAATACACAGTGGGTAATACACTGTGGGTAATACACAGTGGGTAATACACTGTGGGTAATAAACAGTGGGTAATACACAGTGGGTAATACACAGTGGGTAATACACTGTGGGTAATACACAGTGGGTAATACACTATGGGTAATACACAGTTGGTAATACAATGTGGTTAATACACTATGGGTAATACACAGTGGGTAATACACTGTGGGTAATACACTGTGGTTAATACACAGTGGGTAATACACTGTGGGTAATACACAGTGGGTAATACACAGTGGGTAATACACTGTGGGTAATACACAGTGGGTAATACACTGTGGGTAATACACAGTGGGTAATACACAGTGGGTATTACACTGTGGGTAATACACAGTGGGTAATACATTGTGGGTAATACACTGTGGGTAATACACAGTGGGTAATACACAGTGGGTAATACACTGTGGGTAACACACTGTGGGTAATACACAGTGGGTAATACACAGTGGGTGATACACTGTGGGTAATACACAGTGGGTAATGCACTGTGGGTAATACACAGTGGGTAATACACAGTGTTATACAGTCAGGAGGCAGTGGGTAATGCACTGTGGGTAATAGAAAATGGGTAATACACAGTGGGTAATACACTGCGGGTAACAAACAGTGGGTAATACACAATGGGTTATACACAGTGGGTAACACACTGTGGGTAATACACAGTGGATAAGACACAGTGGGTAATACACTGTGGGTAACACACAGTGGGTAATACACAGTGGTTAATACACAGTGGGTAATACACTGTGGGTAATACACAGTGGGTAATACACAGTGGGTAATACAATGTGGGTAATACACAGTGGGTAATACGCAGTGGGTAATACACTGTGGGTAATACACTGTGGGTAATACACAGTGGGTAATACACTGTGGGTAATACACTATGGGTAATACACAGTGGGTAACACACAGTGGTTAATACACTGTGGGTAATACACGGTGGGTAATACACTGTGGGTAATACAATGTGGGTAATACACAGTGGGTAGTACACAGTGGGTAATACACAGTGGGTAATACACAGTGGGCAATACACTGTGGGTAATACACTGTGGGTAATAGACTGTGGGTAATAGACAGTGGGCAATACACTGTGGGTAATACACTTTGGGTAACACACTGTGGGTAATACACTGAGGGTAATACACAGGGGGTAATACACTGTGGGTAATACACAGTGGGCAATACACAGTGGGTAATACACTGTGGGTAATACACTGTGGGTAATACACAGTGGGCAATACACTGTGGGTAGTACACTGTGGGTAACACACTGTGGGTAATACACTGTGGGTAATACACAGTGGGTAATACACTGTGGGTAATACACAGTGGGTAATACACTGTGGGTAATACACAGTGGGTAATACACAGTGCTATACAGTGAGGAGGCAGTGGGTAATACACAGTGCTATACAGTCAGGAGGCAGTGGGTAATACACAGTGGGTAATACACAGTGCTATACAGCCAGGAGGCAGTGGGTAATACACAGTGGGTAATACACTTTGCTATACAGTCAGGAGGCAGTGGGTAATACACAGTGCGATACAGTCAGGAGGCAGTGGGTAATACACAGTGCTATACAGTCAGGAGGCAGTGGGTAATACACAGTGGGTAATAGACTGTGGGTAATACATAGTGGGTAATACACAGTGCAATACAGTCAGGAGGCAGTGGGTAATACACAGTGCTATACAGTCAGGAGGCAGTGGGTAATACACAGTGCTATAAAGTCAGGAGGCAGTGGGTAATACACAGTGGGTAATACACTGTGGGTAATACACTGTGGGTAATACACAGTGGGTAATACACTGTGGGTAATACACAGTGGGTAATACACAGTGGGTAATACACTGTGGGTAATACACAGTGGGTAATACACAGTGGATAATACACAGTGGGTAATACACTGTGGGTAATACACTGTGGGTAATACACAGTGGTATACAGTCAGGAGGCAGTGGGTAATACACCGTGGGTAACACACAATGGGTAACACACAGTGGGTAATACACAGTGGGTAATACACAGTGGGTAACACACAGTGGGTAATACACTGTGGGTAACACACAGTGGGTAATACACTGTGGGTAACACACAGTGGGTAATACACTGTGGGTAATACACTGTGGGTAATACACAGTGGGTAATACACTGTGGGTAATACACAGTGGGTAACACACTGTGGGTAATACACAGTGGGTAATAAACTGTGGGTAATACAAAGTGGGTAATACACTGTGGGTAATACAGAGTGGGTAATACACTGTGGGTAATACACAGTGGGTAATACACTGTGGGTAATACACCGTGGGTAATACACTGTGGGTAATAAACAGAGGGTAACACACTGTGGGCAATACACAGTGGGTAATACACTGTGGGTAATACACAGTGGGTAATACACTGTGGGTAATACACTGTGGGTAATACACAATTGGTAATACACTGTGGGTAATACACAGGGGGTAATACACAGTGGGTAATACAATTTGGGTAATACACAGTGGGTAATACACAGTGGGTAATACACAGTGGGTAATAAACTGTGGGTAATACACAGTGGGTAATAAACAGTGGGTAATACACTGTGGGTAAACAATGTGGGTAATACACTGTGGGTAATACACAGTGGGTAATACACTGTGGGTAATACACTGTGGGTAATACACTGTGGGTAATACACAGTGGGAAATACACTGTGGGTAATACACAGTGGGTAATACACTGTTGGGAAATACACAATGGGTAATACACAGTGGGTAATACACTGTGGGTAACACACAGTGGGTAATACACAGTGGGTAATACACAGTGGGTGATACACTGTGGGTAATACACAGTGGGTAATACAATGTGGGTAATACACAGTGGGTAATACACAGTGGTATACAGTCAGGAGGCAGTGGGTAATACACTGTGGGTAATACACAGTGGGTAATACACTGTGGGTAATACACCGTGGGTAATACACAATTGGTAATACACTGTGGGTAATACACAGTGGGTAATACACAGTGGGTAATACACTGTGGGTAATACACAGTGGGTAATACACAGTGGGTAATACACAGTGGGTGATACACTGTGGGTAATACACAGTGGGTAATACACTGTGGGTAACACACAGTGGATAATACACAATGGGTTATACACAGTGGGTAACACACTGTGGGTAATACACAGTGGATAAGACACAGTGGGAAATACACTGTGGGTAACACACAGTGGGTAATACACAGTGGGTAATACACTGTGGGTAATACACAGTGGGTAATACACAGTGGGTAATACACTGTGGGTAATACACAGTGGGTAATACACAGTGGGTAATACACTGTGGGTAATACACTATGGGTAATACACAGTGGGTAATACACTGTGGGTAATACACAGTGGGTAATACACAGTGGGTAATACACTGTGGGTAATACACAGTGTGTAATACAAAGTGGGTAATACACAGTGGGTAATACACTGTGGGTAACACACAGTGGGTAAAACACTGCGTGTAATACACAGTGGGTAATACACAGTGGGTAATGCACAGTGGGTAATAGACTTTGGGTAATAAACTGTGGGTAATACACAGTGGGTAATACACTGTGGGTAATACACAGTGGGTAATAAACAGTGGGTAATACACAGTGGGTAATACACAGTGGGTAATACACTGTGGGTAATACACAGTGGGTAATACACAGTGGGTAATACACTGTGGGTAATACACAGTGGGTAATACACAGTGGGTAATACACAGTGGGTAATACACAGTGGGTAATACACAGTGGGTAATACACTGTGGGTAATACACAGTGGGTAATACACTGTGGGTAATACACAGTGGGTAATACACTGTGGGTAATAAACAGTGGGTAATACACAGTGGGTAATACACAGTGGGTAATACACTGTGGGTAATACACAGTGGGTAATACACTATGGGTAATACACAGTTGGTAATACAATGTGGTTAATACACTATGGGTAATACACAGTGGGTAATACACTGTGGGTAATACACTGTGGTTAATACACAGTGGGTAATACACTGTGGGTAATACACAGTGGGTAATACACAGTGGGTAATACACTGTGGGTAATACACAGTGGGTAATACACTGTGGGTAATACACAGTGGGTAATACACAGTGGGTAATACACTGTGGGTAATACACAGTGGGTAATACATTGTGGGTAATACACTGTGGGTAATACACAGTGGGTAATACACAGTGGGTAATACACTGTGGGTAACACACTGTGGGTAATACACAGTGGGTAATACACAGTGGGTGATACACTGTGGGTAATACACAGTGGGTAATACACTGTGGGTAATACACAGTGGGTAATACACAGTGGTATACAGTCAGGAGGCAGTGGGTAATGCACTGTGGGTAATAGAAAATGGGTAATACACAGTGGGTAATACACTGTGGGTAACACACAGTGGGTAATACACAATGGGTTATACACAGTGGGTAACACACTGTGGGTAATACACAGTGGATAAGACACAGTGGGTAATACACTGTGGGTAACACACAGTGGGTAATACACAGTGGGTAATACACAGTGGGTAATACACTGTGGGTAATACACAGTGGGTAATACACAGTGGGTAATACACTGTGGGTAATACACAGTGGGTAATACACTGTGGGTAATACACAGTGGGTAATACACTGTGGGTAATACACAGTGGGTAATACACTGTGGGTAATAAACAGTGGGTAATACACAGTGGGTAATACACAGTGGGTAATACACTGTGCGTAATACACAGTGGGTAATACACTATGGGTAATACACAGTTGGTAATACAATGTGGTTAATACACTATGGGTAATACACAGTGGGTAATACACTGTGGGTAATACACTGTGGTTAATACACAGTGGGTAATACACTGTGGGTAATACACAGTGGGTAATACACAGTGGGTAATACACTGTGGGTAATACACAGTGGGTAATACACTGTGGGTAATACACAGTGGGTAATACACAGTGGGTATTACACTGTGGGTAATACACAGTGGGTAATACATTGTGGGTAATACACTGTGGGTAATACACAGTGGGTAATACACAGTGGGTAATACACTGTGGGTAACACACTGTGGGTAATACACAGTGGGTAATACACAGTGGGTGATACACTGTGGGTAATACACAGTGAGTAATACACTGTGGGTAATACACAGTGGGTAATACACAGTGGTATACAGTCAGGAGGCAGTGGGTAATGCACTGTGGGTAATAGAAAATGGGTAATACACAGTGGGTAATACACTGTGGGTAACAAACAGTGGGTAATACACATTGGGTTATACACAGTGGGTAACACACTGTGGGTAATACACAATGGATAAGACACAGTGGGTAATAAACTGTGGGTAACACACAGTGGGTAATACACAGTGGGTAATACACAGTGGGTAATACACTGTGGGTAATACACAGTGGGTATTACACAGTGGGTAATACAATGTGGGTAATACACAGTGGGTAATACGCAGTGGGTAATACACTGTGGGTAATACACTGTGGGTAATACACAGTGGGTAATACACTGTGGGTAATACACTATGGGTAATACACAGTGGGTAATACGCTGTGGGTAATACACAGTGGGTAATATACAGTGGGTAATACACTGTGGGTAATAAACAGTGTGTAATACACAGTGGGTAATACACAGTGGGTAATAAACTGTGGGTAATACACAGTGGGTAATACACTGTGGGTAATACACTGTGGGTAATACACTGTGGGTAATACACAGTGGGTAATACACTGTGGGTAATACACTGTGGGTAATACACTGTGGGTAATACACAGTGGGAAATACACTGTGGGTAATACAAAGTGGGTAATACACTGTGGGTAATACACAGTGGGTAATACACAGTGGGTAATACACTGTGGGTAACACACAGTGGGTAATACACAGTGGGTAATACACAGTGGGTGATACACTGTGGGTAATACACAGTGGGTAATACACTGTGGGTAATACACAGTGGGTAATAAACAGTGGTATACAGTCAGGAGGCAGTGGGTAATACACTGTGGGTAATACACAGTGGGTAATACACTGTGGGTAATACACCGTGGGTAATACACAATTGGTAATACACTGTGGGTAATACACAGTGGGTAATACACAGTGGGTAATACATTGTGGGTAATACACAGTGGGTAATACACAGTGGGTAATACACTGTGGGTAATACACAGTGGGTAATACACAGTGGGTAATACACTGTGGGTAATACACAGTGGGTAATACACAGTGGGTAATACACAGTGGGTAATAGACTTTGGGTAATAAACTGTGGGTAATACACTGTGGGTAATACACTGTGGGTAATAAACAGTGGGTAATACACAGTGGGTAATACACTGTGGGTAATACACAGTGGGTAATACACAGTGGGTAATACACAGTGGGTAATACACTGTGGGTAACAAACAGTGGGTAATACACATTGGGTTATACACAGTGGGTAACACACTGTGGGTAATACACAGTGGATAAGACACAGTGGGTAATAAACTGTGGGTAACACACAGTGGGTAATACACCGTGGGTAATACACAGTGGGTAATACACTGTGGGTAATACACAGTGGGTAATACACAGTGGGTAATACAATGTGGGTAATACACAGTGGGTAATACGCAGTGGGTAATACACTGTGGGTAATACACTGTGGGTAATACACAGTGGGTAATACACTGTGGGTAATACACTATGGGTAATACACAGTGGGTAATACGCTGTGGGTAATACACAGTGGGTAATATACAGTGGGTAATACACTGTGGGTAATAAACAGTGTGTAATACACAGTGGGTAATACACAGTGGGTAATAAACTGTGGGTAATACACAGTGGGTAATACACTGTGGGTAATACACTGTGGGTAATACACTGTGGGTAATACACAGTGGGTAATACACTGTGGGTAATACACTGTGGGTAATACACTGTGGGTAATACACAGTGGGAAATACACTGTGGGTAATACAAAGTGGGTAATACACTGTGGGTAATACACAGTGGGTAATACACAGTGGGTAATACACTGTGGGTAACACACAGTGGGTAATACACAGTGGGTAATACACAGTGGGTGATACACTGTGGGTAATACACAGTGGGTAATACACTGTGGGTAATACACAGTGGGTAATAAACAGTGGTATACAGTCAGGAGGCAGTGGGTAATACACTGTGGGTAATACACAGTGGGTAATACACTGTGGGTAATACACCGTGGGTAATACACAATTGGTAATACACTGTGGGTAATACACAGTGGGTAATACACAGTGGGTAATACATTGTGGGTAATACACAGTGGGTAATAAACAGTGGGTAATACACAGTGGGTAATACACTGTGGGTAATACACAGTGGGTAATAAACAGTGGGTAATACACAGTGGGTAATACACAGTGGGTAATACACTGTGGGTAATACACAGTGGGTAATACACTGTGGGTAATACACAGTGGGTAATACACAGTGGGTAATACACAGTGGGTAATACACTGTGGGTAATACACAGTGGGTAATACACAGTGGGTAATACACTGTGGGTAATACACAGTGGGTAATACACTGTGGGTAATACACAGTGGGTAATACACTGTGGGTAATAAACAGTGGGTAATACACAGTGGGTAATACACAGTGGGTAATACACTGTGGGTAATACACAGTGGGTAATACACTATGGGTAATACACAGTTGGTAATACAATGTGGTTAATACACTATGGGTAATACACAGTGGGTAATTCACTGTGGGTAATACACTGTGGTTAATACACAGTGGGTAATACACTGTGGGTAATACACAGTGGGTAATACACAGTGGGTAATACACTGTGGGTAATACACAGTGGGTAATACACAGTGGGTAATACACAGTGGGTAATACACAGTGGGTCATACACTGTGGGTAATACACAGTGGGTAATACATTGTGGGTAATACACTGTGGGTAATACACAGTGGGTAATACACAGTGGGTAATACACTGTGGGTAACACACTGTGGGTAATACACAGTGGGTAATACACAGTGGGTGATACACTGTGGGTAATACACAGTGGGTAATACACAGTGGGTAATACACAGTGGGTAATACACTGTGGGTAATACACAGTGGGTAATACACAGTGGGTAATACACTGTGGGTAATACACAGTGGGTAATACACTGTGGGTAATACACAGTGGGTAATACACTGTGGGTAATAAACAGTGGGTAATACACAGTGGGTAATACACAGTGGGTAATACACTGTGGGTAATACACAGTGGGTAATACACTATGGGTAATACACAGTTGGTAATACAATGTGGTTAATACACTATGGGTAATACACAGTGGGTAATACACTGTGGGTAATACACTGTGGTTAATACACAGTGGGTAATACACTGTGGGTAATACACAGTGGGTAATACACAGTGGGTAATACACTGTGGGTAATACACAGTGGGTAATACACAGTGGGTAATACACAGTGGGTAATACACAGTGGGTCATACACTGTGGGTAATACACAGTGGGTAATACATTGTGGGTAATACACTGTGGGTAATACACAGTGGGTAATACACAGTGGGTAATACACTGTGGGTAACACACTGTGGGTAATACACAGTGGGTAATACACAGTGGGTGATACACTGTGGGTAATACACAGTGGGTAATACACTGTGGGTAATACACAGTGGGTAATACACAGTGGTATACAGTCAGGAGGCAGTGGGTAATGCACTGTGGGTAATAGAAAATGGGTAATACACAGTGGGTAATACACTGTGGGTAACACACAGTGGGTAATACACAATGGGTTATACACAGTGGGTAACACAGTGTGGGTAATACACAGTGGATAAGACACAGTGGGTAATACACTGTGGGTAACACACAGTGGGTAATACTCAGTGGGTAATACACAGTGGGTAATACACTGTGGGTAATACACAGTGGGTAATACACAGTGGGTAATGCACTGTGGGTAATACACAGTGGGTAATACACTGTGGGTAATACACAGTGGGTAATACACTGTGGGTAATACACAGTGGGTAATACACTGTGGGTAATAAACAGTGGGTAATACACAGTGGGTAATACACAGTGGGTAATACACTGTGGGTAATACAATGTGGGTAATACACAGTGGGTAATACGCAGTGGGTAATACACTGTGGGTAATACACTGTGGGTAATACACAGTGGGTAATACACTGTGGGTAATACACTATGGGTAATACACAGTGGGTAATACGCTGTGGGTAATACACAGTGGGTAATACACTGTGGGTAATAAACAGTGTGTAATACACAGTGTGTAATACACAGTGGGTAATAAACTGTGGGTAATACACAGTGGGTAATACACTGTGGGTAAAACACTGTGGGTAATACACTGTGGGTAATACACAGTGGGTAATACACTGTGGGTAATACACTGAGGGTAATACACAGTGGGAAATACACTGTGGGTAATACAAAGTGGGTAATACACTGTGGGTAATACACAGTGGGTAATACACAGTGGGTAATACACTGTGGGTAACACACAGTGGGTAATACACAGTGGGTAATACACAGTGGGTGATACACTGTGGGTAATACACAGTGGGTAATACACTGTGGGTAATACACAGTGGGTAATAAACAGTGGTATACAGTCAGGAGGCAGTGGGTAATACACTGTGGGTAATACACTGTGGGTAATACACTGTGGGTAATACACCGTGGGTAATACACAATTGGTAATACACTGTGGGTAATACACAGTGGGTAATACACACTGGGTAATACATTGTGGGTAATACACAGTGGGTAATACACAGTGGGTAATACACAGTGGGTGATAAACTGTGGGTAATACACAGTGGGTAATACACTGTGGGTAACACACAGTGGGTAATACACAATGGGTTATACACAGTGGGTAACACACTGTGGGTAATACACAGTGGATAAGACACAGTGGGTAATACACTGTGGGTAACACACAGTGGGTAATACACAGTGGGTAATACACTGTGGGTAATACACAGTGGGTAATACACAGTGGGTAATACACTGTGGGTAATACACAGTGGGTAATACACAGTGGGTAATACACAGTGGGTAATAGACTTTGGGTAATAAACTGTGGGTAATACACTGTGGGTAATACACTGTGGGTAATAAACAGTGGGTAATACACAGTGGGTAATACACAGTGGGTTATACACTGTGGGTAATACACAGTGGGTAATACACAGTGGGTAATACACTGTGGGTAATACACTGTGGGTAATACACAGTGGGTAATACACAGTGGGTAATACACTGTGGGTAATACACAGTGGGTAATACACAGTGGGTAATACACAGTGGGTAATACACAGTGGGTAATACACTGTGGGTAATACACAGTGGGTAATACACTGTGGGTAATACACAGTGGGTAATACACTGTGGGTAATAAACCGTGGGTAATACACAGTGGGTAATACACAGTGGGTAATACACTGTGGGTAATACACAGTGGATAATACACTATGGGTAATACACAGTTGGTAATACAATGTGGTTAATACACTATGGGTAATACACAGTGGGAAATACACTGTGGGTAATACACTGTGGTTAATACACAGTGGATAATACACTGTGGGTAACACACAGTGGGTAATACACAGTGGGTAATACACTGTGGGTAATACACAGTGGGTAATACACTGTGGGTAATACACAGTGGGTAATACACAGTGGGTAATACACTGTGGGTAATACACAGTGGGTAATACATTGTGGGTAATACACTGTGGGTAATACACAGTGGGTAATACACAGTGGGTAATACACTGTGGGTAACACACTGTGGGTAATACACAGTGGGTGATACACTGTGGGTAATACACAGTGGGTAATACACTGTGGGTAATACACAGTGGGTAATACACAGTGGTATACAGTCAGGAGGCAGTGGGTAATGCACTGTGGGTAATAGAAAGTGGGTAATACACAGTGGATAATACACTGTGGGTAACACACAGTGGGTAATACACAATGGGTTATACACAGTGGGTAACACACTGTGGGTAATACACAGTGGATAAGACACAGTGGGTAATACACTGTGGGTAACACACAGTGGGTAATACACAGTGGGTAATACACAGTGGGTAATACACTGTGGGTAATACACTTTGGGTAATACACAGTGGGTAATACACTGTGGGTAATACACTGTGGGTAATACACAGTGGGTAATACACAGTGGGTAATACACTGTGGGTAATACACAGTGGGTAATACACTGTGGGTAATACACAGTGGGTAATACACTGTGGGTAATACACAGTGGGTAATACACTGTGGGTAATACACAGTGGGTAATACACAGTGGGTAATACACAGAGGGTAATACACTGTGGGTAATACACAGTGGGTATTACACTGTGGGTAATACACAGTTGGTAATACAATGTGGTTAATACACTATGGGTAATACACAGTGGGTAATACACTGTGGGTAATACACTGTGGTTAATACACAGTGGGTAATACACTGTTGGTAATACACAGTGGGTAATACACAGTCGGTAATACACTGTGGGTAATACACAGTGGGTAATACACTGTGAGTAATACACAGTGGGTAATACACAGTGGGTAATACACTGTGGGTAATACACAATGGGTAATACATTGAGGGTAACACACAGTGGGTAATACAGAGTGGGTAATACACAGTGGTATACAGTCAGGAGGCACTGGGTAATAAACAGTGGGTAATACACTATGGGTAATACACTGTGGGTAATACACAGTGGGTAATACACTGTGGGTAATACACAGTGGGTAATACACAGTGAGTAATACACTGTGGGTAATACACAGTGGGTAATACACAGTGGGTAATGCACAGTAGGTAATACACTTAGGGTAATACACTGTGGGTAATACACAGTGGGTAATACACAGTGGGTAGTACACTGTGGGTAATACACAGTGGGTAACACACTGTGGGTAATACACAGTGGGTAAAACACAGTGGGTAATGCACATTGGGTAATACACAGTGGTATACAGTCAGGAGGCAGTGGGTAATACACAGTGGGTAATACACAGTGGTATACAGTCAGGAGGCAGTGGGTAATACACAGTGGGTAATACACAGTGGGTAATACACAGTGGGTAATACACAGTGGTATACAGTCAGGAGGCAGTGGGTAATACACAGTGGGTAATACATAGTGGTATACAGTCAGGAGGCAGTGGGTAATACACAGTGGGTAATACACAGTGGTATACAGTCAGGAGGCAATGGGTAATACACAGCGGGTAATAGACAGTGGGTAATACACAGTGGTATACAGTCAGGAGGCAGTGGGTAATACACAGTGGGTAATACACTGTGGGTAATACACAGTGGGTAATACACAGTGGTATACAGTCAGGAGGCAGTGGGTAATACACTGTGGGTAATACACAGTGGGTAATACACAGTGGGTAATAAACAGTGGGTAATACACTGTGGGTAATACACAGTGGGTAATACACAGTGGGTAATACACTGTGGGTAATACACAGTGGGTAATACACAGTGGTTAACACACAGTGGGTAACACACGTTGGTTAAACACAGTGGGTAATACACTGGTATACAGTCAGGAGGCAGTGGGTAGTACACAGTGTCTAATACACAGTGGGTAATACACAGTGGGTAATACAATGGTATACAGTCAGGAGGCAGTGGGTAATACACAGTGGGTAATAAACAGTGGGTAATACACATTGGGTAATACACTGTGGGTAATACACAGTGCGTAATACACAGTGGGTAATACACTATGGGTAATACACAGTGGGTAATACACAGTGGGTAATACACAGTGGGCAATACACAGTGGGAAATACACAGTGGGTAATACACTGTGGGTAATACACAGTGGGTAATATACAGTGGGTAATACACAGTGGTATACAGTCAGTAGGCAGTGGGTAATACACTGTGGTTAATACACAGTGGGTAATACACAGTGGGTAATACACTGTGGTATACCGTCAGGAGGCAATGGGTAATATACTGTGGGTAATACACAGTGGGTAATACACAGTGGGTAATACACAGTGGTATACAGTCAGGAGGCAGTGGGTAATACACTGTGGGTAATACACAGTGAGTAATACACAGTGGGTAATACACAGTGGGTAATACTCAGTGGTATACAGTCAGGAGGCAGTGGGTAATACACTGTGGGTAATACACAGTGGGTAATACACAGTGGGTAATACACAGTGGCTAATACTCAGTGGTATACAGTCAGGAGGCAGTGGGTAATACATTGTGGGTAATACACAGTGGGTAATACACAGTGGTATACAGTCAGGAGGCAGTGGGTAATACACTGTGGGTAATACATAGTGGGTAATACACAGTGGGTAATACACTGTGGGTAATACACAGTGGATAATAAACAGTGGTATACAGTCAGGAGGCAGTGGGTAATACACTGTGGGTAATACACAGTGGGTAATACACAGTGGGTAATACACTGTGGGTAATACACAGTGGGTAATACACAGTAGGTAATACACAGTGGTATACAGTCAGTAGGCAGTGGGTAATACACTGTGGGTAATACACAGTGGTAATACACTGTGGGTAATACACAGTGGATAATACACAGTGGGTAATACACAGTGGGTAATACATTGTGGGTAATACACAGTGGGTAATACACAGTGGGTAATACACAGTGGTATACAGTCAGGAGGCAGTGGGTAATACACAGTGGGTAATAAACAGTGGGTAATACACAGTGGTATACAGTCAGGTGACAGTGGGTAATACACAGTGGGTAATACACAGTGGGTAATACACAGTGGTATACAGTCAGGAGGCAGTGGGTAATACACAGTGGGTAATACACAGTGGTTTACAGTCAGGAGGCAGTGGGTAATACACAGTGGGTAATACACAGTGGGTAATACACAGTGGTATACAGTCAGGAGGCAGTGGGTAATACACAGTGGGTAATACACAGTGGTTTACAGTCAGGAGGCACTGGGCAATACACAGTGGGTAATACACAGTGGGTAATACACAGTGGTATACAGTCAGGAGGCAGTGGGTAATACACAGTGGGTAATACACAGTGGTATACAGTCAGGAGACAGTGGGTAATACACAGTGGGTAATATACAGTGCTATACAGTCAGGAGGCAGTGGGTAATACACAGTGTGCAATACACAGTGGGTAATACACAGTGGTATACAGTCAGGAGGCAGTGGGTAATACACAGTGGGTAATACACAGTGGTTTACAGTCAGGAGGCAGTGGGTAATACACAGTGGGTAATACACAGTGGTTTACAGTCAGGAGGCAGTGGGTAATACACAGTGGGTAATACACAGTGGGTAATACACAGTGGTATACAGTCAGGAGACAGTGGGTAATACACAGTGGGTAATACACTGTGGGTAATACACAGTGGGTAATACACAGTGATATACAGTCAGGAGACAGAAAGTAATACACAGTGGGCAATACACAGTGGTATACAGTCAGGAGGCAATGGGTAATACACAGTGGGTAATACACTGTGGGTAATAAACAGTGGGTAATACACTGTGGGTAATACACTGTGGGTAATACACTGTGGGTAATACACAGTGGGTAATACACTGTGGGTAATACACAGTGGGTAATAGACAGTGGGTACTACACAGTGGGTAATACACAGTGCTATACAGCCAGGAGGCAGAGGGTAATGCACAGTGGGTAATACACTGTGGGTAATACACAGTGGGTAATACACAGTTGGTAATACACAGTGGGTAATACACAGTGGTATAGAGTCAGGAGGCAGTGGGTAATACAATGTGGGTAATACACAGTGGGTAATACACAGTGGGTAATACACAGTGGTATACAGTCAGGAGGCCGTGGGTAATACACTGGTATAAAATCAGGAGGCAGTGGGCAATACACTGTGGGTAATACACAGTGGGTAATACACAGTGGTATACAGTCAGGAGACAGTGGGTAATACACAGTGGGTAATACACAGTGCTATACAGTCAGGAGCCAATGGGTAATACACATTGGGTAATACACTGTGGGTAATAAACAGTGGGTAATACACTGTGGGTAATACACAGTGGGTAATACACTGTGGGTAATACACAGTGGGTAATACGCAGTGTATAATACACAGTGCTATACAGTCAGGAGGCAGTGGGTAATACACAGTGGGTTATACACTGTGGGTAATACACAGTGGGAAATACACTGTGGGTAATACACAGTGGGTAACACACAGTGGGTAACACACAGTGGGTAATACATTGTGGGTAATACACAGTGGGTAATACACAGTGGGTAATACACAGTGGTATACAGTCAGGAGGCAGTGGGTAATACACTGTGGGTAATACACAGTGGTTAATACACAGTGGGTAATACACAGTGGTATACAGTCAGGAGGCAATGGGTAATACACAGTGGGTAATACACTGTGGGTAATACACAGTGGGTAATACACCGTGGTATACAGTCAGGAGACAGTGGGTAATACACAGTGGGTAATACACAGTGGGTAATACACTGTGGGTAATACACAGTGGGTAATACACTGTGGGTAATAAACAGTGGGTAATACACAGTGGGTAATACACTGTGGGTAATACACTATGGGTAATACACAGTGGGTAATACACTGTGGGTAATACACAGTGGGTAATACACTGTGTGTAATACACAGTGGGTAATACACAGTGGGTAATACACAGTGCTATACAGTCAGGAGGCAGTGGGTAATACACAGTGGGTAACACACAGTGGGTAACACACAGTGGGTAATTCATTGTGGGTAATACACAGTGGGTAATACACAATGGGTAATACACAGTGGTATACAGTCAGGAGGCAGTGGGTAATACACTGTGGGTAATACACAGTGGGTAATACACAGTGGGTAATACACAGTGGTATACAGTCAGGAGGCAATGGGTAATACACAGTGGGTAATACACAGTGGGTAATACACAGTGGTATACATTCAGGAGACAGTGGGTAATACACAGTGGCTAATACACTGTGGGTAATACACAGTGGGTAATACACAGTGGTATACAGTCAGGAGACAGTGGGTAATACACAGTGGGTAATACACAGTGGTATACAGTCAGGAGGCAATGGGTAATACACAGTGGGTAATACACTGTGGGTAATAAACAGTGGGTAATACACAGTGGGTAATACACTGTGGGTAATACACTGTGGGTAATACACAGTGGGTAATACACTGTGGGTAATACACACTGGGTAATACACAGTGATATACAGTCATGAGGCAGTGGGTAATACACAGTGGGTATTACACTGTGGGTAACACACAGTGGGTAATACATTGTGGGTAATACACAGTGGGTAATACACAGTGGGTAATACACTGTGGCATACAGTCAGGAGGCAGTGGGTAATACACTGTGGGTAATACACAGTGGGTAATACACAGTGGGTAATACACAGTGGTATACAGTCTGGAGGCAGTGTGTAATACACTGGTATAAAGTCAGGAGGCAGTGGGCAATACACTGTGGGTAATACACAGTGGGTAATACGCAGTGGGTAATACACAGTGGTATACAGTCAGGAGGCAGTGGGTAATTCACAGTGGGTAATACACTGTGGGTAATGCACAGTGGTATACAGTCAGGAGGCTATGGGTAATACACAGTGGGTAATACACTGTGGGTAATACACAGTGGTTTACAGTCAGGAGGCAGTGGGTAATACACAGTGGGTAATACACCATGGGTAATATACAGTGGTATACAGTCAGGAGGCAATGGGTAATACACAGTGGGTAATACACTGTGGGTAATAAACAATGGGTAATACACAGTGCTATACAGTCAGGAGACAGTGGGTAATACATAGTGGGTAATACACCATGAATAATATACAGTGGTATACAGTCAGGAGGCAATGGGTAATACACAGTGGGTAATACACAGTGGGTAATACACAGTGGTATACAGTCAGGAGGCCGTGGGTAATACACGGTGGGTAATACACAGTGGTTTACAGTCAGGAGGCAGTGGGTAATACACAGTGGGTAATACACAGTGGGTAATACACAGTGGTATACAGTCAGGAGGCAGTGGGTAATACACAGTGGGTAATACACAGTGGGTAATACACAGTGGTTTACAGTCAGGAGACAGTGGGTAATACACAGTGGGTAATACACAGTGGTTTACAGTCAGGAGGCACTGGGCAATACACAGAAGGTAATACACAGTGGGTAATACACAGTGGTATACAGTCAGGAGGCAGTGGGTAATACACAGTGGGTAATACACAATGGTTTACAGTCAGGAGGCACTGGGCAATACACAGTGGGTAATACACAGTGGGTAATACACAGTGGTATACAGTCAGGAGACAGTGGGTAATACACAGTGGGTAATACACCATGGGTAATATACAGTGCTATACAGTCAGGAGGCAGTGGGTAATACACAGTGTGCAATACACAGTGGGTAATACACAGTGGTATACAGTCAGGAGGCAGTGGGTAATACACAGTGGGTAATACACAGTGGTTTACAGTCAGGAGGCAGTGGGTAATACACAGTGGGTAATACACAGTGGGTAATACACAGTGGTATACAGTCAGGAGGCAGTGGGTAATACACAGTGGGTAATACACAGTGGTTTACAGTCAGGAGGCAGTGGGTAATACACAGTGGGTAATACACAGTGGTTTACAGTCAGGAGGCAGTGGGTAATACACAGTGGGTAATACACAGTGGGTAATACACAGTGGTATACAGTCAGGAGACAGTGGGTAATACACAGTGGGTAATACACTGTGGGTAATACACAGTGGGTAATACACAGTGATATACAGTCAGGAGACAGAAAGTAATACGCAGTGGGCAATACACAGTGGTATACAGTCAGGAGGCAATGGGTAATACACAGTGGGTAATACACTGTGGGTAATAAACAGTGGGTAATACACTGTGGGTAATACACTTTGGGTAATACACTGTGGGTAATACACAGTGGGTAATACACAGTGGGTACTACACAGTGGGTAATACACAGTGCTATACAGCCAGGAGGCAGAGGGTAATGCACAGTGGGTAATACACTGTGGGTAATACACAGTGGGTAATACACAGTTGGTAATACACAGTGGGTAATACACAGTGGTATAGAGACAGGAGGCAGTGGGTAATACAGTGTGGGTAATACACAGTGGGTAATACACAGTGGTATACAGTCAGGAGGCAGTGGGTAATACACTGGTATAAAATCAGGAGGCAGTGGGCAATACACTGTGGGTAATACACAGTGGGTAATACACAGTGGTATACAGTCAGGAGGCAGTGGGTAATTCACAGTGGGTAATACACTGTGGGTAATACAATGTGGGTAATACACAGTGGTTTACAGTCAGGAGGCAGTGGGTAATACACAGTGGGTAATACACCATGGGTAATATACAGTGGTAAACAGTCAGGAGGCAATGGGTAATACACAGTGGGTAATACACAGTGGGTAATACACAGTGGTATACAGTCAGGAGGCAGTGGGTAATGCACTGTGGGTAATAGAAAGTGGGTAATACACAGTGGGTAATACACTGTGGGTAACACACAGTGGGTAATACACAATGGGTTATACACAGTGGGTAACACACTGTGGGTAATACACAGTGGATAAGACACAGTGGCTAATACACTGTGGGTAACACACAGTGGGTAATACACAGTGGGTAATACACAGTGGGTAATACACTGTGGGTAATATACTTTGGGTAATACACAGTGGGTAATACACTGTGGGTAATACACAGTGGGTAATACACAGTGGGTAATACACAGTGGGTAATACACTGTCGGTAATACACAGTGGGTAATACACTGTGGGTAATACACAGTGGGTAATACACTGTGGGTAATACACAGTGGGTAATACACTGTGGGTAATACACAGTGGGTAATACACAGTGGGTAATACACAGAGGGTAATACACTGTGGGTAATACACAGTGGGTATTACACTGTGGGTAATACACAGTTGGTAATACAATGTGGTTAATACACTATGGGTAATACACAGTGGGTAATACACTGTGGGTAATACACTGTGGTTAATACACAGTGGGTAATACACTGTTGGTAATACACAGTGGGTAATACACAGTCGGTAATACACTGTGGGTAATACACAGTGGGTAATACACTGTGAGTAATACACAGTGGGTAATACACAGTGGGTAATACACTGTGGGTAATACACAGTGGGTAATACATTGAGGGTAACACACAGTGGGTAATACACAGTGGGTAATACACAGTGGTATACAGTCAGGAGGCACTGGGTAATAAACAGTGGGTAATACACTATGGGTAATACACTGTGGGTAATACACAGTGGGTAATACACTGTGGGTAATACACAGTGGGTAATACACAGTGGGTAATACACTGTGGGTAATACACAGAGGGTAATACACAGTGGGTAATGCACAGTAGGTAATACACTTAGGGTAATACACTGTGGGTAATACACAGTGGGTAATACACAGTGGGTAGTACACTGTGGGTAATACACAGTGGGTAATACACTGTGGGTAATACACAGTGGGTAAAACACAGTGGGTAATGCACATTGGGTAATACACAGTGGTATACAGTCAGGAGGCAGTGGGTAATACACAGTGGGTAATACACAGTGGTATACAGTCAGGAGGCAGTGGGTAATACACAGTGGGTAATACACAGTGGGTAATACACAGTGGGTAATACACAGTGGTATACAGTCAGGAGGCAGTGGGTAATACACAGTGGGTAATACATAGTGGTATACAGTCAGGAGGCAGTGGGTAATACACAGTGGGTAATACACAGTGGTATACAGTCAGGAGGCAATGGGTAATACACAGCGGGTAATAGACAGTGGGTAATACACAGTGGTATACAGTCAGGAGGCAGTGGGTAATACACAGTGGGTAATACACTGTGGGTAATACACAGTGGGTAATACACAGTGGTATACAGTCAGGAGGCAGTGGGTAATACACTGTGGGTAATACACAGTGGGTAATACACAGTGGGTAATACACAGTGGGTAATACACTGTGGGTAATACACAGTGGGTAATACACAGTGGTTAACACACAGTGGGTAACACACGTTGGTTAAACTCAGTGGGTAATACACTGGTATACAGTCAGGAGGCAGTGGGTAATACACAGTGGGTAATACACAGTGGGTAATACACAGTGGGTAATACAATGGTATACAGTCAGGAGGCAGTGGGTAATACACAGTGGGTAATAAACCGTGGGTAATACACATTGGGTAATACACTGTGGGTAATACACAGTGCGTAATACACAGTGGGTAATACACTATGGGTAATACACAGTGGGTAATACACAGTGGGTAATACACAGTGGGCAATACACAGTGGGAAATACACAGTGGGTAATACACTGTGGGTAATACACAGTGGGTAATACACAGTGGGTAATACACAGTGGTATACAGTCAGTAGGCAGTGGGTAATACACTGTGGTTAATACACAGTGGGTAATACACAGTGGGTAATACACTGTGGTATACCGTCAGGAGGCAATGGGTAATACACTGTGGGTAATACACAGTGGGTAATACACAGTGGGTAATACACAGTGGTATACAGTCCGGAGGCAGTGGGTAATACACTGTGGGTAATACACAGTGGGTAATACTCAGTGGTATACAGTCAGGAGGCAGTGGGTAATACACTGTGGGTAATACACAGTGGGTAATACACAGTGGGTAATACACAGTGGCTAATACTCAGTGGTATACAGTCAGGAGGCAGTGGGTAATACACTGTGGGTAATACACAGTGGGTAATACACAGTGGTATACAGTCAGGAGGCAGTGGGTAATACACTGTGGGTAATACATAGTGGGTAATACACAGTGGGTAATACACTGTGGGTAATACACAGTGGATAATAAACAGTGGTATACAGTCAGGAGGCAGTGGGTAATACACTGTGGGTAATACACAGTGGGTAATACACAGTGGATAATGCACTGTGGGTAATACACAGTGGGTAATACACAGTAGGTAATACACAGTGGTATACAGTCAGGAGGCAGCGTGTAATACACTGTGGGTAATACACAGTGGGTAATACACTGTGGGTAATACACAGTGGATAATACACAGTGGGTAATACACAGTGGGTAATACATTGTGGGTAATACACAGTGGGTAATACACAGTGGGTAATACACAGTGGTATACAGTCAGGAGGCAGTGGGTAATACACAGTGGGTAATAAACAGTGGGTAATACACAGTGGTATACAGTCAGGTGACAGTGGGTAATACACAGTGGGTAATACACAGTGGGTAATACACAGTGGTAAACAGTCAGGAGGCAGTGGGTAATACACAGTGGGTAATACACAGTGGTTTACAGTCAGGAGGCAGTGGGTAATACACAGTGGGTAATACACAGTGGGTAATACACAGTGGTATACAGTCAGGAGGCAGTGGGTAATACACAGTGGGTAATACACAGTGGTTTACAGTCAGGAGGCACTGGGCAATACACAGTGGGTAATACACAGTGGGTAATACACAGTGGTATACAGTCAGGAGGCAGTGGGTAATACACAGTGGGTAATACACAGTGGTTTACAGTCAGGAGACAGTGGGTAATACACAGTGGGTAATATACAGTGCTATACAGTCAGGAGGCAGTGGGTAATACACAGTGTGCAATACACAGTGGCTAATACACAGTGGTATACAGTCAGGAGGCAGTGGGTAATACACAGTGGGTAATACACAGTGGTTTACAGTCAGGAGGCAGTGGGTAATACACAGTGGGTAATACACAGTGGGTAATACACAGTGGTATACAGTCAGGAGGCAGTGGGTAATACACAGTGGGTAATACACAGTGGTTTACAGTCAGGAGGCAGTGGGTAATACACAGTGGGTAATACACAGTGGTTTACAGTCAGGAGGCAGTGGGTAATACACAGTGGGTAATACACAGTGGGTAATACACAGTGGTATACAGTCAGGAGACAGTGGGTAATACACAGTGGGTAATACACTGTGGGTAATACACAGTGGGTAATACACAGTGATATACAGTCAGGAGACAGAAAGTAATACACAGTGGGCAATACACAGTGGTATACAGTCAGGAGGCAATGGGTAATACACAGTGGGTAATACACTGTGGGTAATAAACAGTGGGTAATACACTGTGGGTAATACACTGTGGGTAATACACTGTGGGTAATACACAGTGGGTAATACACTGTGGGTAATACACAGTGGGTAATACACAGTGGGTACTACACAGTGGGTAATATACAGTGCTATACAGCCAGGAGGCAGAGGGTAATGCACAGTGGGTAATACACTGTGGGTAATACACAGTGGGTAATACACAGTTGGTAATACACAGTGGGTAATACAGAGTGGTATAGAGTCAGGAGGCAGTGGGTAATACAGTGTGGGTAATACACAGTGGGTAATACACAGTGGGTAATACACAGTGGTATACAGTCAGGAGGCAGTGGGTAATACACTGGTATAAAATCAGGAGGCAGTGGGCAATACACTGTGGGTAATACACACTGGGTAATACACAGTGGTATACAGTCAGGGGACAGTGGGTAATACACAGTGGGTAATACACAGTGCTATACAGTCAGGAGCCAATGGGTAATACACATTGGGTAATACACTGTGGGTAATAAACAGTGGGTAATACACTGTGGGTAATACACTGTGGGTAATACACTGTGGGTAATACACAGTGGGTAATACACTGTGGGTAATACACAGTGGGTAATACACTGTGGGTAATAGACAGTGGGTAATACGCAGTGTATAATACCCAGTGCTATACAGTCAGGAGGCAGTGGGTAATACACAGTGGGTTATACACTGTGGGTAATACACAGTGGGAAATACACTGTGGGTAATACACAGTGGGTAACACACAGTGGGTAACACACAATGGGTAATACATTGTGGGTAATACACAGTGGGTAATACACAGTGGGTAATACACAGTGGTATAGAGTCAGGAGGCAGTGGGTAATACACTGTGGGTAATACACAGTGGTTAATACACAGTGGGTAATACACAGTGGTATACAGTCAGGAGGCAATGGGTAATACACAGTGGGTAATACACATTGGTAATACACAGTGGTATACAGTCAGGAGACAGTGGGTAATACACAGTGGGTAATACACTGTGGGTAATACACAGTGGTAATACACCGTGGTATACAGTCAGGAGGCAGTGGGTAATACACAGTGGGTAATACACAGTGGGTAATACACAGTGGGTAATACAATGGTATACAGTCAGGAGGCAGTGGGTAATACACAGTGGGTAATAAACCGTGGGTAATACACATTGGGTAATACACTGTGGGTAATACACAGTGCGTAATACACAGTGGGTAATACACTATGGGTAATACACAGTGGGTAATACACAGTGGGTAATACACAGTGGGCAATACACAGTGGGAAATACACAGTGGGTAATACACTGTGGGTAATACACAGTGGGTAATACACAGTGGGTAATACACAGTGGTATACAGTCAGTAGGCAGTGGGTAATACACTGTGGTTAATACACAGTGGGTAATACACAGTGGGTAATACACTGTGGTATACCGTCAGGAGGCAATGGGTAATACACTGTGGGTAATACACAGTGGGTAATACACAGTGGGTAATACACAGTGGTATACAGTCCGGAGGCAGTGGGTAATACACTGTGGGTAATACACAGTGGGTAATACTCAGTGGTATACAGTCAGGAGGCAGTGGGTAATACACTGTGGGTAATACACAGTGGGTAATACACAGTGGGTAATACACAGTGGCTAATACTCAGTGGTATACAGTCAGGAGGCAGTGGGTAATACACTGTGGGTAATACACAGTGGGTAATACACAGTGGTATACAGTCAGGAGGCAGTGGGTAATACACTGTGGGTAATACATAGTGGGTAATACACAGTGGGTAATACACTGTGGGTAATACACAGTGGATAATAAACAGTGGTATACAGTCAGGAGGCAGTGGGTAATACACTGTGGGTAATACACAGTGGGTAATACACAGTGGGTAATGCACTGTGGGTAATACACAGTGGGTAATACACAGTAGGTAATACACAGTGGTATACAGTCAGGAGGCAGCGTGTAATACACTGTGGGTAATACACAGTGGGTAATACACTGTGGGTAATACACAGTGGATAATACACAGTGGGTAATACACAGTGGGTAATACATTGTGGGTAATACACAGTGGGTAATACACAGTGGGTAATACACAGTGGTATACAGTCAGGAGGCAGTGGGTAATACACAGTGGGTAATAAACAGTGGGTAATACACAGTGGTATACAGTCAGGTGACAGTGGGTAATACACAGTGGGTAATACACAGTGGGTAATACACAGTGGTAAACAGTCAGGAGGCAGTGGGTAATACACAGTGGGTAATACACAGTGGTTTACAGTCAGGAGGCAGTGGGTAATACACAGTGGGTAATACACAGTGGGTAATACACAGTGGTATACAGTCAGGAGGCAGTGGGTAATACACAGTGGGTAATACACAGTGGTTTACAGTCAGGAGGCACTGGGCAATACACAGTGGGTAATACACAGTGGGTAATACACAGTGGTATACAGTCAGGAGGCAGTGGGTAATACACAGTGGGTAATACACAGTGGTATACAGTCAGGAGACAGTGGGTAATACACAGTGGGTAATATACAGTGCTATACAGTCAGGAGGCAGTGGGTAATACACAGTGTGCAATACACAGTGGGTAATACACAGTGGTATACAGTCAGGAGGCAGTGGGTAATACACAGTGGGTAATACACAGTGGTTTACAGTCAGGAGGCAGTGGGTAATACACAGTGGGTAATACACAGTGGGTAATACACAGTGGTATACAGTCAGGAGGCAGTGGGTAATACACAGTGGGTAATACACAGTGGTTTACAGTCAGGAGGCAGTGGGTAATACACAGTGGGTAATACACAGTGGTTTACAGTCAGGAGGCAGTGGGTAATACACAGTGGGTAATACACAGTGGGTAATACACAGTGGTATACAGTCAGGAGACAGTGGGTAATACACAGTGGGTAATACACTGTGGGTAATACACAGTGGGTAATACACAGTGATATACAGTCAGGAGACAGAAAGTAATACACAGTGGGCAATACACAGTGGTATACAGTCAGGAGGCAATGGGTAATACACAGTGGGTAATACACTGTGGGTAATAAACAGTGGGTAATACACTGTGGGTAATACACTGTGGGTAATACACTGTGGGTAATACACAGTGGGTAATACACTGTGGGTAATACACAGTGGGTAATACACAGTGGGTACTACACAGTGGGTAATACACAGTGCTATACAGCCAGGAGGCAGAGGGTAATGCACAGTGGGTAATACACTGTGGGTAATACACAGTGGGTAATACACAGTTGGTAATACACAGTGGGTAATACAGAGTGGTATAGAGTCTGGAGGCAGTGGGTAATACAGTGTGGGTAATACACAGTGGGTAATACACAGTGGGTAATACACAGTGGTATACAGTCAGGAGGCAGTGGGTAATACACTGGTATAAAATCAGGAGGCAGTGGGCAATACACTGTGGGTAATACACACTGGGTAATACACAGTGGTATACAGTCAGGGGACAGTGGGTAATACACAGTGGGTAATACACAGTGCTATACAGTCAGGAGCCAATGGGTAATACACATTGGGTAATACACTGTGGGTAATAAACAGTGGGTAATACACTGTGGGTAATACACTGTGGGTAATACACTGTGGGTAATACACAGTGGGTAATACACTGTGGGTAATACACAGTGGGTAATACACTGTGGGTAATAGACAGTGGGTAATACGCAGTGTATAATACCCAGTGCTATACAGTCAGGAGGCAGTGGGTAATACACAGTGGGTTATACACTGTGGGTAATACACAGTGGGAAATACACTGTGGGTAATACACAGTGGGTAACACACAGTGGGTAACACACAGTGGGTAATACATTGTGGGTAATACACAGTGGGTAATACACAGTGGGTAATACACAGTGGTATAGAGTCAGGAGGCAGTGGGTAATACACTGTGGGTAATACACAGTGGTTAATACACAGTGGGTAATACACAGTGGTATACAGTCAGGAGGCAATGGGTAATACACAGTGGGTAATACACATTGGTAATACACAGTGGTATACAGTCAGGAGACAGTGGGTAATACACAGTGGGTAATACACTGTGGGTAATACACAGTGGTAATACACCGTGGTATACAGTCAGGAGACAGTGGGTAATACACAGTGGGTAATACACAGTGGGTAATACACTGTGGGTAATACACAGTGGGTAATACACTGTGGGTAATAAACAGTGGGTAATACACAGTGGGTAATACACTGTGGGTAATACACTGTGGGTAATACACAGTGGGTAATACACTGTGGGTAATACACAGTGGGTAATACACTGTGGGTAATACACAGTGGGTAATACACAGTGGGTAATACACAGTGCTATACAGTCAGGAGGCAGTGGGTAATACACAGTGGGTAACACACAGTGGGTAACACACAGTGGGTAATTCATTGTGGGTAATACACAGTGGGTAATACACAATGGGTAATACACAGTGGTATACAGTCAGGAGGCAGTGGGTAATACACTATGGGTAATACACAGTGGGTAATACACAGTGGGTAATACACAGTGGTATACAGTCAGGAGGCAATGGGTAATACACAGTGGGTAATACACAGTGGGTAATACACAGTGGTATACATTCAGGAGACAGTGGGTAATACACAGTGGCTAATACACTGTGGGTAATACACAGTGGGTAATACACAGTGGTATACAGTCAGGAGACAGTGGGTAATACACAGTGGGTAATACACAGTGGTATACAGTCAGGAGGCAATGGGTAATACACAGTGGGTAATACACTGTGGGTAATAAACAGTGGGTAATACACAGTGGGTAATACACTGTGGGTAATACACTGTGGGTAATACACAGTGGGTAATACACTGTGGGTAATACACTGTGGGTAATACACTGTGGGTAATACACAGTGGGTAATACACAGTGGGTAATACACAGTGATATACAGTCAGGAGGCAGTGGGTAATACACAGTGGGTATTACACTGTGGGTAACACACAGTGGGTAATACATTGTGGGTAATACACAGTGGGTAATACACAGTGGGTAATACACTGTGGCATACAGTCAGGAGGCAGTGGGTAATACACTGTGGGTAATACACAGTGGGTAATACACAGTGGGTAATACACTGTGGTATACAGTCTGGAGGCAGTGTGTAATACACTGGTATAAAGTCAGGAGGCAGTGGGCAATACACTGTGGGTAATACACAGTGGGTAATACGCAGTGGGTAATACACAGTGGTATACAGTCAGGAGGCAGTGGGTAATTCACAGTGGGTAATACACTGTGGGTAATGCACAGTGGTATACAGTCAGGAGGCTATGGGTAATACACAGTGGGTAATACACTGTGGGTAATACACAGTGGTTTACAGTCAGGAGGCAGTGGGTAATACACAGTGTGTAATACACCATGGGTAATATACAGTGGTATACAGTCAGGAGGCAATGTGTAATACACAGTGGGTAATACACTGTGGGTAATAAACAATGGGTAATACACAGTGCTATATAGTCAGGAGACAGTGGGTAATACATAGTGGGTAATACACCATGAATAATATACAGTGGTATACAGTCAGGAGGCAATGGGTAATACACAGTGGGTAATACACAGTGGGTAATACACAGTGGTATACAGTCAGGAGGCAGTGGGTAATACACGGTGGGTAATACACGGTGGTTTACAGTCAGGAGGCAGTGGGTAATACACAGTGGGTAATACACAGTGGGTAATACACAGTGGTATACAGTCAGGAGGCAGTGGGTAATACACAGTGGGTAATACACAGTGGGTAATACACAGTGGTTTACAGTCAGGAGACAGTGGGTAATACACAGTGGGTAATACACAGTGGTTTACAGTCAGGAGGCACTGGGCAATACACAGAAGGTAATACACAGTGGGTAATACACAGTGGTATACAGTCAGGAGGCAGTGGGTAATACACAGTGGGTAATACACAGTGGTTTACAGTCAGGAGGCACTGGGCAATACACAGTGGGTAATACACAGTGGGTAATACACAGTGGTATACAGTCAGGAGGCAGTGGGTAATACACAGTGGGTAATACACAGTGGTATACAGTCAGGAGACAGTGGGTAATACACAGTGGGTAATACACCATGGGTAATATACAGTGCTATACAGTCAGGAGGCAGTGGGTAATACACAGTGTGCAATACACAGTGGGTAATACACAGTGGTATACAGTCAGGAGGCAGTGGGTAATACACAGTGGGTAATACACAGTGGTTTACAGTCAGGAGGCAGTGGGTAATACACAGTGGGTAATACACAGTGGTATACAGTCAGGAGGCAGTGGGTAATACACAGTGGGTAATACACAGTGGTTTACAGTCAGGAGGCAGTGGGTAATACACAGTGGGTAATACACAGTGGTTTACAGTCAGGAGGCAGTGGGTAATACACAGTGGGTAATACACAGTGGGTAATACACAGTGGTATACAGTCAGGAGACAGTGGGTAATACACAGTGGGTAATACACTGTGGGTAATACACAGTGGGTAATACACAGTGATATACAGTCAGGAGACAGAAAGTAATACACAGTGGGCAATACACAGTGGTATACAGTCAGGAGGCAATGGGTAATACACAGTGGGTAATACACTGTGGGTAATAAACAGTGGGTAATACACTGTGGGTAATACACTGTGGGTAATACACTGTGGGTAATACACAGTGGGTAATACACTGTGGGTAATACACAGTGGGTAATACACAGTGGGTACTACACAGTGGGTAATACACAGTGCTATACAGCCAGGAGGCAGAGGGTAATGCACAGTGGGTAATACACTGTGGGTAATACACAGTGGGTAATACACAGTTGGTAATACACAGTGGGTAATACACAGTGGTATAGAGTCAGGAGGCAGTGGGTAATACAGTGTGGGTAATACACAGTGGGTAATACACAGTGGTATACAGTCAGGAGGCAGTGGGTAATACACTGGTATAAAATCAGGAGGCAGTGGGCAATACACTGTGGGTAATACACAGTGGGTAATACACAGTGGTATACAGTCAGGAGGCATTGGGTAATTCACAGTGGGTAATACACTGTGGGTAATACAATGTGGGTAATACACAGTGGTTTACAGTCAGGAGGCAGTGGGTAATACACAGTGGGTAATACACCATGGGTAATATACAGTGGTAAACAGTCAGGAGGCAATGGGTAATACACAGTGGGTAATACACAGTGGGTAATACACAGTGGTATACAGTCAGGAGACCGTGGGTAATACACAGTGGGTAATACACTGTGGGTAATACACAGTGGGTAATACACAGTGGTATACAGTCAGGAGACAGTGGGTAATACACAGTGGGTAATACACAGTGCTATACAGTCAGGAGCCAATGGGTAATACACATTGGGTAATACACTGTGGGTAATAAACAGTGGGTAATACACTGTGGGTAATACACTGTGGGTAATACAGTGTGGGTAATACATAGTGGGTAATACACTGTGGGTAATACACAGAGCGTAATACACTGTGGGTAATACACAGTGGGTAATACGCAGTGGGTAATACACAGTGCTATACAGTCAGGAGGCAGTGGGTAATACACAGTGGGTAATACACTGTGGGTAATACACAGTGGGTAATACACTGTGGGTAATACACAGTGGGTAACACACAGTGGGTAACACACAGTGGGTAATACATTGTGGGTAATACACAGTGGGTAATACACAGTGGGTAATACACAGTGGTATACAGTCAGGAGGCAGTGGGTAATACACTGTGGGTAATACACAGTGGTTAATACACAGTAGGTAATACACAGTGGTATACAGTCAGGAGGCAATGGGTAATACACAGTGGGTAATACACATTGGTAATACACAGTGGTATACAGTCAGGAGACAGTGGGTAATACACAGTGGGTAATACACTGTGGGTAATACACAGTGGGTAATACACCGTGGTATACAGTCAGGAGACAGTGTGTAATACACAGTGGGTTATACACAGTGGGTAATACACTGTGGGTAATACACAGTGGGTAATACACTGTGGGTAATAAACAGTGGGTAATACACAGTGGGTAATACACTGTGGGTAATACACTGTGGGTAATACACAGTGGGTAATACACTGTGGGTAATACACAGTGGGTAATACACTGTGGGTAATACACAGTGGGTAATACACAGTGGGTAATACACAGTGCTATACAGTCAGGAGGCAGTGGGTAATACACAGTGGGTAACACACAGTGGGTAACACACAGTGGGTAATTCATTGTGGGTAATACAGAGTGGGTAATACACAATGGGTAATACACAGTGGTATACAGTCAGGAGGCAGTGGGTAATACACTGTGGGTAATACACAGTGGGTAATACACAGTGGGTAATACACAGTGGTATACAGTCAGGAGGCAATGGGTAATACACAGTGTGTAATACACAGTGGGTAATACACAGTGGTATACATTCAGGAGACAGTAGGTAATACACAGTGGCTAATACACTGTGGGTAATACACAGTGGGTAATACACAGTGGTATACAGTCAGGAGACAGTGGGTAATACACAGTGGGTAATACACTGTGGGTAATACACAGTGGGTAATACACCGTGGTATACAGTCAGGAGACAGTGTGTAATACACAGTGGGTAATACACAGTGGGTAATACACTGTGGGTAATACACAGTGGTTTACAGTCAGGAGGCAGTGGGTAATACACAGTGGGTAATACACCATGGGTAATATACAGTGGTATACAGTCAGGAGGCAATGTGTAATACACAGTGGGTAATACACTGTGGGTAATAAACAATGGGTAATACACAGTGCTATATAGTCAGGAGACAGTGGGTAATACATAGTGGGTAATACACCATGAATAATATACAGTGGTATACAGTCAGGAGGCAATGGGTAATACACAGTGGGTAATACACAGTGGGTAATACACAGTGGTATACAGTCAGGAGGCAGTGGGTAATACACGGTGGGTAATACACGGTGGTTTACAGTCAGGAGGCAGTGGGTAATACACAGTGGGTAATACACAGTGGGTAATACACAGTGGTATACAGTCAGGAGGCAGTGGGTAATACACAGTGGGTAATACACAGTGGGTAATACACAGTGGTTTACAGTCAGGAGACAGTGGGTAATACACAGTGGGTAATACACAGTGGTTTACAGTCAGGAGGCACTGGGCAATACACAGAAGGTAATACACAGTGGGTAATACACAGTGGTATACAGTCAGGAGGCAGTGGGTAATACACAGTGGGTAATACACAGTGGTTTACAGTCAGGAGGCACTGGGCAATACACAGTGGGTAATACACAGTGGGTAATACACAGTGGTATACAGTCAGGAGGCAGTGGGTAATATACAGTGGGTAATACACAGGGGTATACAGTCAGGAGACAGTGGGTAATACACAGTGGGTAATACACCATGGGTAATATACAGTGCTATACAGTCAGGAGGCAGTGGGTAATACACAGTGTGCAATACACAGTGGGTAATACACAGTGGTATACAGTCAGGAGGCAGTGGGTAATACACAGTGGGTAATACACAGTGGTTTACAGTCAGGAGGCAGTGGGTAATACACAGTGGGTAATACACAGTGGTATACAGTCAGGAGGCAGTGGGTAATACACAGTGGGTAATACACAGTGGTTTACAGTCAGGAGGCAGTGGGTAATACACAGTGGGTAATACACAGTGGTTTACAGTCAGGAGGCAGTGGGTAATACACAGTGGGTAATACACAGTGGGTAATACACAGTGGTATACAGTCAGGAGACAGTGGGTAATACACAGTGGGTAATACACTGTGGGTAATACACAGTGGGTAATACACAGTGATATACAGTCAGGAGACAGAAAGTAATACACAGTGGGCAATACACAGTGGTATACAGTCAGGAGGCAATGGGTAATACACAGTGGGTAATACACTGTGGGTAATAAACAGTGGGTAATACACTGTGGGTAATACACTGTGGGTAATACACTGTGGGTAATACACAGTGGGTAATACACTGTGGGTAATACACAGTGGGTAATACACAGTGGGTACTACACAGTGGGTAATACACAGTGCTATACAGCCAGGAGGCAGAGGGTAATGCACAGTGGGTAATACACTGTGGGTAATACACAGTGGGTAATACACAGTTGGTAATACACAGTGGGTAATACACAGTGGTATAGAGTCAGGAGGCAGTGGGTAATACAGTGTGGGTAATACACAGTGGGTAATACACAGTGGTATACAGTCAGGAGGCAGTGGGTAATACACTGGTATAAAATCAGGAGGCAGTGGGCAATAAACTGTGGGTAATACACAGTGGGTAATACACAGTGGTATACAGTCAGGAGGCATTGGGTAATTCACAGTGGGTAATACACTGTGGGTAATACAATGTGGGTAATACACAGTGGTTTACAGTCAGGAGGCAGTGGGTAATACACAGTGGGTAATACACCATGGGTAATATACAGTGGTAAACAGTCAGGAGGCAATGGGTAATACACAGTGGGTAATACACAGTGGGTAATACACAGTGGTATACAGTCAGGAGACCGTGGGTAATACACAGTGGGTAATACACTGTGGGTAATACACAGTGGGTAATACACAGTGGTATACAGTCAGGAGACAGTGGGTAATACACAGTGGGTAATACACAGTGCTATACAGTCAGGAGCCAATGGGTAATACACATTGGGTAATACACTGTGGGTAATAAACAGTGGGTAATACACTGTGGGTAATACACTGTGGGTAATACAGTGTGGGTAATACATAGTGGGTAATACACTGTGGGTAATACACAGAGCGTAATACACTGTGGGTAATACACAGTGGGTAATACGCAGTGGGTAATACACAGTGCTATACAGTCAGGAGGCAGTGGGTAATACACAGTGGGTAATACACTGTGGGTAATACACAGTGGGTAATACACTGTGGGTAATACACAGTGGGTAACACACAGTGGGTAACACACAGTGGGTAATACATTGTGGGTAATACACAGTGGGTAATACACAGTGGGTAATACACAGTGGTATACAGTCAGGAGGCAGTGGGTAATACACTGTGGGTAATACACAGTGGTTAATACACAGTAGGTAATACACAGTGGTATACAGTCAGGAGGCAATGGGTAATACACAGTGGGTAATACACATTGGTAATACACAGTGGTATACAGTCAGGAGACAGTGGGTAATACACAGTGGGTAATACACTGTGGGTAATACACAGTGGGTAATACACCGTGGTATACAGTCAGGAGACAGTGTGTAATACACAGTGGGTAATACACAGTGGGTAATACACTGTGGGTAATACACAGTGGGTAATACACTGTGGGTAATAAACAGTGGGTAATACACAGTGGGTAATACACTGTGGGTAATACACTGTGGGTAATACACAGTGGGTAATACACTGTGGGTAATACACAGTGGGTAATACACTGTGGGTAATACACAGTGGGTAATACACAGTGGGTAATACACAGTGCTATACAGTCAGGAGGCAGTGGGTAATACACAGTGGGTAACACACAGTGGGTAACACACAGTGGGTAATTCATTGTGGGTAATACACAGTGGGTAATACACAATGGGTAATACACAGTGGTATACAGTTAGGAGGCAGTGGGTAATACACTGTGGGTAATACACAGTGGGTAATACACAGTGGGTAATACACAGTGGTATACAGTCAGGAGGCAATGGGTAATACACAGTGTGTAATACACAGTGGGTAATACACAGTGGTATACATTCAGGAGACAGTAGGTAATACACAGTGGCTAATACACTGTGGGTAATACACAGTGGGTAATACACAGTGGTATACAGTCAGGAGACAGTGGGTAATACACAGTGGGTAATACACTGTGGGTAATACACAGTGGGTAATACACCGTGGTATACAGTCAGGAGACAGTGTGTAATACACAGTGGGTAATACACAGTGGGTAATACACTGTGGGTAATACACAGTGGGTAATACACTGTGGGTAATAAACAGTGTGTAATACACAGTGGGTAATACACTGTGGGTAATACACTGTGGGTAATACACAGTGGGTAATACACTGTGGGTAATACACAGTGGGTAATACACTGTGGGTAATACACAGTGGGTAATACACAGTGGGTAATACACAGTGCTATACAGTCAGGAGGCAGTGGGTAATACACAGTGGGTAACACACAGTGGGTAACACACAGTGGGTAATTCATTGTGGGTAATACACAGTGGGTAATACACAATGGGTAATACACAGTGGTATACAGTCAGGAGGCAGTGGGTAATACACTGTGGGTAATACACAGTGGGTAATACACAGTGGGTAATACACAGTGGTATACAGTCAGGAGGCAATGGGTAATACACAGTGGGTAATACACAGTGGGTAATACACAGTGGTATACATTCAGGAGACAGTGGGTAATACACAGTGGCTAATACACAGTGGGTAATAGACAGTGGTTTACAGTCAGGAGGCACTGGGCAATACACAGTGGGTAATACACAGTGGGTAATACACAGTTGTATACAGTCAGGAGGCAGTGGGTAATACACAGTGGGTAATACACAGTGGTATACAGTCAGGAGACAGTGGGTAATACACAGTGGGTAATACACCATGGGTAATATACAGTGCTATACAGTCAGGAGGCAGTGGGTAATACACAGTGTGCAATACACAGTGGGTAATACACAGTGGTATACAGTCAGGAGGCAGTGGGTAATACACAGTGGGTAATACACAGTGGTTTACAGTCAGGAGGCAGTGGGTAATACACAGTGGGTAATACACAGTGGGTAATACACAGTGGTATACAGTCAGGAGGCAGTGGGTAATACACAGTGGGTAATACACAGTGGTTTACAGTCAGGAGGCAGTGGGTAATACACAGTGGGTAATACACAGTGGTTTACAGTCAGGAGGCAGTGGGTAATACACAGTGGGTAATACACAGTGGGTAATACACAGTGGTATACAGTCAGGAGACAGTGGGTAATACACAGTGGGTAATACACTGTGGGTAATACACAGTGGGAAATACACAGTGATATACAGTCAGGAGACAGAAAGTAATACACAGTGGGCAATACACAGTGGTATACAGTCAGGAGGCAATGGGTAATACACAGTGGGTAATACACTGTGGGTAATAAACAGTGGGTAATACACTGTGGGTAATACACTGTGGGTAATACACAGTGGGTAATACACTGTGGGTAATACACAGTGGGTAATACACAGTGGGTACTACACAGTGGGTAATACACAGTGCTATACAGCCAGGAGGCAGAGGGTAATGCACAGTGGGTAATACACTGTGGGTAATACACAGTGGGTAATACACAGTTGGTAATACACAGTGGGTAATACACAGTGGTATAGAGTCAGGAGGCAGTGGGTAATACAGTGTGGGTAATACACAGTTGGTAATACACAGTGGGTAATACACAGTGGTATAAAGTCAGGAGGCAGTGGGTAATTCACAGTGGGTAATACACTGTGGGTAATACACTGTGGGTAATACACAGTGGTTTACAGTCAGGAGGCAGTGGGTAATACACAGTGGGTAATACACCATGGGTAATATATAGTGGTAAACAGTCAGGAGGCAATGGGTAATACACAGTGGGTAATACACAGTGGGTAATACACAGTGGTATACAGTCAGGAGACAGTGGGTAATACACAGTGGGTAATACACTGTGGGTAATACACAGTGGGTAATACACAGTGGTATACAGTCAGGAGACAGTGGGTAATACACAGTGGGTAATACACAGTGCTATACAGTCAGGAGCCAATGGGTAATACACATTGGGTAATACACTGTGGGTAATAAACAGTGGGTAATACACTGTGGGTAATACACTGTGGGTAATACACTGTGGGTAATACACAGTGGGTAATACACTGTGGGTAATACACAGTGGGTAATACACTGCGGGTAATACACAGTGGGTAATACGCAGTGTATAATACACAGTGCTATACAGTCAGGAGGCAGTGGGTAATACACAGTGGGTAATACACTGTGGGTAATACACAGTGGGTAATACACTGTGGGTAATACACAGTGGGTAACACACAGTGGGTAACACACAGTGGGTAATACATTGTGGGTAATACACAGTGGGTAATACACAGTGGGTAATACACAGTGGTATACAGTCAGGAGGCAGTGGGTAATACACTGTGGGTAATACACAGTGGTTAATAAACAGTGGGTAATACACAGTGGTATACAGTCAGGAGGCAATGGGTATTACACAGTGGGTAATACACATTGGTAATACACAGTGGTATACAGTCAGGAGACAGTGGGTAATACACAGTGGGTAATACACTGTGGGTAATACACAGTGGGTAATACACCGTGGTATACAGTCAGGAGACAGTGGGTAATACACAGTGGGTAATACACTGTGGGTAATACACAGTGGGTAATACACTGTGGGTAATAAACAGTGGGTAATACACAGTGGGTAATACACTGTGGGTAATACACTGTGGGTAATACACAGTGGGTAATACACTGTGGGTAATACACAGTGGGTAATACACTGTGGGTAATACACAGTGGTTAATACACAGTTGGTAATACACAGTGCTATACAGTCAGGAGGCAGTGGGTAATACACAGTGGGTAACACACAGTGGGTAACACACAGTGGGTAATTCATTGTGGGTAATACACAGTGGGTAATACACAATGGGTAATACACAGTGGTATACAGTCAGGAGGCAGTGGGTAATACACAGTGGGTAATACACAGTGGGTAATACACAGTGGGTAATACACAGTGGTATACAGTCAGGAGGCAATGGGTAATACACAGTGGGTAATACACAGTGGGTAATACACAGTGGTATACATTCAGGAGACAGTGGGTAATTCACAGTGGCTAATACACTGTGGGTAATACACAGTGGTATACAGTCAGGAGGCAATGGGTAATACACATTGGGTAATACACTGTGGGTAATAAACAGTGGGTAATACACAGTGGGTAATACACAGTGGGTAATACACAGTGGCATACAGTCAGGAGGCAGTGGGTAATACACTGTGGGTAATACACAGTGGGTAATACACAGTGGGTAATACACAGTGGTATACAGTCTGGAGGCAGTGTGTAATACACTGGTATAAAGTCAGGAGGCAGTGGGCAATACACTGTGGGTAATACACAGTGTGTAATACGCAGTGGGTAATACACAGTGGTATACAGTCAGGAGGCAGTGGGTAATACATAGTGGGTAATACACCATGAATAATATACAGTGGTATACAGTCAGGAGGCAATGGGTAATACACAGTGGGTAATACACAGTGGGTAATACACAGTGGTATACAGTCAGGAGGCAGTGGGTAATACACGGTGGGTAATACACAGTGGTTTACAGTCAGGAGGCAGTGGGTAATACACAGTGGGTAATACACAGTGGGTAATACACAGTGGTATACAGTCAGGAGGCAGTGGGTAATACACAGTGGGTAATACACAGTGGGTAATACACAGTGGTATACAGTCAGGAGACAGTGGGTAATACACAGTGGGTAATACACTGTGGGTAATACACAGTGGGTAATACACAGTGGTTTACAGTCAGGAGACAGTGGGTAATACACAGTGGGTAATACACAGTGGTTTACAGTCAGGAGGCACTGGGCAATACACAGTGGGTAATACACAGTGGGTAATACACAGAGGTATACAGTCAGGAGGCAGTTTGTAATACACAGTGGGTAATACACAGTGGTATACAGTCAGGAGACAGTGGGTAATACACAGTGGGTAATACACCATGGGTAATACACAGTGCTATACAGTCAGGAGGCAGTGGGTAATACACAGTGTGCAATACACAGTGGGTAATACACAGTGGTATACAGTCAGGAGGCAGTGGGTAATACACAGTGGGTAATACACAGTGGTTTACAGTCAGGAGGCAGTGGGTAATACACAGTGGGTAATACACAGTGGGTAATACACAGTGGTATACAGTCAGGAGGCAATGGGTAATACACAGTGGGTAATACACAGTGGGTAATACACAGTGGTATACAGTCAGGAGGCAGTGGGTAATACACGGTGGGTAATACACAGTGGTTTACAGTCAGGAGGCAGTGGGTAATACACAGTGGGTAATACACAGTGGGTAATACACAGTGGTATACAGTCAGGAGGCAGTGGGTAATACACAGTGGGTAATACACAGTGGGTAATACACAGTGGTATACAGTCAGGAGACAGTGGGTAATACACAGTGGGTAATACACTGTGGGTAATACACAGTGGGTAATACACAGTGGTTTACAGTCAGGAGACAGTGGGTAATACACAGTGGGTAATACACAGTGGTTTACAGTCAGGAGGCACTGGGCAATACACAGTGGGTAATACACAGTGGGTAATACACAGTGGTATACAGTCAGGAGGCAGTTTGTAATACACAGTGGGTAATACACAGTGGTATACAGTCAGGAGACAGTGGTTAATACACAGTGGGTAATACACCATGGGTAATATACAGTGCTATACAGTCAGGAGGCAGTGGGTAATACACAGTGTGCAATACACAGTGGGTAATACACAGTGGTATACAGTCAGGAGGCAGTGGGTAATACACAGTGGGTAATACACAGTGGTTTACAGTCAGGAGGCAGTGGGTAATACACAGTGGGTAATACACAGTGGGTAATACACAGTGGTATACAGTCAGGAGGCAGTGGGTAATACACAGTGGGTAATACACAGTGGTTTACAGTCAGGAGGCAGTGGGTAATACACAGTGGGTAATACACAGTGGTTTACAGTCAGGAGGCAGTGGGTAATACACAGTGGGTAATACACAGTGGGTAATACACAGTGGTATACAGTCAGGAGACAGTGGGTAATACACAGTGGGTAATACACTGTGGGTAATACACAGTGGGTAATACACAGTGATATACAGTCAGGAGACAGAAAGTAATACACAGTGGGCAATACACAGTGGTATACAGTCAGGAGGCAATGGGTAATACACAGTGGGTAATACACTGTGGGTAATAAACAGTGGGTAATACACTGTGGGTAATACACTGTGGGTAATACACTGTGGGTAGTACACAGTGGGTAATACACTGTGGGTAATACACAGTGGGTAATACACAGTGGGTACTACACAGTGGGTAATACACAGTGCTATACAGCCAGGAGGCAGAGGGTAATGCACAGTGGGTAATAAACTGTGGGTAATACACAGTGGGTAATACACAGTTAGTAATACACAGTGGGTAATACACAGTGGTATAGAGTCAGGAGGCAGTGGGTAATACAGTGTGGGTAATACACAGTGGGTAATACACAGTGGTATACAGTCAGGAGGCAGTGGGTAATACACTGGTATAAAATCAGGAGGCAGTGGGCAATACACTGTGGGTAATACACAGTGGGTAATACACAGTGGTATACAGTCAGGAGGCAGTGGGTAATTCACAGTGGGTAATACACTGTGGGTAATACACTGTGGGTAATACACAGTGGTTTACAGTCAGGAGGCAGTGGGTAATACACAGTGGGTAATACTCCATGGGTAATATACAGTGGTAAACAGTCAGGAGGCAATGGGTAATACACAGTGGGTAATACACAGTGGGTAATACACAGTGGTATACAGTCAGGAGACCGTGGGTAATACACAGTGGGTAATACACTGTGGGTAATACACAGTGGGTAATACACAGTGGTATACAGTCAGGAGACAGTGGGTAATACACAGTGGGTAATACACAGTGCTATACAGTCAGGAGCCAATGGGTAATACACATTGGGTAATACACTGTGGGTAATAAACAGTGGGTAATACACTGTGGGTAATACACTGTGGGTAATACAGTGTGGGTAATACATAGTGGGTAATACACTGTGGGTAATACACAGAGCGTAATACACTGTGGGTAATACACAGTGGGTAATACGCAGTGGGTAATACACAGTGCTATACAGTCAGGAGGCAGTGGGTAATACACAGTGGGTAATACTCCATGGGTAATATACAGTGGTAAACAGTCAGGAGGCAATGGGTAATACACAGTGGGTAATACACAGTGGGTAATACACAGTGGTATACAGTCAGGAGACCGTGGGTAATACACAGTGGGTAATACACTGTGGGTAATACACAGTGGGTAATACACAGTGGTATACAGTCAGGAGACAGTGGGTAATACACAGTGGGTAATACACAGTGCTATACAGTCAGGAGCCAATGGGTAATACACATTGGGTAATACACTGTGGGTAATAAACAGTGGGTAATACACTGTGGGTAATACACTGTGGGTAATACACTGTGGGTAATACACAGTGGGTAATACACTGTGGGTAATACACAGTGCGTAATACACTGTGGGTAATACACAGTGGGTAATACGCAGTGGGTAATACACAGTGCTATACAGTCAGGAGGCAGTGGGTAATACACAGTGGGTAATACACTGTGGGTAATACACAGTGGGTAATACACTGTGGGTAATACACAGTGGGTAACACACAGTGGGTAACACACAGTGGGTAATACATTGTGGGTAATACACAGTGGGTAATACACATTGGGTAATACACAGTGGTATACAGTCAGGAGGCAGTGGGTAATACACTGTGGGTAATACACAGTGGTTAATACACAGTGGGTAATACACAGTGGTATACAGTCAGGAGGCAATGGGTAATACACAGTGGGTAATACACATTGGTAGTACACAGTGGTATACAGTCAGGAGACAGTGGGTAATACACAGTGGGTAATACACTGTGGGTAATACACAGTGGGTAATACACCGTGGTATACAGTCAGGAGACAGTGTGTAATACACAGTGGGTAATACACAGTGGGTAATACACTGTGGGTAATACACAGTGGGTAATACACTGTGGGTAATAAACAGTGGGTAATACACAGTGGGTAATACACTGTGGGTAATAAACTGTGGGTAATACACAGTGGGTAATACACTGTGGGTAATACACAGTGGGTAATACACTGTGGGTAATACACAGTGGGTAATACACAGTGGGTAATACACAGTGCTATACAGTCAGGAGGCAGTGGGTAATACACAGTGGGTAACACACAGTGGGTAACACACAGTGGGTAATTCATTGTGGGTAATACACAGTGGTTAATACACAATGGGTAATACACAGTGGTATACAGTCAGGAGGCAGTGGGTAATACACTGTGGGTAATACACAGTGGGTAATACACAGTGGGTAATACACAGTGGAATACAGTCAGGAGGCAATGGGTAATACACAGTGGGTAATACATCGTGGGTAATACACAGTGGTATACATTCAGGAGACAGTGGGTAATACACAGTGGCTAATACACTGTGGGTAATACACAGTGGGTAATACACAGTGGTATACAGTCAGGAGACAGTGGGTAATACACAGTGGGTAATACACAGTGGTATACAGTCAGGAGGCTGTGGGTAATACACAGTGGGTAATACACTGTGGGTAATAAACAGTGGGTAATACACAGTGGGTAATACACTGTGGGTAATACACTGTGGGTAATACACAGTGGGTGATACACTGTGGGTAATACACAGTGGGTAATACACTGTGGGTAATACACAGTGGGTAATACACAGTGGGTAATACACAGTGATATACAGTCAGGAGGCAGTGGGTAATACACAGTGGGTAATACACAGTGGGTAATACACAGTGGTATACAGTCAGGAGGCAGTGGGTAATACACAGTGGGTAATACACAGTGGTTTACAGTCAGGAGGCACTGGGCAATACACAGTGGGTAATACACAGTGGGTAATACACAGTGGTATACAGTCAGGAGGCAGTGGGTAATACACAGTGGGTAATACATTGTGTGTAATACACAGTGGGTAATACACAGTGGGTAATACACAGTGGTATACAGTCAGGAGGCAGTGGGTAATACACTGTGGGTAATACACAGTGGTTAATACACAGTGGGTAATACACAGTGGTATACAGTCAGGAGGCAATGGGTAATACACAGTGGGTAATACACATTGGTAATACACAGTGGTATACAGTCAGGAGACAGTGGGTAATACACAGTGGGTAATACACTGTGGGTAATACACAGTGGGTAATACACCGTGGTATACAGTCAGGAGACAGTGTGTAATACACAGTGGGTAATACACAGTGGGTAATACACTGTGGGTAATACACAGTGGGTAATACACTGTGGGTAATAAACAGTGGGTAATACACAGTGGGTAATACACTGTGGGTAATAAACTGTGGGTAATACACAGTGGGTAATACACTGTGGGTAATACACAGTGGGTAATACACTGTGGGTAATACACAGTGGGTAATACACAGTGGGTAATACACAGTGCTATACAGTCAGGAGGCAGTGGGTAATACACAGTGGGTAACACACAGTGGGTAACACACAGTGGGTAATTCATTGTGGGTAATACACAGTGGTTAATACACAATGGGTAATACACAGTGGTATACAGTCAGGAGGCAGTGGGTAATACACTGTGGGTAATACACAGTGGGTAATACACAGTGGGTAATACACAGTGGAATACAGTCAGGAGGCAATGGGTAATACACAGTGGGTAATACATCGTGGGTAATACACAGTGGTATACATTCAGGAGACAGTGGGTAATACACAGTGGCTAATACACTGTGGGTAATACACAGTGGGTAATACACAGTGGTATACAGTCAGGAGACAGTGGGTAATACACAGTGGGTAATACACAGTGGTATACAGTCAGGAGGCAGTGGGTAATACACAGTGGGTAATACACTGTGGGTAATAAACAGTGGGTAATACACAGTGGGTAATACACTGTGGGTAATACACTGTGGGTAATACACAGTGGGTAATACACTGTGGGTAATACACAGTGGGTAATACACTGTGGGTAATACACAGTGGGTAATACACAGTGGGTAATACACAGTGATATACAGTCAGGAGGCAGTGGGTAATACACAGTGGGTAATACACAGTGGGTAATACACAGTGGTATACAGTCAGGAGGCAGTGGGTAATACACAGTGGGTAATACACAGTGGTTTACAGTCAGGAGGCACTGGGCAATACACAGTGGGTAATACACAGTGGGTAATACACAGTGGTATACAGTCAGGAGGCAGTGGGTAATACACAGTGGGTAATACACAGTGGTATACAGTCAGGAGACAGTGGGTAATACACAGTGGGTAATACACCATGGGTAATATACAGTGCTATACAGTCAGGAGGCAGTGGGTAATACACAGTGGGTAATACACAGTGGTTTACAGTCAGGAGGCAGTGGGTAATACACAGTGGGTAATACACAGTGGTTTACAGTCAGGAGGCAGTGGGTAATACACAGTGGGTAATACACAGTGGGTAATACACAGTGGTATACAGTCAGGAGACAGTGGGTAATACACAGTGGGTAATACACTGTGGGTAATACACAGTGGGTAATACACAGTGATATACAGTCAGGAGACAGAAAGTAATACACAGTGGGCAATACACAGTGGTATACAGTCAGGAGGCAATGGGTAATACACAGTGGGTAATACACTGTGGGTAATAAACAGTGGGTAATACACTGTGGGTAATACACTGTGGGTAATACACAGTGGGTAATACACTGTGGGTAATACACAGTGGGTAATACACAGTGGGTACTACACAGTGGGTAATACACAGTGCTATACAGCCAGGAGGCAGAGGGTAATGCACAGTGGGTAATACACTGTGGGTAATACACAGTGGGTAATACACAGTTGGTAATACACAGTGGGTAATACACACTGGTATAGAGTCAGGAGGCAGTGGGTAATACAGTGTGGGTAATACACAGTGGGTAATACACAGTGGGTAATACACAGTGGTATACAGTCAGGAGGCAGTGGGTAATACACTGGTATAAAATCAGGAGGCAGTGGGCAATACACTGTGGGTAATACACAGTGGGTAATACACAGTGGTATACAGTCAGGAGGCAGTGGGTAATTCACAGTGGGTAATACACTGTGGGTAATACACTGTGGGTAATACACAGTGGTTTACAGTCAGGAGGCAGTGGGTAATACACAGTGGGTAATACACCATGGGTAATATACAGTGGTAAACAGTCAGGAGGCAATGGGTAATACACAGTGGGTAATACACAGTGGGTAATACACAGTGGTATACAGTCAGGAGACCGTGGGTAATACACAGTGGGTAATACACTGTGGGTAATACACAGTGGGTAATACACAGTGGTATACAGTCAGGAGACAGTGGGTAATACACAGTGGGTAATAGACAGTGCTATACAGTCAGGAGCCAATGGGTAATACACATTGGGTAATACACTGTGGGTAATAAACAGTGGGTAATACACTGTGGGTAATACACTGTGGGTAATACACTGTGGGTAATACACAGTGGGTAATACACTGTGGGTAATACACAGTGGGTAATACACTGTGGGTAATACACAGTGGGTAATACGCAGTGTATAATACACAGTGCTATACAGTCAGGAGGCAGTGGGTAATACACAGTGGGTAATACACTGTGGGTAATACACAGTGGGTAATACACTGTGGTTAATACACAGTGGGTAACACACAGTGGGTAACACACAGTGGGTAATACATTGTGGGTAATACACAGTGGGTAATACACAGTGGGTAATACACAGTGGTATACAGTCAGGAGGCAGTGGGTAATACACTGTGGGTAATACACAGTGGTTAATACACAGTGGGTAATAAACTGTGGTATACAGTCAGGAGGCAATGGGTAATACACAGTGGGTAATACACATTGGTAATACACAGTGGTATACAGTCAGGAGACAGTGGGTAATACACAGTGGGTAATACACTGTGGGTAATACACAGTGGGTAATACACCGTGGTATACAGTCAGGAGACAGTGGGTAATACACAGTGGGTAATACACAGTGGTTAATACACTGTGGGTAATACACAGTGGGTAATACACTGTGGGTAATAAACAGTGGGTAATACACAGTGGGTAATACACTGTGGGTAATACACTGTGGGTAATACACAGTGGGTAATACACTGTGGGTAATACACAGTGGGTAATACACTTTGGGTAATACACAGTGGGTAATACACAGTGGGTAATACACAGTGCTATACAGTCAGGAGGCAGTGGGTAATACACAGTGGGTAACACACAGTGGGTAACACACAGTGGGTAATTCATTGTGGGTAATACACAGTGGGTAATACACAATGGGTAATACACAGTGGTATACAGTCAGGAGACAGTGGGTAATACACAGTGGGTAATACACAGTGGTATACAGTCAGGAGGCAATGGGTAATACACAGTGGGTAATACACTGTGGGTAATAAACAGTGGGTAATACACAGTGGGTAATACACTGTGGGTAATACACTGTGGGTAATACACAGTGGGTAATACACTGTGGGTAATACACAGTGGGTAATACACTGTGGGTAATACACAGTGGGTAATACACAGTGAGTAATACACAGTGATATACAGTCAGGAGGCAGTGGGTAATACACAGTGGGTAATACACTGTGGGTAACACACAGTGGGTAATACATTGTGGGTAATACACAGTGGGTAATACACAGTGGGTAATACACAGTGGTATACAGTCAGGAGGCAGTGGGTAATACACTGTGGGTAATACACAGTGGGTAATACACAGTGGGTAATACACAGTGGTATACAGTCTGGAGGCAGTGTGTAATACACTGGTATAAAGTCAGGAGGCAGTGGGCAATACACTGTGGGTAATACACAGTGGGTAATACGCAGTGGGTAATACACAGTGGTATACAGTCAGGAGGCAGTGGGTAATTCACAGTGGGTAATACACTGTGGGTAATGCACAGTGGTATACAGTCAGGAGGCTATGGGTAATACACAGTGGGTAATACACTGTGGGTAATACACAGTGGTTTACGGTCAGAAGGCAGTGGGTAATACACAGTGGGTAATACACCATGGGTAATATACAGTGGTATACAGTCAGGAGGCAATGGGTAATACACAGTGGGTAATACACTGTGGGTAATAAACAATGGGTAATACACAGTGCTATACAGTCAGGAGACAGTGGGTAATACATAGTGGGTAATACACCATGAATAATATACAGTGGTATACAGTCAGGAGGCAATGGGTAATACACAGTGGGTAATACACAGTGGGTAATACACAGTGGTATACAGTCAGGAGGCAGTGGGTAATACACAGTGGGTAATACACAGTGGTTTACAGTCAGGAGGCAGTGGGTAATACACAGTGGGTAATACACAGTGGGTAATACACAGTGGTATACAGTCAGGAGGCAGTGGGTAATACACAGTGGGTAATACACAGTGGGTAATACACAGTGGTATACAGTCAGGAGACAGTGGGTAATACACAGTGGGTAATACACTGTGGGTAATACACAGTGGGTAATACACAGTGGTTTACAGTCAGGAGACAGTGGGTAATACACAGTGGGTAATACACAGTGGTTTACAGTCAGGAGGCACTGGGCAATACACAGTGGGTAATACACAGTGGGTAATACACAGTGGTATACAGTCAGGAGGCAGTGGGTAATACACAGTGGGTAATACACAGTGGTATACAGTCAGGAGACAGTGGGTAATACACAGTGGGTAATACACCATGGGTAATATACAGTGCTATACAGTCAGGAGGCAGTGGGTAATACACAGTGTGCAATACACAGTGGGTAATACACAGTGGTATACAGTCAGGAGGCAGTGGGTAATACACAGTGGGTAATACACAGTGGTTTACAGTCAGGAGGCAGTGGGTAATACACAGTGGGTAATACACAGTGGGTAATACACAGTGGTATACAGTCAGGAGGCAGTGGGTAATACACAGTGGGTAATACACAGTGGTTTACAGTCAGGAGGCAGTGGGTAATACACAGTGGGTAATACACAGTGGTTTACAGTCAGGAGGCAGTGGGTAATACACAGTGGGTAATACACAGTGGGTAATACACAATGGTATACAGTCAGGAGACAGTGGGTAATACACAGTGGGTAATACACTGTGGGTAATACACAGTGGGTAATACACAGTGATATACAGTCAGGAGACAGAAAGTAATACACAGTGGGCAATACACAGTGGTATACAGTCAGGAGGCAATGGGTAATACACAATGGGTAATACACTGTGGGTAATAAACAGTGGGTAATACACTGTGGGTAATACACTGTGGGTAATACACTGTGGGTAATACACAGTGGGTAATACACTGTGGGTAATACACAGTGGGTAATACACAGTGGGTACTACACAGTGGGTAATACACAGTGCTATACAGCCAGGAGGCAGAGGGTAATGCACAGTAGGTAATACACTGTGGGTAATACACAGTGGGTAATACACAGTTGGTAATACACAGTGGGTAATACACAGTGGTATAGAGTCAGGAGGCAGCGGGTAATACAGTGTGGGTAATACACAGTGGGTAATACACAGTGGGTAATACACAGTGGTATACAGTCAGGAGGCAGTGGGTAATACACTGGTATAAAATCAGGAGGCAGTGGGCAATACACTGTGGGTAATACACAGTGGGTAATACACAGTGGTTTTCAGTCAGGAGGCAGTGGGTAATTCACAGTGGGTAATACACTGTGGGTAATACACTGTGGGTTATACACAGTGGTTTACAGTCAGGAGGCAGTGGGTAATACACAGTGGGTAATACACCATGGGTAATATACAGTGGTAAACAGTCAGGAGGCAATGGGTAATACACAGTGGGTAATACACAGTGGGTAATACACAGTGGTATACAGTCAGGAGACCGTGGGTAATACACAGTGGGTAATACACTGTGGGTAATACACAGTGGGTAATACACAGTGGTATACAGTCAGGAGACAGTGGGTAATACACAGTGGGTAATACACAGTGCTATACAGTCAGGAGCCAATGGGTAATACACATTGGGTAATACACTGTGGGTAATAAACAGTGGGTAATACACTGTGGGTAATACACTGTGGGTAATACACTGTGGGTAATACACAGTGGGTAATACACTGTGGGTAATACACAGTGGGTAATACACTGTGGGTAATACACAGTGGGTAATACGCAGTGGGTAATACACAGTGCTATACAGTCAGGAGGCTGTGGGTAATACACAGTGGGTAATACACTGTGGGTAATACACAGTGGGTAATACACTGTGGGTAATACACAGTGGATAACACACAGTGGGTAACACACAGTGGGTAATACATTGTGGGTAATACACAGAGGGTAATACACAGTGGGTAATACACAGTGGTATACAGTCAGGAGGCAGTGGGTAATACACTGTGGGTAATACACAGTGGTTAATACACAGTGGGTAATACACAGTGGTATACAGTCAGGAGGCAATGGGTAATTCACAGTGGGTAATACACTGTGGGTAATGCACAGTGGTATACAGTCAGGAGGCTATGGGTAATAAACAGTGGGTAATACACTGTGGGTAATACACAGTGGTTTACGGTCAGGAGGCAGTGGGTAATACACAGTGGGTAATACACCATGGGTAATATACAGTGGTATACAGTCAGGAGGCAATGGGTAATACACAGTGGGTAATACACTGTGGGTAATAAACAATGGGTAATACACAGTGCTATACAGTCAGGAGACAGTGGGTAATACATAGTGGGTAATACACCATGAATAATATACAGTGGTATACAGTCAGGAGGCAATGGGTAATACACAGTGGGTAATACACAGTGGGTAATACACAGTGGTATACAGTCAGGAGGCAGTGGGTAATACACAGTGGGTAATACACAGTGGTTTACAGTCAGGAGGCAGTGGGTAATACACAGTGGGTAATACACAGTGGGTAATACACAGTGGTATACAGTCAGGAGGCAGTGGGTAATACACAGTGGGTAATACACAGTGGGTAATACACAGTGGTATACAGTCAGGAGACAGTGGGTAATACACAGTGGGTAATACACTGTGGGTAATACACAGTGGGTAATACACAGTTGTTTACAGTCAGGAGACAGTGGGTAATACACAGTGGGTAATACACAGTGGTTTACAGTCAGGAGGCACTGGGCAATACACAGTGGGTAATACACAGTGGGTAATACACAGTGGTATACAGTCAGGAGGCAGTGGGTAATACACAGTGGGTAATACACAGTGGTATACAGTCAGGAGACAGTGGGTAATACACAGTGGGTAATACACCATGGGTAATATACAGTGCTATACAGTCAGGAGGCAGTGGGTAATACACAGTGTGCAATACACAGTGGGTAATACACAGTGGTATACAGTCAGGAGGCAGTGGGTAATACACAGTGGGTAATACACAGTGGTTTACAGTCAGGAGGCAGTGGGTAATACACAGTGGGTAATACACAGTGGGTAATACACAGTGGTATACAGTCAGGAGGCAGTGGGTAATACACAGTGGGTAATACACAGTGGTTTACAGTCAGGAGGCAGTGGGTAATACACAGTGGGTAATACACAGTGGTTTACAGTCAGGAGGCAGTGGGTAATACACAGTGGGTAATACACAGTGGGTAATACACAATGGTATACAGTCAGGAGACAGTGGGTAATACACAGTGGGTAATACACTGTGGGTAATACACAGTGGGTAATACACAGTGATATACAGTCAGGAGACAGAAAGTAATACACAGTGGGCAATACACAGTGGTATACAGTCAGGAGGCAATGGGTAATACACAATGGGTAATACACTGTGGGTAATAAACAGTGGGTAATACACTGTGGGTAATACACTGTGGGTAATACACTGTGGGTAATACACAGTGGGTAATACACTGTGGGTAATACACAGTGGGTAATACACAGTGGGTACTACACAGTGGGTAATACACAGTGCTATACAGCCAGGAGGCAGAGGGTAATGCACAGTAGGTAATACACTGTGGGTAATACACAGTGGGTAATACACAGTTGGTAATACACAGTGGGTAATACACAGTGGTATAGAGTCAGGAGGCAGCGGGTAATACAGTGTGGGTAATACACAGTGGGTAATACACAGTGGGTAATACACAGTGGTATACAGTCAGGAGGCAGTGGGTAATACACTGGTATAAAATCAGGAGGCAGTGGGCAATACACTGTGGGTAATACACAGTGGGTAATACACAGTGGTTTTCAGTCAGGAGGCAGTGGGTAATTCACAGTGGGTAATACACTGTGGGTAATACACTGTGGGTTATACACAGTGGTTTACAGTCAGGAGGCAGTGGGTAATACACAGTGGGTAATACACCATGGGTAATATACAGTGGTAAACAGTCAGGAGGCAATGGGTAATACACAGTGGGTAATACACAGTGGGTAATACACAGTGGTATACAGTCAGGAGACCGTGGGTAATACACAGTGGGTAATACACTGTGGGTAATACACAGTGGGTAATACACAGTGGTATACAGTCAGGAGACAGTGGGTAATACACAGTGGGTAATACACAGTGCTATACAGTCAGGAGCCAATGGGTAATACACATTGGGTAATACACTGTGGGTAATAAACAGTGGGTAATACACTGTGGGTAATACACTGTGGGTAATACACTGTGGGTAATACACAGTGGGTAATACACTGTGGGTAATACACAGTGGGTAATACACTGTGGGTAATACACAGTGGGTAATACGCAGTGGGTAATACACAGTGCTATACAGTCAGGAGGCAGTGGGTAATACACAGTGGGTAATACACAGTGGGTAATACACAGTGGGTAATACACTGTGGGTAATACACAGTGGATAACACACAGTGGGTAACACACAGTGGGTAATACATTGTGGGTAATACACAGTGGGTAATACACAGTGGGTAATACACAGTGGTATACAGTCAGGAGGCAGTGGGTAATACACTGTGGGTAATACACAGTGGTTAATACACAGTGGGTAATACACAGTGGTATACAGTCAGGAGGCAATGGGTAATACACAGTGGGTAATACACATTGGTAATACACAGTGGTATACAGTCAGGAGACAGTGGGTAATACACAGTGGGTAATACACTGTGGGTAATACACAGTGGGTAGTACACCGTGGTATACAGTCAGGAGACAGTGTGTAATACACAGTGGGTAATACACAGTGGGTAATACACTGTGGGTAATACACAGTGGGTAATACACTGTGGGTAATAAACAGTGGGTAATACACAGTGGGTAATACACTGTGGGTAATACACTGTGGGTAATACACAGTGGGTAATACACTGTGGGTAATACACAGTGGGTAATACACTGTGGGTAATACACAGTGGGTAATACACAGTGGGTAATACACAGTGCTATACAGTCAGGAGGCAGTGGGTAATACACAGTGGGTAACACACAGTGGGTAACACACAGTGGGTAATTCATTGTGGGTAATACACAGTGGGTAATACACAATGGGTAATACACAGTGGTATACAGTCAGGAGGCAGTGGGTAATACACTGTGGGTAATACACAGTGGGTAATACACAGTGGGTAATACACAGTGGTATACAGTCAGGAGGCAATGGGTAATACACAGTGGGTAATACACAGTGGGTAATACACAGTGGTATACATTCAGGAGACAGTGGGTAATACACAGTGGCTAATACACTGTGGGTAATACACAGTGGGTAATACACAGTGGTATACAGTCAGGAGACAGTGGGTAATACACAGTGGGTAATACACAGTGGTATACAGTCAGGAGGCAATGGGTAATACACAGTGGGTAATACACTGTGGGTAATAAACAGTGGGTAATACACAGTGGGTAATACACTGTGGGTAATACACTGTGGGTAATACACTGTGGGTAATACACAGTGGGTAATACACTGTGGGTAATACACAGTGGGTAATACACAGTGGTATACAGTCAGGAGGCAGTGGGTAATACACTGTGGGTAATACACAGTGGGTAATACACAGTGGGTAATACACAGTGGTATACAGTCTGGAGGCAGTGTGTAATACACTGGTATAAAGTCAGGAGGCAGTGGGCAATACACTGTGGGTAATACACAGTGGGTAATACGCAGTGGGTAATACACAGTGGTATACAGTCAGGAGGCAGTGGGTAATTCACAGTGGGTAATACACTGTGGGTAATGCACAGTGGTATACAGTCAGGAGGCTATGGGTAATACACAGTGGGTAATACACTGTGGGTAATACACAGTGGTTTACAGTCAGGAGGCAGTGGGTAATACACAGTGGGTAATACACCATGGGTAATATACAGTGGTATACAGTCAGGAGGCAATGGGTAATACACAGTGGGTAATACACTGTGGGTAATAAACAATGGGTAATACACAGTGCTATACAGTCAGGAGACAGTGGGTAATACATAGTGGGTAATACACCATGAATAATATACAGTGGTATACAGTCAGGAGGCAATGGGTAATACACAGTGGGTAATACACAGTGGGTAATACACAGTGGTATACAGTCAGGAGGCAGTGGGTAATACACAGTGGGTAATACACAGTGGTTTACAGTCAGGAGGCAGTGGGTAATACACAGTGGGTAATACACAGTGGGTAATACACAGTGGTATACAGTCAGGAGGCAGTGGGTAATACACAGTGGGTAATACACAGTGGGTAATACACAGTGGTATACAGTCAGGAGACAGTGGGTAATACACAGTGGGTAATACACTGTGGGTAATACACAGTGGGTAATACACAGTGGTTTACAGTCAGGAGACAGTGGGTAATACACAGTGGGTAATACACAGTGGTTTACAGTCAGGAGGCACTGGGCAATACACAGTGGGTAATACACAGTGGGTAATACACAGTGGTATACAGTCAGGAGGCAGTGGGTAATACACAGTGGGTAATACACAGTGGTATACAGTCAGGAGACAGTGGGTAATACACAGTGGGTAATACACCATGGGTAATATACAGTGCTATACAGTCAGGAGGCAGTGGGTAATACACAGTGTGCAATACACAGTGGGTAATACACAGTGGTATACAGTCAGGAGGCAGTGGGTAATACACAGTGGGTAATACACAGTGGTTTACAGTCAGGAGGCAGTGGGTAATACACAGTGGGTAATACACAGTGGGTAATACACAGTGGTATACAGTCAGGAGGCAGTGGGTAATACACAGTGGGTAATACACAGTGGTTTACAGTCAGGAGGCAGTGGGTAATACACAGTGGGTAATACACAGTGGTTTACAGTCAGGAGGCAGTGGGTAATACACAGTGGGTAATACACAGTGGGTAATACACAATGGTATACAGTCAGGAGACAGTGGGTAATACACAGTGGGTAATACACTGTGGGTAATACACAGTGGGTAATACACAGTGATATACAGTCAGGAGACAGAAAGTAATACACAGTGGGCAATACACAGTGGTATACAGTCAGGAGGCAATGGGTAATACACAATGGGTAATACACTGTGGGTAATAAACAGTGGGTAATACACTGTGGGTAATACACTGTGGGTAATACACAGTGGGTAATACACTGTGGGTAATACACAGTGGGTAATACACAGTGGGTACTACACAGTGGGTAATACACAGTGCTATACAGCCAGGAGGCAGAGGGTAATGCACAGTAGGTAATACACTGTGGGTAATACACAGTGGGTAATACACAGTTGGTAATACACAGTGGGTAATACACAGTGGTATAGAGTCAGGAGGCAGCGGGTAATACAGTGTGGGTAATACACAGTGGGTAATACACAGTGGGTAATACACAGTGGTATACAGTCAGGAGGCAGTGGGTAATACACTGGTATAAAATCAGGAGACAGTGGGCAATACACTGTGGGTAATACACAGTGGGTAATACACAGTGGTTTTCAGTCAGGAGGCAGTGGGTAATTCACAGTGGGTAATACACTGTGGGTAATACACTGTGGGTTATACACAGTGGTTTACAGTCAGGAGGCAGTGGGTAATACACAGTGGGTAATACACCATGGGTAATATACAGTGGTAAACAGTCAGGAGGCAATGGGTAATACACAGTGGGTAATACACAGTGGGTAATACACAGTGGTATACAGTCAGGAGACCGTGGGTAATACACAGTGGGTAATACACTGTGGGTAATACACAGTGGGTAATACACAGTGGTATACAGTCAGGAGACAGTGGGTAATACACAGTGGGTAATACACAGTGCTATACAGTCAGGAGCCAATGGGTAATACACATTGGGTAATACACTGTGGGTAATAAACAGTGGGTAATACACTGTGGGTAATACACTGTGGGTAATACACTGTGGGTAATACACAGTGGGTAATACACTGTGGGTAATACACAGTGGGTAATACACTGTGGGTAATACACAGTGGGTAATACGCAGTGGGTAATACACAGTGCTATACAGTCAGGAGGCTGTGGGTAATACACAGTGGGTAATACACTGTGGGTAATACACAGTGGGTAATACACTGTGGGTAATACACAGTGGATAACACACAGTGGGTAACACACAGTGGGTAATACATTGTGGGTAATACACAGAGGGTAATACACAGTGGGTAATACACAGTGGTATACAGTCAGGAGGCAGTGGGTAATACACTGTGGGTAATACACAGTGGTTAATACACAGTGGGTAATACACAGTGGTATACAGTCAGGAGGCAATGGGTAATTCACAGTGGGTAATACACTGTGGGTAATGCACAGTGGTATACAGTCAGGAGGCTATGGGTAATAAACAGTGGGTAATACACTGTGGGTAATACACAGTGGTTTACGGTCAGGAGGCAGTGGGTAATACACAGTGGGTAATACACCATGGGTAATATACAGTGGTATACAGTCAGGAGGCAATGGGTAATACACAGTGGGTAATACACTGTGGGTAATAAACAATGGGTAATACACAGTGCTATACAGTCAGGAGACAGTGGGTAATACATAGTGGGTAATACACCATGAATAATATACAGTGGTATACAGTCAGGAGGCAATGGGTAATACACAGTGGGTAATACACATTGGTAATACACAGTGGTATACAGTCAGGAGACAGTGGGTAATACACAGTGGGTAATACACTGTGGGTAATACACAGTGGGTAGTACACCGTGGTATACCGTCAGGAGACAGTGTGTAATACACAGTGGGTAATACACAGTGGGTAATACACTGTGGGTAATACACAGTGGGTAATACACTGTGGGTAATAAACAGTGGGTAATACACAGTGGGTAATACACTGTGGGTAATACACTGTGGGTAATACACAGTGGGTAATACACTGTGGGTAATACACAGTGGGTAATACACTGTGGGTAATACACAGTGGGTAATACACAGTGGTATACAGTCAGGAGACAGTGGGTAATACACAGTGGGTAATACACAGTGGGTAATACACAGTGGTATAGAGTCAGGAGACAGTGGGTAATACACAGTGGGTAATACACCATGGGTAATATACAGTGGTATACATTCAGGAGGCAGTGGGTAATACACAGTGGGTAATACACAATGGGTAATACACAGTGGTATACAGTCAGGAGGCAGTGGGTAATACACAGTGGGTAATACACAGTGGTTTACAGTCAGGAGGCAGTGGGTAATACACAGTGGGTAATACACAGTGGGTAATACACAGTGGTATACAGTCAGGAGGCAATGGGTAATACAAAGTGGGTAATACACAGTGGTTTACAGTCAGGAGGCAGTGGGTAATACACAGTGGGTAATACACAGTGGGTAATACACAGTGGAATACAGTCAGGAGGCAGTGGGTAATACACAGTGGGTAATACACAGTGGTATACAGTCAGGAGACAGTGGGTAATACACAGTGGGTAATACACCATGGGTAATATACAGTGGTATACAGTCAGGAGGCAGTGGGTAATACACAGTGGGTAATACACAGTGGGTAATACACAGTGGTATACAGTCAGGAGGCAGTGGGTAATACACAGTGGGTAATACACAGTGGTTTACAGTCAGGAGGCAGTGGGTAATACACAGTGGGTAATACACATTGGGTAATACACAGTGGTATACAGTCAGGAGACAGTGGGTAATACACAGTGTGTAATACACAGTGGGTAATACACAGTGGTATACAGTCAGGAGACAGTGGGTAATACACAGTGGGTAATACACCATGGGTAATATACAGTGGTTTACAGTCAGGAGGCAGTGGGTAATACACAGTGGGTAATACACAGTGGGTAATACACAGTGGAATACAGTCAGGACGCAGTGGGTAATACATAGTGGCTAATACACAGTGGGTAATACACAGTGGTATACAGTCAGGAGACAGTGGGTAATACACAGTGGGTAATACACTTTGGGTAATACACAGTGGGTAATACACAGTGGTATACAGTCAGGAGACAGTGGGTAATACACAGTGGGCAATACACAGTGGTATACAGTCAGGAGGCAATGGGTAATACACAGTGGGTAATACACTGTGGGTAATAAACAATGGGTAATTCACTGTGGGTAATACACTGTGGGTAATACACTGTGGGTAATACACTGTGGGTAATACACAGTTGGTAATACACTGTGGGATATACACAGTGGGTAATACACAGTGGGTTCTACACAGTGGGTAATACACAGTGCTATACAGTCAGGAGGCAGTGGGTAATACACAGTGGGTAATACACTGTGGGTAATACACAGTGGGTAATACACAGTGGGTAATACACAGTGGTATACAGTCAGGAGGCAATGGGTAATACACAGTGGGTAATACACAGTGGGTAATACACAGTGGTATACATTCAGGAGACAGTGGGTAATACACAGTGGCTAATACACTGTGGGTAATACACAGTGGGTAATACACAGTGGTATACAGTCAGGAGACAGTGGGTAATACACAGTGGGTAATACACAGTGGTATACAGTCAGGAGGCAATGGGTAATACACAGTGGGTAATACACTGTGGGTAATAAACAGTGATTAATACACAGTGGGTAATACACTGTGGGTAATACACTGTGGGTAATACACTGTGGGTAATACACAGTGGGTAATACACTGTGGGTAATACACAGTGGGTAATACACAGTGGGTAATACACAGTGATATACAGTCAGGAGGCAGTGGGTAATAGACAGTGGGTAATACACTGTGGGTAACACACAGTGGGTAATACATTGTGGGTAATACACAGTGGGTAATACACAGTGGGTAATACACAGTGGTATACAGTCAGGAGGCAGTGGGTAATACACTGTGGGTAATACACAGTGGGTAATACACAGTGGGTAATACACAGTGGTACACAGTCTGGAGGCAGTGTGTAATACACTGGTATAAAGTCAGGAGGCAGTGGGCAATACACTGTGGGTAATACACAGTGGGTAATACGCAGTGGGTAATACACAGTGGTATACAGTCAGCAGGCAGTGGGTAATTCACAGTGGGTAATACACTGTGGGTAATACACAGTGGTATACAGTCAGGAGGCTATGGGTAATACACAGTGGGTAATACACTGTGGGTAATACACAGTGGTTTACAGTCAGGAGGCAGTGGGTAATACACAGTGGGTAATACACCATGGGTTATATACAGTGGTATACAGTCAGGAGGCAATGGGTAATACACAGTGGGTAATACACTGTGGGTAATAAACAATGGGTAATACACAGTGCTATACAGGCAGGAGACAGTGGGTAATACATAGTGGGTAATACACCATGAATAATATACAGTGGTATACAGTCAGGAGGCAATGGGTAATACACAGTGGGTAATACACAGTGGGTAATACACAGTGGTATACAGTCAGGAGGCAGTGGGTAATACACAGTGGGTAATACACAGTGGTTTACAGTCAGGAGGCAGTGGGTAATACACAGTGGGTAATACACAGTGGGTAATACACAGTGGTATACAGTCAGGAGGCAGTGGGTAATACACAGTGGGTAATACACAGTGGGTAATACACAGTGGTATACAGTCAGGAGACAGTGGGTAATACACAGTGGGTAATACACTGTGGGTAATACACAGTGGGTAATACAAAGTGGTTTACAGTCAGGAGACAGTGGGTAATACACTGTGGGTAATACACAGTGGTATACAGTCAGGAGGCAATGGGTAATACACAGTGGGTAATACACTGTGGGTAATAAACAGTGGGTAATACACTGTGGGTAATACACTGTGGGTAATACACAGTGGGTAATACACTGTGGGAAATACACAGTGGGTAATACACAGTGGGTAATACACAGTGGGTAATACACAGTGCTATACAGTCAGGAGGCAGTGGGTAATACACAGTGGGTAATATACTGTGGTTAATACACAGTGGGTAATACACTGTGGGTAATACGCAGTGGGTAATACACAGTGGGTAGTACACAGTGGTGTAGAGTCAGGAGGCAGTTGGTAATACACTGTAGGTAATACACAGTGGGTAATATACAGTGGGTAATACACAGTGGTATACAGTCAGGAGGCAGTGGGTAATACACTGGTATACAGTCAGGAGGCAGTGGGCAATACACTGTGGGTAATACACAGTGGGTAATACACAGTGGGTAATACACAGTGGTATACAGTCAGGAGGCAGTGGGTAATACACAGTGGGTAATACTCCATGGGTAATACACAGTGGTATACAGTCAGGAGGCAGTGGGTAATACACAGTGGGTAATACACAGTGGGTAATACACAGTGGTATACAGTCAGGAGGCAGTGGGTAATACACCGTGGGTAATACACAGTGGTTTACAGTCAGGAGGCAGTGGGTAATACACAGTGGGTAATACACAGTGGGTAATACACAGTGGTATACAGTCAGGAGGCAGTGGGCAATACACAGTGGGTAATACACAGTGGTTTACAGTCAGGAGGCAGTGGGTAATACACAGTGGGTAATACACAGTGGTATACAGTCAGGAGACAGTGGGTAATACACAGTGGGTAATACACAGTGGGTAATACACAGTGGTATACAGTCAGGAGACAGTGGGTAATACACAGTGGGTAATACACCATGGGTAATATACAGTGGTATACATTCAGGAGGCAGTGGGTAATACATAGTGGGTAATACACAATGGGTAATACACAGTGGTATACAGTCAGGAGGCAGTGGGTAATACACAGTGGGTAATACACAGTGGTTTACAGTCAGGAGGCAGTGGGTAATACACAGTGGGTAATACACAGTGGGTAATACACAGTGGTATACAGTCAGGAGGCAGTGGGTAATACAAAGTGGGTAATACACAGTGGTTTACAGTCAGGAGGCAGTGGGTAATACACAGTGGGTAATACACAGTGGGTAATACACAGTGGAATACAGTCAGGAGGCAGTGGGTAATACACAGTGGGTAATACACAGTGGGTAATACACAGTGGTATACAGTCAGGAGACAGTGGGTAATACACAGTGGGTAATACACCATGGGTAATATACAGTGGTATACAGTCAGGAGGCAGTGGGTAATACACAGTGGGTAATACACAGTGGGTAATACACAGTGGTATACAGTCAGGAGGCAGTGGGTAATACACAGTGGGTAATACACAGTGGTTTACAGTCAGGAGGCAGTGGGTAATACACAGTGGGTAATACACAGTGGGTAATACACAGTGGTATACAGTCAGGAGACAGTGGGTAATACACAGTGGGTAATACACAGTGGGTAATACACAGTGGTATACAGTCAGGAGACAGTGGGTAATACACAGTGGGTAATACACCATGGGTAATATACAGTGGTATACAGTCAGGAGGCAGTGGGTAAAACACAGTGGGTAATACACAATGGGTAATACACAGTGGTATACAGTCAGGAGGCAGTGGGTAATACACAGTGGGTAATACACAGTGGTTTAGAGTCAGGAGGCAGTGGGTAATACACAGTGGGTAATACACAGTGGAATACAGTCAGGACGCAGTGGGTAATACATAGTGGCTAATACACAGTGGGTAATACACAGTGGTATACAGTCAGGAGACAGTGGGTAATACACAGTGGGTAATACACTTTGGGTAATACACAGTGGGTAATACACTGTGGTATACAGTCAGGAGACAGTGGGTAATACACAGTGGGCAATACACAGTGGTATACAGTAGGAGGCAATGGGTAATACACAGTGGGTAATACACTGTGGGTAATAAACAATGGGTAATTCACTGTGGGTAATACACTGTGGGTAATACACTGTGGGTAATACACTGTGGGTAATACACAGTTGGTAATACACTGTGGGTTATACACAGTGGGTAATACACAGTGGGTTCTACACAGTGGGTAATACACAGTGCTATACAGTCAGGAGGCAGTGGGTAATACACAGTGGGTAATACACTGTGGGTAATACACAGTGGGTAATACACTGTGGGTAATACACAGTTGGTAATACACAGTGGGTAATACACAGTGTTATAGAGTCAGGAGGCAGTGGGTAATACACTGTGGGTAATACACAGTGGGTAATACACAGTGGGTAATACACAGTGGTATACAGTCAGGAGGCAGTGGGTAATACACTGGTATACAGTCAGGAGGCAGTGGGCAATACACTGTGGGTAATACACAGTGGGTAATACACAGTGGGTAATACACAGTGGTATACAGTCAGGAGGCATTGGGTAATTCACAGTGGGTAATACACTGTGGGTAATACACTGTGGGTAATACACAGTGGTTTACAGTCAGGAGGCAGTGGGTAATACACAGTGGGTAATACACCATGGGTAATGTACAGTGGTATACAGTCAGGAGGCAATGGGTAATACACAGTGGGTAATACACAGAGGGTAATACACAGTGGTATACAGTCAGGAGACAGTGGGTAATACACATTGGGTAATACACTGTGGGTAATACACAGTGGGTAATACACAGTGGGTAATACGCAGTGGGTAATACACAGTGTTATACAGTCAGGAGGCAGTGGGTAATACACAGTGGGTAATACATTGTGGGTAATACACAGTGGGTAATACACTGTGGGTAATACACAGTGGGTAACACACAGTGGGTAACACACAATGTGTAATACATTGTGGGTAATACACAGTAGGTAATACACAGTGGGTAATACACAGTGGTATACAGTCAGGAGGCAGTGGGTAATACACAGTTTGTAATACGCAGTCATTTACAGTCAGGAGGCAGTGGGTAATACACAGTGGGTAATACACAGTGGGTAATACACAGTGGTATACAGTCAGGAGGCAGTGGGTAATACACAGTGGGTAATACACAGTGGGTAATACACAGTGGTATACAGTCAGGAGACAGTGGGTAATACACAGTGGGTAATACACCATGGGTAATATACAGTGGTATACAGTCAGGAGGCAGTGGGTAATACACAGTGGGTAATACACAGTGGTTTACAGTCAGGAGGCAGTGGGTAATACACAGTGGGTAATACACAGTGGGTAATACACAGTGGTATACAGTCAGGAGGCAGTGGCTAATACACAGTGGGTAATACACAGTGGTTTACAGTCAGGAGGCAGTGGGTAATACACAGTGGGTAATACACAGTGGGTAATACACAGTGGTATACAGTCAGGAGGCAGTGGGTAATGCACAGTGGGTAATACACAGTGGGTAATACACAGTGGTATACAGTCAGGAGACAGTGGGTAATACACAGTGGGTAATACACTGTGGGTAATACACAGTGGGTAATACACAGTGGTATACAGTCAGGAGACAGTGGGTAATACACAGTGGGCAATACACAGTGGTATACAGTCAGGAGGCAATGGGTAATACACAGTTGGTAATACACTGTGGGTAATAAACAGTGGGTAATACACTGTGGGTAATACACTGTGGGTAATACACAGTGGGTAATACACTGTGGGTAATACACAGTGGGTAATACACAGTGGGTACTACACAGTGGGTAATACACAGTGCTATACAGTCAGGAGGCAGTGGGTAATACACAGTGGGTAATACACTGTGGGTAATACACAGTGGGTAATACACTGTGGGTAATACACAGTTGGTAATACACAGTGGGTAATACACAGTGGTATAGAGTCAGGAGGCAGTGGGTAATACACTGTGGGTAATACACAGTGGGTAATACACAGTGGGTAATACACAGTGGTATACAGTCAGGAGGCAGTGGGTAATTCACAGTGGGTAATATACAGCGGTTAATACACAGTGGTATACAGTCAGGAGACAGTGGGTAATACACAGTGAGTAATACACTGTGGGTAATACACAGTGGGTAATACACAGTGGTATACAGTCAGGAGACAGTGGGTAATACACAGTGGGTAATACACAGTGGTATACAGTCAGGAGGCAATGGGTAATACACATTGGGTAATACACTGTGGGTAATAAACAGTGGGTAATACACAGTGGGTAATACACTGTGGGTAATACACTGTGGGTAATACACAGTGGGTAATACACTGTGGGTAATACACAGTGGTTAATACACTGTGGGTAATACACAGTGCTATACAGTCAGGAGGCAGTGTGTAATACACAGTGGGTAATACACTGTGGGTAATACACAGTGGGTAATACACTGTGGGTAATACACAGTGGGTAACACACAGTGGGTAACACACTATGGGTAACACACAGTGGGTAATACATTGTGGGTAATACACAGTGGGTAATACACAGTGGGTAATACACAGTGGTATACAGTCAGGAGGCAGTGGGTAATACACTGTGGGTAATACACAGTGGTTAATACACAGTGGGTAATACACAGTGGTATACAATCAGGAGGTAATGGGTAATACACAGTGGGTAATACACATTGGTAATACACAGTGGTATACAGTCAGGAGACAGTGGGTAATACACAGTGGGTAATACACTGTGGGTAATACACAGTGGGTAATACACAGTGGTATACATTCAGGAGACAGTGGGTAATACACAGTGGGTAATACACAGTGGTATACAGTCAGGAGGCAATGGGTAATACACAGTGGGTAATACACTGTGGGTAATAAACAGTGGGTAATACACAGTGGGTAATACACAGTGGGTAATACACTGTGGGTAATACATTGTGGGTAATACACAGTGGGTAATACACTGTGGGTAATACACAGTGGGTAATACACTGTGGGTAATACACAGTGGGTAATACACAGTGGGTAATACACAGTGCTATACAGTCAGGAGGCAGTGGGTAATACACAGTGGGTAATATACTGTGGTTAATACACAGTGGGTAATACACTGTGGGTAATACACAGTGGGTAATACACAGTGGGTAGTACACAGTGGTGTAGAGTCAGGAGGCAGTTGGTAATACACTGTAGGTAATACACAGTGGGTAATATACAGTGGGTAATACACAGTGGTATACAGTCAGGAGGCAGTGGGTAATACACTGGTATACAGTCAGGAGGCAGTGGGCAATACACTGTGGGTAATACACAGTGGGTAATACACAGTGGGTAATACACAGTGGTATACAGTCAGGAGGCAGTGGGTAATACACAGTGGGTAATACTCCATGGGTAATACACAGTGGTATACAGTCAGGAGGCAGTGGGTAATACACAGTGGGTAATACACAGTGGGTAATACACAGTGGTATACAGTCAGGAGGCAGTGGGTAATACACCGTGGGTAATACACAGTGGTTTACAGTCAGGAGGCAGTGGGTAATACACAGTGGGTAATACACAGTGGGTAATACACAGTGGTATACAGTCAGGAGGCAGTGGGCAATACACAGTGGGTAATACACAGTGGTTTACAGTCAGGAGGCAGTGGGTAATACACAGTGGGTAATACACAGTGGTATACAGTCAGGAGACAGTGGGTAATACACAGTGGGTAATACACAGTGGGTAATACACAGTGGTATACAGTCAGGAGACAGTGGGTAATACACAGTGAGTAATACACCATGGGTAATATACAGTGGTATACATTCAGGAGGCAGTGGGTAATACATAGTGGGTAATACACAATGGGTAATACACAGTGGTATACAGTCAGGAGGCAGTGGGTAATACACAGTGGGTAATACACAGTGGTTTACAGTCAGGAGGCAGTGGGTAATACACAGTGGGTAATACACAGTGGGTAATACACAGTGGTATACAGTCAGGAGGCAGTGGGTAATACAAAGTGGGTAATACACAGTGGTTTACAGTCAGGAGGCAGTGGGTAATACACAGTGGGTAATACACAGTGGGTAATACACAGTGGAATACAGTCAGGAGGCAGTGGGTAATACACAGTGGGTAATACACAGTGGGTAATACACAGTGGTATACAGTCAGGAGACAGTGGGTAATACACAGTGGGTAATACACCATGGGTAATATACAGTGGTATACAGTCAGGAGGCAGTGGGTAATACACAGTGGGTAATACACAGTGGGTAATACACAGTGGTATACAGTCAGGAGGCAGTGGGTAATACACAGTGGGTAATACACAGTGGTTTACAGTCAGGAGGCAGTGGGTAATACACAGTGGGTAATACACAGTGGGTAATACACAGTGGTATACAGTCAGGAGACAGTGGGTAATACACAGTGGGTAATACACAGTGGGTAATACACAGTGGTATACAGTCAGGAGACAGTGGGTAATACACAGTGGGTAATACACCATGGGTAATATACAGTGGTATACAGTCAGGAGGCAGTGGGTAAAACACAGTGGGTAATACACAATGGGTAATACACAGTGGTATACAGTCAGGAGGCAGTGGGTAATACACAGTGGGTAATACACAGTGGTTTACAGTCAGGAGGCAGTGGGTAATACACAGTGGGTAATACACAGTGGAATACAGTCAGGACGCAGTGGGTAATACATAGTGGCTAATACACAGTGGGTAATACACAGTGGTATACAGTCAGGAGACAGTGGGTAATACACAGTGGGTAATACACTTTGGGTAATACACAGTGGGTAATACACTGTGGTATACAGTCAGGAGACAGTGGGTAATACACAGTGGGCAATACACAGTGGTATACAGTAGGAGGCAATGGGTAATACACAGTGGGTAATACACTGTGGGTAATAAACAATGGGTAATTCACTGTGGGTAATACACTGTGGGTAATACACTGTGGGTAATACACTGTGGGTAATACACAGTTGGTAATACACTGTGGGTTATACACAGTGGGTAATACACAGTGGGTTCTACACAGTGGGTAATACACAGTGCTATACAGTCAGGAGGCAGTGGGTAATACACAGTGGGTAATACACTGTGGGTAATACACAGTGGGTAATACACTGTGGGTAATACACAGTTGGTAATACACAGTGGGTAATACACAGTGTTATAGAGTCAGGAGGCAGTGGGTAATACACTGTGTGTAATACACAGTGGGTAATACACAGTGGGTAATACACAGTGGTATACAGTCAGGAGGCAGTGGGTAATACACTGGTATACAGTCAGGAGGCAGTGGGCAATACACTGTGGGTAATACACAGTGGGTAATACACAGTGGGTAATACACAGTGGTATACAGTCAGGAGGCATTGGGTAATTCACAGTGGGTAATACACTGTGGGTAATACACTGTGGGTAATACACAGTGGTTTACAGTCAGGAGGCAGTGGGTAATACACAGTGGGTAATACACCATGGGTAATGTACAGTGGTATACAGTCAGGAGGCAATGGGTAATACACAGTGGGTAATACACAGAGGGTAATACACAGTGGTATACAGTCAGGAGACAGTGGGTAATACACATTGGGTAATACACTGTGGGTAATACACAGTGGGTAATACACAGTGGGTAATACGCAGTGGGTAATACACAGTGTTATACAGTCAGGAGGCAGTGGGTAATACACAGTGGGTAATACATTGTGGGTAATACACAGTGGGTAATACACTGTGGGTAATACACAGTGGGTAACACACAGTGGGTAACACACAATGTGTAATACATTGTGGGTAATACACAGTAGGTAATACACAGTGGGTAATACACAGTGGTATACAGTCAGGAGGCAGTGGGTAATACACAGTTTGTAATACGCAGTCATTTACAGTCAGGAGGCAGTGGGTAATACAAAGTGGGTAATACACAGTGGGTAATACACAGTGGTATACAGTCAGGAGGCAGTGGGTAATACACAGTGGGTAATACACAGTGGGTAATACACAGTGGTATACAGTCAGGAGACAGTGGGTAATACACAGTGGGTAATACACCATGGGTAATATACAGTGGTATACAGTCAGGAGGCAGTGGGTAATACACAGTGGGTAATACACAGTGGTTTACAGTCAGGAGGCAGTGGGTAATACACAGTGGGTAATACACAGTGGGTAATACACAGTGGTATACAGTCAGGAGGCAGTGGCTAATACACAGTGGGTAATACACAGTGGTTTACAGTCAGGAGGCAGTGGGTAATACACAGTGGGTAATACACAGTGGGTAATACACAGTGGTATACAGTCAGGAGGCAGTGGGTAATGCACAGTGGGTAATACACAGTGGGTAATACACAGTGGTATACAGTCAGGAGACAGTGGGTAATACACAGTGGGTAATACACTGTGGGTAATACACAGTGGGTAATACACAGTGGTATACAGTCAGGAGACAGTGGGTAATACACAGTGGGCAATACACAGTGGTATACAGTCAGGAGGCAATGGGTAATACACAGTGGTTAATACACTGTGGGTAATAAACAGTGGGTAATACACTGTGGGTAATACACTGTGGGTAATACACAGTGGGTAATACACTGTGGGTAATACACAGTGGGTAATACACAGTGGGTACTACACAGTGGGTAATACACAGTGCTATACAGTCAGGAGGCAGTGGGTAATACACAGTGGGTAATACACTGTGGGTAATACACAGTGGGTAATACACTGTGGGTAATACACAGTTGGTAATACACAGTGGGTAATACACAGTGGTATAGAGTCAGGAGGCAGTGGGTAATACACTGTGGGTAATACACAGTGGGTAATACACAGTGGGTAATACACAGTGGTATACAGTCAGGAGGCAGTGGGTAATTCACAGTGGGTAATATACAGCGGTTAATACACAGTGGTATACAGTCAGGAGACAGTGGGTAATACACAGTGGGTAATACACTGTGGGTAATACACAGTGGGTAATACACAGTGGTATACAGTCAGGAGACAGTGGGTAATACACAGTGGGTAATACACAGTGGTATACAGTCAGGAGGCAATGGGTAATACACATTGGGTAATACACTGTGGGTAATAAACAGTGGGTAATACACAGTGGGTAATACACTGTGGGTAATACACTGTGGGTAATACACAGTGGGTAATACACTGTGGGTAATACACAGTGGTTAATACACTGTGGGTAATACACAGTGCTATACAGTCAGGAGGCAGTGTGTAATACACAGTGGGTAATACACTGTGGGTAATACACAGTGGGTAATACACTGTGGGTAATACACAGTGGGTAACACACAGTGGGTAACACACAATGGGTAACACACAGTGGGTAATACATTGTGGGTAATACACAGTGGGTAATACACAGTGGGTAATACACAGTGGTATACAGTCAGGAGGCAGTGGGTAATACACTGTGGGTAATACACAGTGGTTAATACACAGTGGGTAATACACAGTGGTATACAATCAGGAGGTAATGGGTAATACACAGTGGGTAATACACATTGGTAATACACAGTGGTATACAGTCAGGAGACAGTGGGTAATACACAGTGGGTAATACACTGTGGGTAATACACAGTGGGTAATACACAGTGGTATACATTCAGGAGACAGTGGGTAATACACAGTGGGTAATACACAGTGGTATACAGTCAGGAGGCAATGGGTAATACACAGTGGGTAATACACTGTGGGTAATAAACAGTGGGTAATACACAGTGGGTAATACACTGTGGGTAATACATTGTGGGTAATACACAGTGGGTAATACACTGTGGGTAATACACAGTGGGTAATACACTGTGGGTAATACACAGTGGGTAATACACAGTGGGTAATACACAGTGCTATACAGTCAGGAGGCAGTGGGTAATACACAGTGGGTAATACACTGTGGGTAATACACAGTGGGTAATACACTGTGGGTAATACACAGTGGGTAACACACAGTGGGTAACACACAGTGGGTAATTCATTGTGGGTAATACACAGTGGGTAATACACAATGGTATACAGTCAGGAGGCAGTGGGTAATACACTGTGGGTAATACACAGTGGGTAATACACAGTGGGTAATACACAGTGGTATACAGTCTGGAGGCATTGGGTAATACACAGTGGGTAATACACTGTGGGTAATACACAGTGGTTTACAGTCAGGAGGCAGTGGGTAATACACAGTGGGTAATACACCATGGGTAATATATAGTGGTATACATTCAGGAGGCAATGGGTAATACACAGTGGGTAATACACAGTGGGTAATACACAGTGGTATACAGTCAGGAGACAGTGGGTAATACACAGTGGGTAATACACTGTGGGTAATACACAGTGGGTAATACACAGTGGTATACAGTCAGGAGACAGTGGGTAATACACAGTGGGTAATACACAGTGGTATACAGTCAGGAGGCAATGGGTAATACACAGTGGGTAATACACTGTGGGTAATAAACAGTGGGTAATACACAGTGGGTAATACCCTGTGGGTAATTCACTGTGGGTAATACACAGTGGGTAATACACAGTGGGTAATACACTGTGGGTAATACACAGTGGGTAATACACAGTGGGTAATACACAGTGCTATACAGTCAGGAGGCAGTGGGTAATACACAGTGGGTAATACACTGTGGGTAACACACAGTGGGTAATACATTGTGGGTAATACACAGTGGGTAATACACAGTGGGTAATACACAGTGGTATACTGTCAGGAGGCAGTGGGTAATACACTGTGGGTAATACACAGCGGGTAATACACAGTGGGTAATACACAGTGGTATACAGTCCGGAGGCAGTGGGTAATACACTGGTATACAGTCAGGAGGCAGTGGGCAATACACTGTGGGTAATACACAGTGGGTAATACACAGTGGGTAATACACAGTGGTATACAGTCAGGAGGCAGTGGGTAATTCACAGTGGGTAATACACTGTGGGTAATACACAGTGGTATACAGTCAGGAGGCAATGGGTAATACACAGTGGGTAATACACTGTGGGTAATACACAGTGGTTTACAGTCAGGAGGCAGTGGGTAATACACAGTGGGTAATACACCATGGGTAATATACAGTGGTATACAGTCAGGAGGCAATGGGTAATACACAGTGGGTAATACACTGTGGGTAATACACTTTGGGTAATACACAGTGCTATACATTCAGGAGGCAGTGGGTAATACATAGTGGGTAATACACCATGAATAATATACAGTGGTATACAGTCATGAGGCAATGGGTAATACACAGTGGGTAATACACAGTGGGTAATACACAGTGGTATACAGTCAGGAGGCAGCTGACCTGGAGTCCTAAACGTCGACTCTGGTCCCCATGAAGTCTCATGGCATCAAGTCAAACATGGGCAAGGTGACTTCCTACTGATAACCACACACCCCCACCCACCCCACCCCCATAGCTGGTAAGTCAGTACCCCTCCATGTAGAACACCAGTTGCTGAAAGCATTGAGAGTGGCAAGGGTGCAGAATGTACTCTTGGTGGGGGACTTCAATGTCCATCACCATGAGTGGCTCGGTAGCACCACTACTGACTGAGCTGGCTGAGAGCTAAAGGACATAGCTGCTAGACTGGGTCTTCGGCAGGTGGCGAAGGAACCAACAAGAGGGAAAAAGATACTTGACCTCATCCTCACCAAACTACCTGTGGCACATGCATCTGTCTATGATGGTGTTGGTAGCAGTGACCTCAACACAGTCCCTGTGGAGATGAAGTCCCATCTTCACATTGAGGATACCATCCATTGTGTTGTGTGGCACTACCAACATGCTAAATTGGATACATTTTGAACGGATCCAGCAACTCAAGACTGGGCATCCATGAGGTGCTGTGGGCCATCAGCAGCAGCAGAATTGTACTCAGCCACAATCTGTAACCTCATGGCCCGGCATATCCCCCACTCTACCATTACCATCAAGCCAGGGAATCAACCCTGGTTCAATGAAGAGTGCAGGAGAGCATGCCAGGAGCAGCACCAGGCATACCTAAACGTGAGATGTCAACCTGGTGATGCTATAACATAAGACTACTTGCGTGCCAAACAGCAGAAGTAGCATACAATAGATAGATCTAAGCAATCCCACAACCAACGGATCAGATCTAAGCTCTGCAGTCCTGCCACATCCAGTCGTGAATGGTGGTGGACAATTAAACAACTCACTGGAGGAGGAGGATCCACAAATATCCCATCCTCAGTGATGGAGGAGCCCAGCACATCAGTGCAAAAGATAAGGCTGAAGCGTTTGCAACAATCTACAGCCAGAAGTATTGAGTGGATGATCCATCTCAGCATTCTCCGGAGGTCCCCAGCATCACAGATGCCAGTCTCCAGCCAATCTGATTCACTCCGTGTGATATCAAGAAACGGCTGAAGGCACTGAATACCACAAAGGCTATGGGCCCTGATAATATTCTGGCAATAGTAATGAAGACTTGTGCTCCAGAAGCTGTTCCAGTACAGCTACAACACTGGCATCTATCTGGCAATATGGAAAATTGCCCAGGTATGTCCTGTACACAAAAAGCAGGACAAATCCAACTTGGCCAATTATCACCCCATCAGTCTACTTCCAATCATTAGTAAAGTAATGGAAGGGGTCATCAACAGTGCCATCAATTGGCACTTACTCAGAAATAGCCTGCTCACTGATGCCCATTTCGGGTTCCGCCAGGTCCAATCAGCTCCTGACCTCATTACAGCCTTGGTTCACATATTGACAAAAGAGCTCAATGTCAGAGGTGAGGTGAGAGTGACTGCCCTGAATGTCAAGGCCGCCTTTGACCGAATGTGGCATCAAGGACCCCTAGCAAAACTGGAGTCAATGGGAATCAGGAGGAAAACTCTCCGCTGGTTGGAGTCATACCTAGCACAAAGGAAGATGGTTGTGGTTGTTGGAAGCCAATCATCTCAGCTCCAGGACATCACTGCAGGAGTTCCTCAGGGTAGTGTCCTCGGCCCAACCATCTTCAGCTGCTTCATCAATGACACTCGCACCATCGTAAGGTCAGAAGTGGGGATGTTCGCTGATGATTGCACAATGTTCAGCACCAATCACGACTCCTCAGATACTGAAGCAGTCCATGTCTAAATACAGCAAGACCTCGGCAATATCCAGGTTGGGCTGATAAGTGGCAAGTAACATTCGCTTTACACCAGTGCTAGACAATGACCATCTCCAACAAGACAGAATCCAATCATCTGCTCTCGGCATTCAATGGCATTATCATCGCTGAATCCCCCACCATCAACATACTCGGGGTTACCATTGACCAGAAACTGAACCGTACTAGCCATATAAATACTGTGGCTACAAGAGCAGGTCAGAGACTAGGAATCGTGTGACGAGTAACTCACCTCCTGACTCCCCAAAGCCTGTCCACCATCTACAAGGCACAATTCAGGAGTGTGATGGAATACTCTCCACTTGCCTGGATGAGTGCAGCTCCAGCAAAACTCAAGAAGCTTGACACCATCCAGGACAAAGCAGCCTGCTTGATTGGCACCACATCCACAAACATTCACTCCCTCCACCACCGACAGACGGTAGCAGCAGTGTGTACCATCTACAAGATACACTGCAGGAATTCACCAAGGCTCCTTCTGCAGCACCTTCCAAACCCACAACCTCTATCATCTAGAAGGACACAGGGAGCAGATGCCAATCACCATCTTGGAAATATATCGCCGTTCCTTCAATGTCGCTGGGTCAAAATCCTGGCACTCCCTTCCTAACAGCACTGTGGGTGTACCTACACCACAGGGACTGCAGCGGTTCAAGAAGATAGCTCACCACCACCTTCTCAAGGGCAATTAAGAATGGGCAATAAATGCTGGCCCAGCTAGTGACACACAAATTCCGTGAACAATTATTAAAAATGAAATTGGAGTTACCTAGGCAACAACTTTAGAGCTTTTGTTAATTTGTCATCTATTACATCTGGTGCTTATTCTCAACACTCAAGTTTTTTGCTGATATTTAACATTTATTTACCCCCATTTTCCCCAGGTGCTTCACCAGAGTGTCATCAAGCAAAATGTGACACTGAGCCAGATAAGGAGAGGTTAGGACAGGTTAGAAAGGTTTTAAGGAGAATCATAAGGGAGGAGAGAGAGGTAGAGAGGTGGAGAGGTTCAGAGAAGGAATTCCAGAGCTTAGGAGTGATTGTGGAGTGGTGAACGGTGGAGGTTCAACAGGGGGCACAAGTCCCAGAGGGTTGTAGGGCTGGAGGAGATTGGGATGGGGGAGCCAATGTCAGATTTGAAAACAGTTCGTAATTCTGAAATCAAGATGTTGCTGGACCGATACTGGATCAATTTATATCAGCGGGTATGGGGTGATGGGTGAACAGGACATGGTGCAGGTTAGGATATGGACAGCTAAGTTTGGGTTGAACTTAAGTTTATGGTGGAGAAGCCAGTTATTTTAGTAGTTTTCAGTCACACCTGAAGATGCTCCAAAGCTAAATCTTTAAGGTTTGTAATTGTTTTGCTACGTTTAAACATCTTACCTTGTCTCACTTAACCCCTTTTTTCAAATAATGATACGATGGTTTGTATAGCCTGTTTTTGAGGTCCTTGGTGTCTATCCTGAGCTTTCCCATTTTCCCTGAGGGTTTCTGAAACACAGTCAGGCTCAAACGTGGGTCAGAATCCTGCACCATGTGACTTTCCCCAGACTGACCAATTAATAGGCCGAGAGCGGATCACCATCCTGCTAAGGATGGTGGGCAGGCTCTCAAAACTGGACGGCCAATCAGAGATCTTGCAGCTCGAAAGCAGCAGTTGGATGTTATGGCAGGTAGGGTGGTTCAAAATGGAGGCACCCCGTCTCCAACGTTTTCAAAACAATAAAGAAAATGTGTCATTTTGTAGCCCGGTCATCCCTGCGGGGAGGGAAACCCCTCGACAGGACAGGCCGCAGCAGTTGCTGGGTCCTGGCCGGGCCTCTAAGACAGCCTGGATCTCTGTCCCCATCCCCCGCAGGCCTGCTGTTGGGAGGCCGCCTCCAGAGAACTGACCGGGCCCCGGCTGCCTCTGGGAGCTTGGAGACCAGCTGGAAGTCCCAGTCAGGCTCCTCTGATGGGCCTTAGTTAACCAGGGCTACTCGACACGTGCAGGCAGATAGCCTCACCGCCCGCCCTCTTCCACCTCTGTTTCTAGTCCAAACGAGGCCTTAAAATATCTGCGACTTTATATCTGCATTGTTGAGCACATATTTTTATTATTATTATTAATTCTTGCCAGGTGGGCATCACCAGCAAGGCCAGCATTTAGTATCCATCCCTCGTTGCCCTGAAACGATGGAGGTGGGGCCTTCTTCTTAAACCACGGCAGCATTGTGGCTCGTGTTACCCTTTGCAATGGTTTGACACAACCAAGAGACTTCCTAAACCACCTCAAAGGGCATTTAAAAGTCAGCTACATTGCTGTGAAACGATAATACTCCAGATATTCTGTTCTACCAATTTTTCTGTTCTATTTATTGCCTGGAAGTTTTTATATTCTTTCATGGGATGTGGGCTTTGCTGGCAAGGCCCATCCCTAATTGCCCTTTGCTAGGTCATTTCAGAAGGCATTTAAGAGTCAGTCACATGTAGGCCAGACCAGGTAAGGATGACAGATTTCCTTCCCTAAACGACATTAGCGAACCAGATGGGTCTTTCCGACAACCGATGATAATTTCATGGTCACCGTCACCGAGGCTAGCTTTATATTCCAGATTTATGAACTGAATTCAAATTCCACCAGCTGCCGTCCAGCACCATTACCACTGTGCCACTGCCTCTCCGATAGATATTTATTGTATAAATAAATCTGCCTGTGTAGAAAATGCACCAATAAACTGAAAATCTTGATTTCTAAATGTAGGAATCAGTTATAAAAATGGGATTCCCCATCTGGGAGGAGTTCATTAGATTGTTCTGAAAATAATTAGCGCTTGTATCTGGCAACTACTAAAAGAATTGATGGGATGTTCAATCCAAATATGGGTAATCAGAACAAAATGGAGTTGATGCTGCGATTAGTGTTAAAAATGATATAGAAAACCTGACGAAGCATCAAAACCTCTAGCAACAATCTAATGGAAAACGCCAACATAACAGCTGTGATTTCTGCCTCTGGGGTGCCATTACAGAATTGATTTGACACATGGAAGGTCCCAGAGGATGCATTACAAAAAGTTATGCTTTCATTAATCACAAACTCAAGAATGTTCCCCTTTTTCCTTCCTAACTCATTGAAACACTTCTTGTTCACCAATTTGTTAAAAACCATTGAATTATAATCTTGGCACCACATCAGCTTCCTAACTGATGAATCCCTAATCATGCATTGGCATGAAAAATGAACGTGTGCGCAGTGAGTATTTGACTTCAAGTTTACTTTGGTTATTGTCTGTTGTTAATATTTTTTGTTTAAAAAAATGCTCGCAGCATCGGATTAGAATTGACTGCTCTTTATATGCTTCAACAGGCTAACCAGCTGAAATATCCACTCACTCTGAGGTGATAAACGTGTTTTATGCCTTTTTTTCCAGTTAAGAACACAACTAAACAACAAACACTAAAGCTCTGGGTGTCACAGTAACTCAGAGCCTTCTCTTACACTAGAGAACTCTTATTGAGCTCAAAACCAACCTAAGTATTGGAAAAAAGACTATGAGTAGGCTAAGTGAACCTTAGCTTAGGGGGAAGTTGGATCTTGATGCAAACTCATGCATAATCTGCCCCACTGACTATAGAGAGTAGCAAGGCCAATCCCACAAAGTTTTCTTGAGAGGGTTGGGCAGGGTTTTGGTACCACTCGGTTAGAATTATATCAGTGACCTAATCACGTCATGTGTCCCCATTTTGGATATATTCATCTGGAACCATTTGCTTTTGGCAGATTGCTTCTGACCTCATTCAGTGGCACAGTCAAAAATCACAGCCATGAGCGACGTTTTCAGATTAAACCAATGGAGCTGTTGTACAATCCGAATCATTAAGCCATCTGTCTAAATGGGATTTCAGCATAAATCTCCTACCTCCATGGGAGAAGGTGTAAACAGAGAATATAGTGTGGGGGAGAGAAAGAAAAGATAATCCTTTAAGAACTGAGCTATAAATATAATAATATCCTGCAATGGTTTCTTGTTTATTCTGATAACACAATATCGATTATCCCATGATCTGTCATATCCCATTACGTTCCAGGGCATTTGTCCCTGACAGATTTTATAATAGAATATTAGAGGAGATGTCAAGTGAAATCAGTCAAATTGTAATGGATATTTTAAGAGAACTCTTGACCATGGGAGTCGTGTCAAGGAGTTGATAAGGCAATTTACATGGAGTGGATATTTAGAGAAAGAGACCAAGGGATAATGCTCACACAAACGACGCTGAAAAAGTGAAATAACCTACCCATGGAGGCAGTGCAAGTGAACAAAAGTACAAATTTCAAGAGGGCGCTGGATATATTTTATCCAGATGGAACTATTGAAGAATATGAGAGGTGAAGTGGCGGACTACTTCTCCAACCTTTGTGGCTGCTCTGATAGATGACGATGACCTTTCCCAAACCTATACTATTCCCATGTACCACCAAAAATAACTGGACTTTATATAGCACTTTTAACATAACAAGATATCCCAAGGAGCTTCACACGAGCGTTAGAAAACAAAAAAAGACACTGAGCCACATAAAGAGATACTAGGTCAGCTAACCAAAACAAAACAGGTGGGTTTTGAGGAGCGGAAAGAGGCAGAGGGGTTTAGGGAGGGAGTTCCAGAGCCTTGGGCCTCAGCAGCAAAAGGCATTGGGCATTAACAGTGGAGCAATTAAAATCAGGGGTGCTCCAGAGGGCAGAATTAAAGTAGCGCAGGGATCTCGGAGGGTTGTAGGGCTGGAGGAGATTATAGAAGTAGGAAGGGGCAACGCCATCAAGGGATCTGAATTTTAAAATCGAGGCTTTGCTTAACCCAGAGCCAATGTAGAATCAGGGAGCACAGGGGTGATGGGTTAATTAGATTTTCTGTGAGTTAGCCTATGGGCAGCAGAGTGTTGAACATGGGAGGCTGCCCAGGGATGTGTTGGGATTGCAAAGTTTAGAGATAACAAAGGCATGGGTGAGGGTTTCAGCAATAAATAAGCTAAGGCTAGGACAGGGTTGCGTGATGGAACAGAGGTCAAAATAGTAATGGCGTGGATATGGATCTAGGCTGTCTTACTTTTTTTTATTCATTCACGGGATATGGGCTTCGCTGGCTGGGCCAGCATTTATTGCCCATCCCTAGTTGCCCTTGAGAAGGTGGTGGTGAGCTGCCTTCTTGAACCACTGCAGTCCATACATCAACAGTGCTGTTAGGAAGTGAGTTTCAGGATTTTGACCCAGCGACAGTGAAGGAACAGCGATGTATTTCCAAGTCAGGATGGTGAGTGACCTGGAGGGGGACTTGCAGGTGGTGGTGCTCCCATGTGCCTGCTGCCCTTGTCCTTCTAGGTGGTAGTGGTCATGGGTTTGGAAGGTGCTGTTGAAGGAGCCTTGGTGAATTCCTGAAAGTGTGCTATGCAGTTGGAAGATCTTCAAAGGACAAATATGACATTAAGGTTGCAAACAGTCTGGTTCAATCCCAGACAATTATTATGACGAGGAATGGAGCTGATAACTAGGGAGACACACTTGCATCAGTAACTGAAGAAAATGGCATTGACCTTTCCAATAGCTGATTGGAGAGAATTTCTGCCCATCCAGTACTGGGCGTTGGACAAGCAATGTGACGATTCAGACAGTGGAGGAGTGGAGAGAGGTGGGAGTGAGATAGAGCTGGATATTGTCAGTGTGCATGTGGAAACTGATACACTGTTTTCTGAGGGATAACATGTAGATGAGAAGTGTGAGGGGGCCAAGGATACATCCTTGGGGTAACAGTGTGAGAGCAGGAAGAGAAGCCATTTCTCTACAATCAGATAGATAAAAATGGAACCAAGTACATCTAACTGGACAACCACAGAGAAGCATTGGAGGAGGATGGCGTCATGAACTTTGTCAAAGACTGAAAATAAGTTGAGAAGGATTGGAAAGGTTACTTTACCTTAATCGCATAGGGGTCATTTGTGAATTTGCTAGGAGCTGTTTTGGTACAATGGAAGGGGTGGAATGTTGATTGGAGGGATCCAAGCATGGAGCTCTGGGAATGGTGTACATGAATTAGAATGCATTCAAGGACTTTAGAGAAGAAATGGAAATTGCTAAGAATATTGGGATTTATGAGGAGAATGATGATTAAGTAAGTCTATCTATTCATGTATTGTGGATAACAATGGTCTTCTGATTTTTGCTTGATTGCTTTAGGAGTTCAGGAAGGAATTTTCCAGTTTTCCTGAAATGGGTCACTGAATGTTTCCCTTCTCCAAGATTAACCCTGTGAGCAGATGTGTAGCATGACACATAAGCTACATTATCAAATGGATCCAGTGAACACAGTTGAATCTAACGATTTCTTCTCAACCTTGATCTTTGTTCCTATACTGTTGTAGAGTGCTCAGAATTTCCTTATTAATACAGCTAATGGAGTCCTCACAGCTTTTGCCATCCATTAACTCAGTGAATTGGTGAATAGATGCTAACTATTGTAAGCACTTCACTGATTTTATTGACATAGAAATACTTGCATAGTTATTTATAAAAGTGAAGACTAGCAGTTTCAAACTCTTTAGACGAATACTGACATTTATTGGGTGAGAACTGTGCGTGCCCAATACCTAGTCGACTGCATGAATTATTGATTGATCATTGAAATAACTGTTCTGTACTTAATTCATTTTGACATGTTGTCAATAGCAAGCATAATATTGCAATAAGGATAAAATAATTAAACAATGCAGCTAACAGAAGCACTTATGTTTATTTCTTTTAACTATACTGCACTTATGCTGTTCTATTGTGTCTCCTTACAGGTCCCCAGAGGAGAGCAGGTGGAGGAGATCAAGAGAGAACAAATGATAAGGTAATCCCCCAGCGCTCAGCTTTCCATGTCACCAGCAAGCTATTGTCTGAAGCTTAATCTTGGGAGTTATTTTTGTTTCCTTAAAATGCTGTGGAACCCTCAATGCCTGGTTTATGTGGAAAAAATAAAATTGCCTCAAGGAATAGAAGCATTGACATTGACTGAATTCATCAGAAACAAATCGCGCTTTTCATCATTTTTAAAAATTCATTCACAGGATGTGGGCTTCGCTGGCTGGGCCCAGCATTTATTGCCCATCCCTAGTTGCCCTTGAGAAGGTGGTGTTGAGCTGCCTTCTTGAACCGCTGCAATCCATGTGGTGTAGGTACACCCACAGTGCTGTTAGGGAGGGAGTTCCAGGATTTTGACCCAGCGACAGTGAAGGAACGGCGATATATTTCCAAGTCAGGATAGTGAGTGACTTGGAGGGGAACTTCCAGGTGGTGGTGTTCCCATCCATTTGCTACCCTTTGTCCTTCTAGGTGGTAGTGGTCGTGGGTTTGGAAGGTGCTGCCTAAGGAGCCTTGGTGAATTGCTGCAGCTCATCTTGTAGATGGTACACACTGCTGCTACTGTGCGTCGGTGGTGGAGGGAGTGAATGTTTGTTAATATGGTGCCAATCGAGTGGGCTGCTTTGTCCTGGATGGCGTTGAGCTTCTTGAGTGTTGTGGGAGCTGCAACTCATCCAGGGCAAGTGGGGAGTATTCCATCACACTCCTGACTTGTGCCTTGTAGATGGTGGACAGGCTTTGGGGAGTCAGGGGGTGAGTTACTCGTCGCACGATTCCTAGCCTCTGACCTAGCCTCTCATACTGAGCAGTAACTTCCACGCTCCCCAGCACTGGATTTGGGAAGTACCCCAAAGATGCACTGGGGAATCCCTCTCAGAGCTTTCCAGGTAAGGGTTTGTACGGCAATTGCCCAGAAGTGCACACTTCCTCTGAACAATTGCGCTGTTCTGGTCACCATCCAAAAATCTGGTTTAAATCACAAAGTTTGGATGGTTTCTGGTGTTACACCGATACTTACCCAGAAAAAGTTAGAAGAATTAAGACCTCTTCTAACTTCTGGGTAACTATCGTAAAGACCTAGACCAATCCCCGCCAGGGGACTCCCCCTACACCACTGACATCACCCCCGCCCCCCCCGCCCCCCACCCCACCCAGGGGACTCTCCTATCACTGACTAACCTCCGCCCCCATGGAATTTCCCACCCCTGACCTCCCATGGGAACTCCCCCACCCGCACGGGACTCCTTACCTGACTCCCACCCACCACCCGCAGGCTTGACACTCACCCCCCCCCCCCACCTGACCTCACTCCCAAGGTCCAACCAAACCCCCACACCCCCGATGTCCAATCTCCCTGCCCCCTGAAATTTCAACCCCTCCACCCCCTCCCGATGTCCAACCACCCCAAGTCCCCCACCCCCATGGCATGTTCCCCCCGAAATTCCAACCCACCCACCACTCCGAATGCCTGACACCCCCACCCACCCCCCCCCTAATTTCTGACCTCCCCCCCACAACCAGCCTCTCCCAAATATCCGATCCTCCCACCCCCCCCACCACCCCCACCGCCCCCCCCCGCTGTCTGATCCCCTCCACCCCCTGCCGATGTCTGAAACCCGGCCTTCCGTCCCCATCCCCCCCCAAATCTTATCTACTGACCTCCTCCCTGACCTGTCAATTTCAATGGGATCTTTACCTGCTTCACGGCAACAAGTGCCATAAAAAAGGGGGCGTGTCCTCCATCAATTCGGCAGGGTTGGACTGCGATGGTGGGTTTCGGAGACAGCTGTGCTGCCTGGATCTCACCCGGCCTGAGTCAGACTGGCACGAGACAGGCACTGGAAGAAATTTGGCATCGGCAAGTGGGCACCGAGTGGCAATCCAGACTCTGACTGGCACTCTGAGGAAGTTACAGCCCAATATGAATCCTTGTTATGTAGCATCTATAAAGAAATGTGGCTGAGGTACCAGGTAGCTCAAACTCAAGCTGGTTTGAGAGTGTGTGTGTGTGTTTATGTGTGTTTGTGTGTGTGTGTTTGTATGTGTGTGTGTTTGTGTGTGTGTGTGTGTGTTTGTATGTGTGTGTGTGTGTGTGTGTTTGTATGTGTGTGTACAGTCCTGAAATATGTACACTGAATGCAAAATAAACCAGCAACACAGCAACTTTCCTCCCACTTATGCTCTCAATGTACAATTTTAATATCACCTCCTAATTATCGGCGTGTGTCAAACATAGACTGGCATTCATTTCACTTCATAAAGGCTTTCAGACCTTTTCTAAAACAGGACCTATCTGATTTTAAAAAGCTGCATCAAAACACATTCCTGCTCCACAGTCTCATGTATTATACATTTAAGCAATATTAAAATCCAGACGACTATTCAAGCCTGACTGACAACAGTCAATCGCATTAAAGTGGAGCATTTGTGTTCATCTGGAGCCAGTATATTTGATGTTTAAGCCAGAAAATGCAACACTGCTCACCTGTAGGAGGTGACCAGTGAATACACATCATCTGCATGATATCAATTTGTGCACTCAGCAGAGTCTGTAAGAAGACTTGTGAATTAGTTGTTGTTAGATTCAGTCAGGCAGGCTGTAGGATTTCGAGATGGCCTCATTATTCACGTTATGGTGGCAATATTTTTAAACCAGGCAAAGAGAGGCTGTGTGTGTACATGCAGAGTAACAATGTGCCTTGTCATTGTTTAGGCAAAGGATGTCATTAATCCACTTTCCCCATTCATTCTCCCCTGAAACACATTGGTGAGGGTTTTCTGCAGCAGTGTTGAATGGATTACAGTGAATCAGCATCCTGCCTAATTTTCATTGCCATCGTGGAAAAGAATAGGAAGTGTGGTGAAGTGTAAAGCAGACTGCTGATACATTACTCCACTATTTGTGCTATAGCCACAGACCAATTCCACCACAGTCATGATTTAAGCTCTTCTGTTAAACCAGAACACATTGATGATATCGGATTGCTTAAGGACAGAAAGACTTTGTAAAGCATTAAAGAAGTAGGCCTTGACTTCTCATCCTCACGGACAAAATGTTCACAAAATTAAAGTATTTCATGTTTTGTTAATTTTCCAATTTTACTTTCCACCATCACAATTCAGGCCTGCCAAGTTTGGGATCACTAGCTTTGTGACTTTTCTTGTCCGTATCTCCCAGCTCCACGGCCTTAAATGGAATAATAATCGGGTTCACTGCTTTTGATCACAATTCTCATGTCCCTGTTACTGAGAACGCTGGGGTGTTACACCTTCACATCAACTGACTTAATACTTACCTCAAAATGTGATGGTTTACCTTATTTTCAAGAAAAGATTTGCTAAGACATATTGTTGTACACATATGCCATTTGATCAGTCATTGATTTTTGAATACAATTGGGTCTCTCAATCCCCATGATGAGAAACATGGAGCCAAATTTAGCGCTGTCTATGAAAATCAGTTTCTTTCCCTACTTGTTTCTTCATGGGCAGGATTTTCCCGTTGGCGAGCGGAAAGTGGAATTCCTGACATCACCGTGCCCCATTCAAATTTTCAGGAAGGGAGGGGGGGCGCTCAGCAGAATCAGCTGTGCGCCCGCCGACCTGTCAATGGCCAATCGAGGCCATTGACAGAGCCACTTAGCTAATTAGTGGACCTGCCCGTCCAACCTTAAGGTTGTCGAGCAGGCCAGGAGACCCGGCGGGCATTAGATAAAGCACGAAACCTCATCCATGGGCGGGATGAGGTTTCACGTAGGTTTTAAAAAATTCTATTAAAGTTTTTGTAAAAATTATGGACGTATCCCAACTCGTGTGACAGTGTCTGTGCCTCAGGGTGATTTCCGTGTTCTTTGGCGCGCGTGTAAAATGGTGGCACGGACCCGATCGGCGGTGCACCCGCTCCGGCCTACTCCCGCCCACACACCCCTCCGACGTAGGGAAAATTCTTCCCCGTGTTTCCTTAACCTTCTGAGCAGCGCCCCCCACCAACCTCTACCCCCCCGCACCCCGGCCCCCCTCCCACCCCCCCCACCAACCCTCCACCCCTGATTGCAACTTAGGTGGAATATTGTGTCAGGCCACTCCTGAGAAAGGAAGAGGCAGTTCACAGCATGAGGTTCATCTCAGGTGAGCCGAGGGATCCTTTTCTCTCATCACTCCGCTTCCTTCTGTGCTGCGTCAGAACTAATCTGCCCCTTTGGGGATTGGCAACTCTTCAAAATGCGGGATTTGATCAAATTAGGAGCAAGCAGTGTCTCAGACTGGATTTCCTATCCGTGCATGATCGCTCTTTCATCTGAAAAGAAGCTTAAACGAAAGTCGTGTATTCCGAAAAAGTGAGGGGCGAGAACATTAATCATATGATGGATTCGAACAGTTAATGAGGGTAAATTAATTGATGGGCAAGAAATCATTTATAATTATCAATTTAATCTGGGTTGGAAATTCATATTAGCCTACATTAGTTGTAATTACATTTATATGGTAGAGAAAGTTATGGAAATATGTATATTACCAGCTGATCATCTGTGGCATTGCACACAGGGTGGATTGTTTTCATTTCCCACAATAGGCTAAAAGGGGCGATATCAGACAAACTACCTGTTATACATCTCTCCTGACTTTCCTTCCGATAATTTCTTCAACAGTGAGCCCCAGTGGAAATTAAAACTAGGAGAGGTGTAAACAGGGCTGCTGACTCCCACGCAGTCACACACACAGGCAAGATCTGCCCCAGTAAATGAAGAGCAAATACAGCCTTCAGGTGAAACAGTTTTGGAAATGGGGTTCTTACCTGACCACTGCAAGCAGACATAATTCTCTCACCATTGTAGGGTCATACATCCCACCCTCAGGTTGGAGATGATATTATCTTTTACTGGTAAAAATGGCAACTTAGAGGCGGAGAATTTGAGTTGGTTGGAATAGAACATGAACTGGAGATCTGGGAGATGCAGGAATTAGGAACTATGGTTGGTTGTGGAATATTGCAGCAAGACAAGTTTCCTATGGCCATTTAAATTATAAAAACTGACATAGGAATTGATAATGGAGAAAGTTCACAGCAAAAAAGAAGGTTTTCAAATAGAAAGGGTGTGCAAACCTAAGAATTCTAATATGCTATAGATATGAATAAGGAAGTATCCTTGAATAAATATTTATGAACTGGTAACAGATTTTATGTAAATATGGATTTTGCATACAAGTAAGAACAGTGTGGATCAGCTATGAATAAAGATCAGTTCAGTAATGCCCACTGGATGTTCACTGCAGAATTGTCAGTGGAATAGAGGAAATCAGACTGAGAACCCAATTGCAATTAAATCCAGGGATATACCGATAAGCAGTCGAAACTCTTGCTAAAAGCAATGGCAGGGCATAATTATTTCTTTTTATTTATTGACGGGATCTGGGCATCGCTGGCTGGGCCATCATTTATTGCCTGTCCCTAATTGCCCTTGAGAAGGTGTTGGTGAGCTGCCTTCTTGAACGGCTGCAGTCCCTGTGGTGTAGGTACACCATGAGCGCTAACTCAGCCCACAGGAGAACATCGATATTGTGCCGCAAACGGATGAATGATCTCATCTGCACAGCCAGGGTAAGTCAACCTTTTCATCCCCCTCAGGTCACACGCTCACAAGCCCCTCACACATTCGCAGGATGGCAGTCCACAGGGATCTCACACACGACCAGCACTAGGGACGTCACCATTCACTCTCTCACGCATGCACCCTGACATCTCCATCTGGGCTCACATCCTGTGCAGTCCTCATCCTGGACCCAGCTCCACTCTCCACCCACACAAGGCAGGCATCCTTATCATCTGCCTTGGCATGCTTCCTACTCACACTCTCTCCAACTGTCTTCATGTAGGCCAAGCTCGCCCACAACAAGAGGGAGAGGTCCAAGGCTGGTGGAGGGATGCCAGAGATCGGTGCCCTCACCCACTATGAGGAATGTGCAGTACACCAGGCCGGGGAGGATTGGCACCATACCTGCAGCGATGGTGAGATCGGCGGCACACGCCTAAGTGAGGGCCCTGCACCAGCTGATCCTTCGGACGTTGAGACTGAGTGCAATGATACGAATTGGAGTCTGTTGCCGTGCATTAATTATCTCTACTCTTTCACAGGCACCACAGCCAAATGCCCCAGGGACACCAAGAGCCAGCCCCTCATCTCCAGCCCCGAGGACACCTCGGATGGAGATTTCGAGGACCCACTTGCAGACGATGGAACACAGCGCTCACCCACACCCTCCACCAGCACAGAGACACACACCTCGGTGGGACCTAGATCTAGCGCAGGCTCGGTGTCACAATCTGATGAGCACGGATTCTGGTCCACAGCAGGCCGACGCAGGGCCATGCATGGTCCCCGACACTCGGAGGACCGTTGGTGGCTAGGATTCTGCTGAGTCCCAGTCAGATGATGAGTCTGTGGACTTGGTCTTAACACAGATGTTGGAGCAGCAGCAACAGACGCGGGAATATCAGGCAGGGCTGTCAGCTGCAATCCACAGATTGCAACGTATGATGGAGGACCCGTCTGTATTCAGTCTGAGGTAATAGCGCTGGCATGCTAGTGCATCAGGACTTACAGTGGTAGGATGGCAACTGCCATGGAGACTTTGGCCCAGGACATTGCGCCTGTGCTGCTACAAGAGTAGGACTCCATCGCTGTAGGCATTGGCGGCATCCAGTAGTGGCTACGCGAGATGGGACCTGGGCCCCTCGATCTCACTCCAGCTTCATCTTCTCCTCAAGGAGTCAGCCAGGGGCCCTCAGACACCCATAGGGATAAGGACCAGCAGCTCAATGCCCTGGGGCCATCCACCCAGGTGACTCTGGGAGCGCTCTGCCAATTACAACCCTCTCTCCTTTTTTAAATTCATTCATGGGATGCGGACATCGTTGGCTAGGCCGGCATTTATCGCTCATCCCTGTGACCTCACCACCTCCAACTTCGCAGGACGAGGAGGGTACACCTGCCCCGCAGCAGGAGGCCCCAATCAGGCCGGGACCCTCGAAGACTCAGCCCTCCAGAGGATGCTGTGTGGATTTGGGGATACACCAAGATGTATTGGTCAGGTTAGGAAGGTCAAGAAATGTTAGCAGCACAGTGGTGCCCGGGCGTTCACCAGATGTATATACTTTCCACCAATGTACATAGATTTGCACCCGTTCTACGTCTCCTCTTGTGTGTGGCTCCCCTGTATGCTGAGTTGTGTTGTGCTCAATCAGATGTCACATCGTGTTCCCTCCCGCCACTTATCAGAGATTTTACATCATGTTGCATCCTGGTCACTGTTGTATGGAGCTGCCTCATCACAGTGTGTGCCCCTTCTCGGTTCATTCCCCATGTCAGAGATGCCTCACCCTCAATGTAAAGTGTGCTTGTGCGAGGCATCTCGTCAACATGCCTCGCTGGTTCAAATGATGCTCAAACCTGGGTGTGTAAGATGGAGGCTCATGAAGTCCCCGACTCGCCTGCATTGTGGAAAGGTGAAGGTGTCGTAAATGCACATGGAGGTGGATAATCTGTCCTTGAACTCCACGCTCTCTGTCATCCGTGAGGGTTTGCAATCTATCAGCCCAATCTCAGAGGTTGTGTGTGTTCCTGACAGCCTTGCACATTGTTGCCTCCACGAGGGTGCGTCTGCTAAACTGACCAATATGTGTGCGCACCTTCCCACCACAAAGTGCTGGTGCCCCATCCCTCACGGGCGCAATTTTGTCCTGCCGCTCCGAACTACAGCTTTAACTGTTTAGCACAGTGGAATGGTTTGCATAGTGCCAACAAAGCTACCGTCAAACAGAAGGGACGCAGCTCTGGCCCATTCATTCTGCTTAGTCTCCCCTCCCTTAAACACTCTCCGAGCTCAGCGATGCTACATCCATATGGAGATGTGGTCAATGGAACCGTTGAGCCTGGTCTCGAAGCTCATATGTTATCTTGATGGGAAGACAATGCTCAGGGCAGAACTGGGCTGGGAGCGAGGATGTAATGCAGCTGATGTTTGCTGTTTATTATCAACGAAGCAGAACCTTGAGGGCTCCATGGTGTGTCTGCATTTTCAGGGCCGGAAGGGACAGGGCTGACCGCTATGGGAAACTGATGGTGTGGAAAAGGAAAATGTGTGAGGATGGTCATCGTGAGGTGATCTATGTCCATTGAAAGTCAGACTAACTGGAGCCCCACATCCCTAACTGAGAGTGGAGGGTCACAGTGTAATGGGGATTAAGGTAACGCTGAAGACCGAGTGCATTGGACAAGCATTAACACCTGTTGAATGTCCTTGCCTTCTTTGGCCCGAGTCTAGTCTCGCAGTATCCATCATCGCAGTGACATATAAGGTGTTTTTCCATTGCTGGAGATGGATCTCCTTGAGGAGCTTTGTCAGACTGAAGGTATACTGCCATGAGCCCACTGAGGACTGCAGCGTGACTCCTGCCTCCTGTAGGCTGCCTTAATGCAGGGCTGCTGGAGAGACGCTTGAAGAGGCAGCATCTTCTGTCGTGTGATGCCGAAACGACCTCCTGCAGTTGGTGCCTCATCTCAGCAAGGGCACAAGCCCCCAAGGCTTCATCATCTTTCGAAGGACAGAGACATGGTGAGCAGAATGTCTAAATACTCAATCTCAGAATGAAGAGGATGGTTGAGAAGACCAGCCAAGTTGGTGTTGATGTGGGCCCATCATGGAGGGGTCTGGTCCAACAGGATAAGCACTGCTACTCGTCCTCATCCTCCTGGAATCTGGTGCTGATGTGTATGCCTGCCTCGTCTGGCCTGTGCCATGGTTTCTTCCCCTGCAGCTTTGGCTTTCTTGCCCTCGTCCCTCTCAATGTCCTCCTCATTAGAGGAGACTTGCAGTTCCTCCATCTTGGCGCCTGGCAGGTCCTCCCCACTTTGCAGTGCCAGGTTGTGCAGGGAATAGCAAATCATGATGATCCATGGTACCCTCTGGGGAGAGTCCTGGAGTGCTCCGCCAGACCTGCCCAGGCACCAGGATCACATCTTCATGAAGCCAATGGTCTACCCCACCAATGTGTATGTGCTGGAACGAGCATCGTTGTACCTTCTCTCAGCTGAAGTTTGTAGCCATTGGACGGGTATCATCAGCCACGCCCTTTGCGTGTAGCCTTTGTCACCGAGGAGCCAACCCTGGATGTTGTGTGGTCCCTCGAAGATATCTGGAATCTAATCAAGATATAGGAATCATGGAGGCTTTCTTGGGTACGTTGCACATACTTAACCTCATCCTCACCAACCTGTCTGCCGCAGATGCATCTGTCCATGACAGTATTGGTAGGAGAGACCTCCACACAGTCATTGTGGAGATGAACTCCCATCTTCACATTGAGGATACCCTCCATCATGTTGTGTGTCACTACAACCATGCTAAATGGGATAGATTTCGAACAGATCTAGCAACTCAAAACTGGGCATCTATGAGGTGCTGTGGGCCATCAGCAGCAGCAGCAGAATTGTACTCAATCACAATCTGTATCCTCATGGCCCAGCATACCTCCCACTCTACCATTCCACCAAGCCAGGGAATCAACCCTTGTTCAATGAAGAGTATAGGAAAGCATGCCAGGAGCAGCACCAGTCATACCTAAAAATGAGGTGTCAACCTGGTGAGGCTAGAACACAGGACTACTGGTGTGCCAAACAGCATAAACAGCAAGTGATAGAGCTAAGTGATCCCACAACCAAAGGATCAGATCTAAGCTCTGTAAAGTCTATGGCCCTGACAATATTCCGGCAGTAGTACTGAAGACTTGTGCTCCAGAATTTGCTGCACCCCTAGCCAAGCTGTTCCAGTACAGCTACAACACTGGCATCTACCCAGCTATGTGGAAAATTGCCCAGGTATGTACTGTACACAAAAAGCAGGACAAATCCAACCCGACCAATTACCACCCCATCCATCTCTCCACCATCAGTAAAGTAATGAAAGGGATCATCAACAGTGCTATTAAGCGATACTTAGTCAGCAATAACCTGCTCACTGACGCTCAGTTTGGGTTCTGCCAGGGTCACTCAGCTCCTGAACTCATTATAGCCTTGGTTCAAACATGGACAGAAAGCTAAACTCCCGAGGTGAGGTGAGAGTGACAGCCCTTGACATCAAGGCAGCATTTGACCGAGTGTGGCATCAAGGAACCCTGGCAAAACCGGAGTCAATGGGAATCAGAGGGAAAACTCTCTACTGGTTGGAGTCATGCCTAGCACAAAGGAAGATGGTTGTGGTTGGTGGAGGCCAATCATCTCAGTTCCCAGAAATCACTGCAGGAGTTCCTCAGGGTAGTGTCCTCGGCCCAAACATCTTCAGCTGCTTCATCAATGACCTTCCTTCCATCATAATTTCAGAAGCGGGGATGTTCGCTGATGATTGCACAATGTTCAGCACCCTTCGCGATTCCTCAGATACTGAAACAGTCCATGTCCAAATGCAGCAAGACCTGGACAATATCCAAGTTTGGGCTGAAAAATGGCAAGTAATATTTGTACCAACCAAGTGCCAGGCAATGACCATCTCCAACAAGAGAGAATCTAACTATCTGCCCTTGACATTCAATGGCATTACTATTGTTGAATCTCCCACTATCAACATCCTGGGGGTTACCATTGATCAGAAATTAAACAGGACTAGCCATATAAATACTGTAGCTATAAGAGCAGATCACAGGCTAGGGATCCTGTGAAGAATAACTCAACTCCTGACTCCCCAAAGCCTGTCCACCATCTACAAGGCACAAGTCAGGAGTGTGATGGAATACTCTCCACTTGCCTGGATGAGTGCAGCTCCAACAACACTCAAGAAGCTTGACACCATCCAGGACAAAGCAGCCCCGCTTGATTGGCTCCGAATCACAAACATTTACTCCCTCCAACAACGATGCATAATAGCAGCATGTGCACCATCTACACTGCACTGCAGCAACTCACCAAAGCTCCTTAGGCAGCACCTTCCAAACCCACAAGCACTACCACCTAGAAGGACAAGGGCAGCAGAAAAATGGAAACACCACCACCTGGAAGTCCCCTTTCAAACCACTCATCATCCTGACTTGGAAATATATCACCATTCCTTCACTGTTGCTGGGTCAAAATTCTGCAACTCCCTCCCTAACAGCACTGTGGATATCCCTGCATGTCAAGAAGATATAATGATTCTCATAATGTTACTGGAACGTATTGTAAAATAGAGTACTAGTGGGCTGTGTCTACATGTGTCTCTGAGTGTGTGAGTTTTAATTGAATTAGAGGCAGCTAGTCTGTGTGCTTTGATCTAAGAAGAGAGGGTAGGTTTGAAATATTAATTAGATAAATACGGGGAAGTTTAGAAACATAGGTGTCAAGGGACCATTTGCATTTTGAAATAAACCAGACTAGATTGTTTTCAAAGGAGGGGTGAAATATGTCACCTAGCCAGGTGGAGTTGAGAAACAGTGTGTTTATTTTTCCCAAAGATTACTGGTAAAACTTAGTGCTATGAGAGATATTTATTATCAGGGAGATAAAGCCCAAGATATAGAGAAGCAATGGGTATTTCCATTCAAAGGGGAAGATATGTATAAAGAAGGAGCAAAGGCTGTGCGTAAGGGAAGGAATTTTTAAGAACTTACAGCTGTGAGAAAAAGCCTTCAGCATCGAAACCTCAAGCTGCTGTCTTCAAAGGACTGAAGTTAAGAAAACTCACTTGGAACTAGACTTGTTCAGGGTGTCATGGGCAGAATTTTGCCCTCGTCAGGCGGACTTGTGGTGGGAGGGGTGAGAGCGATTTCACGCTGGCAGGCTAATTAAGACCTGCCCATCGTGAAACACGCACTGCAATACTTAGCTGTGTGGGGCAGGAGCAGGGTAAATACGCAAATTCGTGCATGGGTGTGGGTGCACGCAGTGAAAGCTCCCTGTGGCATTGAGTTGCCTCAGGGGGATGAAGATTTTGTACAATGAAGATAAAAAAAATTTAAAGTGTTTATAAACAACATACAGCTTTTCTGTGAGCCTCATCCTCTGTGTCTGGAGGGGGCTCGGCTGCCCCTTGCTCATCAGGGTGAAGCTCCTCTCTGTGCTGAGCCGGGCATCACCGTCGCCCTCTTCCCTGCCTTTCCTCCTGTCTCCATGCGATGATACAGGCAATATTAAACGCACCCTCCATTCCCCTGAAGGTTTCCTCTCTGCAGGAACATTGAAAGTAAAGACATGACTGAGCATCAGCCTCCAAAGGTTCTTTTTCTGTTGCTGACTAGTGAGTGACTGTAGGTTCGAGGGTTTGGTTACAGTCTAGGCACCTATTGGCCAATACAATCCTGGCCATTGCAATGACCACTCAGAGTGTCACAGTATACTTTCGCCCCCCCCACCCCACATCTCGGCCCCATTTCAGTTGACCTACTGTTTTGAGATGGATTTGGCTAGGCGCTGGGAGATCCTGCCTTTATTCTAGATGACAAGTCATTCATTCAGTGGACTCTATGACCATACCTTTGGAACACACATGAAGGCACATGTTCTGTGAGGGGATGAGATTCTGTTTGGTGGGGGCCTGGGAGTTCTTGTCTGGGATTTCCAAGAGGCTGCCCCTGTTTGTCCAGGTGCCCACTTGTTTTTGGAGTCATTATCACACCGGGGAATTACCACGATTGGTCCACTGGGCTATTGCAGGGAGATTGATGATTGGAGCGCATCGGAATTAATCTCGCATGAATGCACTATTACATTGAAGGCTCCAGATTGACTCTAGAGTTAGTGAGATGCTTCCAACATATCTCAGCTGTGCATTCTTCCTCATGTGGTAATTCAGATTCCAAATGGATGTGCATTTAATCGCCCCCCCCCCCGCACCGTGCTGTGATCCAGTCCTCCCAGAAGACTTAACAGCCCTCCCCAGCAGCGTTTATTCTTAGTTTCACTTTCTGCTGTGCCATTGCTTAAGGTTCCAAGATGGTGGTCCTCAGGTTTTATTTCCAGACCAGGTTCGACCCTCTCTGTGTGACCCTGGAAATCCCTTCCATCATCCTGGAGGAGCATAACGTTCAGGTTTCCCTCCCTCCTATTGCTCCCAGTCCTCCCCCCATAATCCTTGATCCCATTGTAATTGTGGTCAATATCCCTGTGTTAGCCCCTGAGTCATTTGAAGTGGATGTACCTTAGCCTTCCCAATTTGAGGTCTACACTGCCATGACATATAGGGACCACCCCCCCACCCCCCATGAGACCATCGAGTGCCTGTCCCCCTACACTACCTGTTCCTGATCTACAGACTGCAGATGCTACCCCTGACTGTGACTGTACCGTCTGCAGCTGAGTACTATGCCAGAAACCCTTGGGCTGCCATGCATGAGGTGATGACCATTTCCTGTGCACACTATGCTGGGCATGAGTGACACTGGACTGACATGCCCTCCCCCTTCCTGGACTGGGACAAGAATTGTCTTTGGAACAAGAACAGAAACAGAAATACCTGGAAAAACTCAGCAGGTCTGGCAGCATCGGCGGAGTAGAGCACAGTTGACATTTCAAGTCCTCATGACCCTTCAACAGAACTAAGTAAAAATAGGAAAGGGGTGAGATATAAGCTGGTTTAAGGAGGGGGTGGGGGAGTTTGGGACAAGCAGCCAGTGATAGGTGGAGATAACCAAAAGCTGTCACAGACAAAAGAACAAAGAGGTGTTAAAGGTGGTGATATTATCTAAAGGAATGTACTAATTAAGAGTATAAGACAGGACAGATAAGGTACAGATAGCTCTAGTGGGGGTGGGGGAATACTAAAAGGTAGAAATAAACAATGGGTGGAAATACATTTAAAATTAGTGGAAATAGGTGAGAAAAGAAAAAGTCTATATAAATTATTGGACAAAACAAAAAGGAGGGGGAAGAAATGGGAAGGGGCGTGGGGATGGAGGAGAGAGTTCAAGATCTAAAGTTGTTGAACTCAATATTCAGTCCGGAAGGCTGTAAAGTGCCTAGTTGGAAGATGAGGTGTTGTTCCTCCAGTTTGCATTGAGCTTCACTGGGACAATGCAGCAAGCCAAGGACAGACATGCAGGCATGAGAGCAGGGTGGAGTGTTGAAATGGCAAGTGACAGGGAGGTCTGGTTAATGCTTGCGGACAGACCGCAGGTGTTCTGCAAAGCAGTCACCCAGTCTGCGTTTGGTCTCTCCAATATAGAGGAAACCACATTGGGAGCAGTGAATGCAGTAGACTAAGTTGAGGGAAGTGCAAGTGAAATGCTGCTTCACTTGAAAGGAGTGTTTGGGCCCTTGGACGGTGAGGAGAGATGAAGTGAAGGGGCAGATATTGCATCTTCTGCGTTTGCAGTGGGAGGTGCCGTGGGAGGGGGTTGAGGAGTAGGGGGTGATGGAGGAGTGGACCAGGGTGTCACAGAGGGAATGATCCCTACGGAATGCCGCCGGGGGGGTGAAGGGAAGATGTGTTTGGTGGTGGCATCATGCTGGAGTTGGCGGAAATGGCGGAGGATGATCCTATGAATGCGGAGGCTGGTGGGGTGATAAGTGAGGACAAGGGGGACCCTATCATGTTTCTGGGAGGGAGGAGAAGGCGTGAGGGTGGATGCGCGGGAGATGGGCCGGATATGGTTGAGGGCCCTGTCAACGACCGTGGGTGGAAAACCTCGGTTAAGGAAGAAGGAGGACATGTCAGAGGACATGTTTTTGAAAGTAGCATCATCAGAACAGATGCAATGGAGGCGAAGGAACTGAGAGAATGGGATGGAGTCCTTACAGGAAGCAGGGTGTGAGGACCTGTAGTCGAGGTAGCTGTGGGAGTCGGTAGGCTTGTAATGGATAGTGGTGGACAGTCAATCACCAGAAATGGAGACAGAGAGGTCAAGGAAGGGAAGGGAAGTGTCAGAGATGGACCATATGAAAATGATGGAGGGACGGAGATTGGAAACAAAATTAATAAATTTTTCCAGGTCCAGACGAGAGCATGAAGCAGCACCGAAGTAATCATCGATATACCGGAGAAAGAATTGTGGAAGGGGGCTGGAGTAGGACTGGAACAAGGAATGTTCCACATACCCCATAAAGAGACAGGCATAGCCGGGGCCCATGCGGGTACCCATAGCCACACCTTTTATTTGGAGGAAGTGAGAGGAGTTTAAGGAGAAATTGTTCAGTGTGAGAACAAGTTCAGCCAGACGGAGGAGAGTAGTGGTGGATGGGGATTGTTCGGGCCTCTGTTTGAGGAAGAAGCTAAGGGCCTTCAGACCATCCTGGTGGGGGATGGAGGTGTAGAGGGATTGGACGTCCATGGTGAAGAGGAAGCGGTTGGGGCCAGGGAACTGGAAATTGTTGATGTGACATAAGGTGTCAGAGGAATTACGGATGTAGGTGGGAGGAGACTAGACAAGGGGAGCGAGAAGGGAGTCAAGATAGCGAGAAATGAGTTCCATGGGGTAGGAACATGCCGACATGATCGGTCTGCCGGGACAGTTCTGTTTGTGGATTTTGGGTAGGAGGTAGAAGTGGGCCGTCCGAGGTTGGGAGACTATGAGGTTGGAAACTGTGGGAGGAAGATCCCCAGAGGAGATGAGGTCAGTGACAGTCCTGGAAACAATGGCTTGATGTTCAGTGGTGGGGTCATGGTCCAGGGAGAGGTAGGAGGAAGTGTCTGCGAGTTGACGCTCAGCCTCCGTGAGGTAGAGGTCAGTGCACCAGACAACAACAGCACCACCCTTGTCAGCAGGTTTGATGACAATGTCAGGGTTGGACCTGAGAGAATGGAGTGCAGTAAATTCAGAGAGAGGCAGGTTAGAATGAGTGAGAGGAGCGGAGAAATTGAGATGACTCATGTCACGCCGAGTGTTCTCAATGAAAAGATCAAGAAAAGTAAGAATCCAGAGGGAGGGGTCCAGGTGGAGGTAGAATATTGGAGGTGGGTAAAAGGATCTGTTGAACAGGGAGAGGACTCCTGCTCAAAGAAGTGAGCACGCTTGCCATTTTAACACTCCACCCTGCTCTCATGCCCACATGTCTGTCCTTGCCTTGCTGCATTGTTCCAGTGAAGCTCAACGCAAACTGGAGGAATAGCACCTCATCTTCCGACTAGGCACTTTACAGCCTTCCGGACTGACTATTGAGTTCAACAATTTTAGATCTTGACCTCTCTCTTCCATCCCCACCCCCTTCCAGTTTCTTCCCCCTCCTTTGTTATTTTCCAATAATTTATATAGATTTTTCTTTTCCCACCTATTTCCATTATTTTTAAATGTATTTCCACCATTGTTTATTTCTACCTTTCAGTATTCCCCCACCCCCACTAGAGCTATCTATACCTTATCTGTCCTGTCTTCTACTCTTAATTAGCACATTTCTTTAGATAATATCACCACCTTCAACACCTCTTCGTTCTTTTGTCTGTGACATCTTTTGGTTATCTCCACCTATCACTGGCTGCTTGTCCCAAAACCCACCCCCCCCCCACTGCCTTAAACCAGTTTATATTTCACTCCTTTCCTATTTTTACTTAGTTCTGTTGAAGGATCATGAGGACTCGAAACATGAACTGCGCTCTTCTCCGCCGATGCTGCCAGACCTGCTGAGTTCTTCCAGGTATTTCTGTTTCTGTTTTTGTTTTGGATTTCCAGCATCCGCAGATTTTTGTTTTATAACTGTCTTTGGAATCTCAGCAATGTTATCTGAAGCACTTCTTCACTCCGCAAAGCTCCCACTCTGGCCCCAACTCACTTTCGTCCTTCTGTAAGAGATTCTCTCCTATTTCTGGCCCAGAGGATCCACAGAATGCTTTCCATCCCACACCTGCTGTCACCCTCCCCCCAACCCTCCAGTAATGTGTCTGAGTGCAACCTTCCCAGTTTACCCCTTCCTCCAATCGAAATCTTGCCCTCCAGCCTCTTCCTTGCCTCTATCTTGTCTTCCCCACATCCCCTCACTCGAGCCCTTGCCCTCCAGCCCCTTCGCTTGCCTCTGTCTTGTCTTGCTCCCCCCAAGTCGAGGACTTGCCCTACAACCCCTTCCCTCTTATCTTCCTCCACAACTCTCAGTCGAACGCTTGTACTGCAGCCCTTTCCCTTGCCTCTGTTTTGTCTTCATCCCCCCCCACCCCCCTCCCCCCCACCAGTGAAGCCCTTGCCCTGCAGCACATTACAACCCACCCCAGCCTTACCATTGGTCTGGTATATAGAGCCTTGGTCTTTTTAACACCCCTTGAAAGTGAAGTGGTGCTGCCTGCGAAGTAACGTGGAGTACGAGGTGCTATGAGCATTGCCTGATGCAAGGCAGGTGATGCAAATATGTCCACATTGACATATACCCCCCCACAGCAATAAATAGTTCTAATCACATTGACCCAACCCCTTCAAAGCTTCTCCATTCATCTACCTATTCAATGTAATCATGAATATTAATATTGCTTCTGCCTCAACCATGAATGAAATCTGTAATCTTACATCCCTCTGTGTGAAGAAATGGGCCTAGCCCTCTTGATACATCTCGTACATTTATTGATGGCCTCTCATTCTTGACACCATGACCTGCTGGGAATGATCTGCTTCTATCCACCTTGCCCCATTCTTTCATAGTCGCAAACACTTCTCACATGTTAAAAGCAAAAAAACTGCGGATGCTGCAAATCCAAAACAAAAATAAAAATTGCTCCATAATCTGCATTTTTAGTGAAAACGATCCAACATTTTAAATCTTTCCTCACGTTTCAATTCCCTCATGTCCAGCGGCATCTTCTTGGACCCAAAGGGAGTCAAGGGATATGGGGATTAGGCAGGGAATTGGAGTTGAAGTCAATGAATTTATTGAGTGTTGGAGCAGGTTTGAGGGGCCTATCCCAAGCTCCTATTTCTTATGCTTTTTTTGCACACAGCATTCCGACTGAGGTGTACTTACCTGTATTAGTTCAACCTTACATCTTGACTTTTATATTTTATGCCACTTGAATTGAAAAGTGTTCATATCATTTTTCCAAAGTCTCATGGCTCTTCCATCAAAGTTGTAATGAACAGCCAGGAAATTCACCAAAAATTCATCAAAGTTGTAATGAAATTCATCAAAGTTGTAATGAACAGCCAGGAAATTCACCAAAAATTCATCAAAGTTGTAATGAAATCCATCAAAGTTGTAATGAACAGCCAGGAAATTCACCAAAAATTCATCAAAGTTGTAATGAAATTCATCAAAGTTGTAATGAACAGCCAGGAAATTCATCAAAAATTCATCAAAGTTGTAATGAAATTCATCAAAGTTGTAATGAACAGCCAGGAAATTCATCAAAAATTCATCAAAGTTGTAATGAAATTCATCAAAATGGTAATGAACAGCCAGGAAATTCACCAAAAATTCATCAAAGTTGTAATGAAATTCATCAAAGTTGTAATGAACAGCCAGGAAATTCACCAAAAATTCATCAAAGTTGTAATGAAATTCATCAAAGTTGTAATGAACAGCCAGGAAATTCATCAAAAATTCATCAAATTTGTAATGAAATTCATCAAAGTTGTAATGAACAGCCAGGAAATTCACCAAAAATTCATCAAAGTTGTAATGAAATCCATCAAAGTTGTAATGAACAGCCAGGAAATTCACCAAAAATTCATCAAAGTTGTAATGAAATCCATCAAAGTTGTAATGAACAGCCAGGAAATTCACCAAAAATTCATCAAAGTTGTAATGAAATTCATCAAAGTTGTAATGAACAGCCAGGAAATTCACCCCCAGGTCTCCAGAAAAAACTATATACATACCACCTGCTCATTTACCAGGAAAAATCGCTATGAAATAATACCTCGGGATTCTCAATGTTCGCCTGAAGATCTGCAGCAGGCAAGCAAAGCTGTGGCTTAGCAGCTTTTCTAAAGATAATGTGACACTCCCTCAATATTGTGTCAGACTAGATAACGTGCTCAAGTCCTTGGCTCAGGCACAAACCTAACCTCTTGACCCAGAAGTGACAGTGCTACCAAGTGAGGCAGAGAGGAGGACAATGGGTATCTTTTCAAGTATACAGTTAGTCATGAACAATGATCCTCAAAATATAATTGTATTCTTCATTAGCAACTAAAACTGACATCTTACAATGTGTATTAAAGCACCGAGTACCAATTATAGCATCACATGTCAAACATTCAGAAAGCTTTTGTCATGGAGTTTGGAAATTCTCAGACAATTACTTTTGAAACAGAACGGCATATGTAATTTAAGATCTATTTCATCATTATAAATTCAGAATGAGCTCCTGAGCTGACCATAGCTGACCCATAAAATACATTATGTTAATGCCTTGAATAATAATTCATTATTTATGCTGGAGGAAGATGGAATTATTCATCCTTCAGTGAAGCCTCACAATATTTTCAGCATGGTAAATGCAGGACTGTCCTCTAGAAGGTCGGCATATATTTACATAAAATTACTTTTTTACTCAGTGTGAGATTAGGATGATTACTGAATCAGCACCTAACCTCCCAAACCAACTCAACATTCATTTCAAACACTGGCACTTGACAGATGAACATGAGACGAGCGTAATGTGAGTTATGGAAGACAGGTAAGTTTAAATTAGATGATGCATCATAATCTGTTTCTCTCCCACTCTCTAACTACTTTGGTGTGCCTGTCATTCTTTTCTTCTAGTTGTGTGGCTCCCTTACACTTTGCTATCCATATTCCGTGTCTGACTCTTTGGAAATGAACAACAGAAGAGTTGTGAAGTACAGTGTAAATGATGAACCCGACTTTCAGGTGCTACCTGAGAAAGACACAAGGACAGGTAAAAGAAATGCACATTTTGGCACTCGGGTAGGACACTGCTAAGAAAGAGTAGGTAGGTGGTGCGAAGTTCAGAATCCATTACAATACAATGGAGCATGCACTCCTACAATGCTTGTTATTGCTTGGGCTTCAAGTCATACTGACGATGGTGCACTCGTGTGGTTCTCACACCATCACTCAGGTGGGGATTGGCTTGCTCAAACGATGTGATCTCATGTTGTTGGATGGGGGATGGACTAAAAGGATGTTGCTGTGAACTTACATTCAAATGTCACAACATTTCCTGATGTTTTACAAGAGAAACTGGACAATGCACAGCACACAAAGTGACCAAAGATCAGGCTGATGATATGTTTTCTTGGAGATAACAAAAAGCAATGTGAGATGTGGTGCTTTGTGAAAGGATTTTTAAAGCACTGGAACCTTATCACCCACAGTGGAGCAAGAAATTCACACAAGAACAGGGTTTTAAAAGTGCAGACCATGGAATCACAGAATTGTTACAGTGAAGGAGGCCTTTCAGCCCATCATTTCTATACCAGCCCTCCGAATGAGGAATTCACTTGATGCCGTTCTCCCATTTTCTCCCCATAACCCTGCACATTTTTCCTTTCAGGTAACAGTCTAATTTCCTTTTGAACGCTTTGATTGAACCTGCCTCCACCACACTTTCAGGCAGTGCATTCCAGACCTTAACCACACGCTGCGTGAAAAAGCTTTCTCTCATATCACTTCTTTTCCCAATTATTTTAAACCTGTGCCCTCTTGTTCTTGATCCTTTCATGAGTGGTAACAGTTTCTCCCTATCTACTCTGTTCATACCCCTCATGATTTTGAATACCTCAATCAAATCTCCTCTTAACCTTCGCTTCTTCAAGGAGAACAATCCAGATTTCTCCAATATATCTTCTGAAGCTCTTCATCAATGGAGCCATCCTTGTGAATCTTTTCTTCACTCTCTCCAACACCCTCACATCCTTCCTAAAATGCAGTGCCCAGAACTGGGCACAATTCTCCAACTGAAGTAAGCTACTGCCTTATATTAGCTCCATATAATCTCCTTGCTCTTGTACTCTACGCCACTATTAATAAAACCCAGGATACTGTATGCTTTATTAACTGCTCTCTCAGCCTGTTCTGCTACCATCAATGACTAATGACATAGGACTTACAAATACACCCAGCTCCCTCTGCTCCTTCTTATTCATTCATGGGATGTGGGTATCGCTGGCTAGGCCAGCATTTATTGCCCAGCTCTAATTTCCTGTTAGGGGGAAATTAAAAATGTTAAAAGAGAGTACAGTAAGAATTTACTGAAAAACCCTCTAAAATCTCCAGGCAGACATGGCTGCTACATTGCACAGCCTTGAGAGTCAGACTGGAAACAAAAGTATGACATAAATTGGATTAAGTGCACTCTCCTCTCACATAGGGAAGGGGCAGATGGCTTTAGCTTAGATATGGGAAGATATACAATGGCCATAGAAGGGCCTTTGATGAAACACAAACAGTTTTGAGCTGTGAGAACCAAGGTCTTTGTGTACGTGTTTTAATTTTGATTGGATAATATAATTATGTATACATCCTTTAGAATAATTGGTTAGCAAAATCACCTGTTCATGTACTCAATAGGATAGAGTTAGCATGGGACCGGTGTGCCGGTTACCGATTAGATGTATTCAAATGTACACAAATGTACCATGATAAGAAAAAGTACAAAAGTAATGAAATGTAATCAGTCTGGGAGCTGGGTCTTCATTCTTAGGAATGATTACAGCTCCCTTGCATATGCTTGAATAAAACCAGCTAAAAGGAAGCCTGAGTCTCTGTGATCATTGTGGGATCGGACAATGTACCATCTTCAATTGGCGTAGTCATGGCCAGAAGTTATTGCCCATCCCCAATTTCCCTTGTTCAGAGGGCATTTAAGAGTCAACCCCATTTAAAGTTGTACCCTTTATTTTGTTATCTCGCTATGTTCTTCCTCCCAAAATGAATCACTTCACGTTTCTCCACATTGAACTTCATCTGCCACTTGTTTGTATCATCTGCAAATTTTGAAACAGTGCCCTGTATCCCAAGGTCTAGGTCATTCATATATATCAGGGAAATCAAGGCTTTCAACATTGACCCCTGGAGAGCTCCACAACAAACCTTATTCCAGCCCAAAGAATATCCATTAGCCATTACTCTCTGTTTCCTGTCACTCAGCCAATTTCATATCCATGTTGCTGCTGACTTTTTTATTACATGCTCACAAGTCTGTTGTGTGGCACTGTATCAAAAACCTTTTGGAAGTTCACGTACACCACGTCAACAGCATTACACTCATCAAGCCTTCAAAAAACTCCAGCAAGTGAGTTAAACATGATTTTCCCTTAAGAAATTCATGCTGGCTTTCCTTAATTAACCTGCATTTGTCCCATATGACTTAATTTCATCATGGCCTGGGTAGCAACCTCTTTCTTGGTAAAGACAGATGCAAAATATGCATTAATACCTTGGCTATTCCCTCTGTATCCATTTGTAAATCCCCTTTTAGGTCCCTAATCAGCCCCACTCCTCCTTTTACTATTTATATGCCTATGGAAGACTTTCGGATTTTCTTGTATGTTAGCTGTCAGTGTCTTTTCCTTCTCCCTCTATGCTTCTCTTATTTGTTTACTCACCTCCCCTCCGAACCTTCTATATTCAGCTGTTATCTCAATTGTATTTTCTACCTGATATCTGTCATAACCACACCTTTTCTTCTTTGTCTTAATTTGTTATGTAGGGTGCTCTGCATTTATCAGCCACAGCAGTCATGATCTAACTGAATGATAGAACAGGTGAGAGGAGCTGAGCGGCCTACTTCTGTTCCTATGTTCCGAAGGGTATGAAAAGAGACGTGGGCTGAATGTTAATTCCCAAAAATGGGTGGTATGGGGCACGGTGAGATGTTAAAGCTTTAAAAATATCAAAATTGACCCCAACAGTGGTGGGAGGTGAAGAGATTTTCAGGGAAGTGGTAAGGCATACCTTCCAGTAAACCCCACCATCCCCTCACCCCACCCTGCCAAGCTCCCCTCTATCCATTCACTGGGTTAGAGAGATTGGACTTTCCTCCCCCTCCCCTTAGGATCAGGGATTGACCCACTTCCTACTGCCCAGCGCATTCCCACTAGCTTAGCAGATGACTTAACCGCTCTCCACCCAACTCGATGCCAGACTTGTCCGTCAGGCTGTCTTCCAGCTGGTGGGGTGCCTGCCAAAGCAAAAACACCAACAGTATTCAGGGAAATCCTTGTTCCTTAGCAAACTCCTCTCCCCACCCCTCCCCCACCCCACCCCACCACCTACCCTCCTCCCCAGGCAGCCTGTCCCTAGCTGCCAAGCAAATAGGGATGAAAAAAGTTGGTGGGAATCCTAAGAGTTTTGAATAGGTCTGAAGAAGAGTCATACGGACTCGAAACATTAACTCTGCTTCTCTCTCCACGGGTGCTGTTAGATCTGCTGAGTTTTCCTAGCAGTTTCTGCCTTTGTTGCCTAAGAATTTTGAACTCAGTGTACAGGTAGATGAGTTTGGGGTGACAGGAGTGATAGCGTTTCACACAGCATCAAATCCAAGAGTGGAACCATTAGTGTGAGCCTGCTCCAAGATTACTTAGTTGAACTTAATTACAGTAAAATCTGATCTGATTGTCCTTAAAATTCATCTCTACTCTAGATCTATCATTAAGAAATTATATTAAAATCCCTGCAAGGAAACTTCCAAAAAGCATTCAAACCATGTCTTGTATTGTGTAGTATGAGCCATGACCTTCTGAAGGTCACTGAGGGCTAGGCACTAAATGTTGGCCTTGCCAGTGACACCCACATCCTGAGGATGAATAAGTAACTGTGTTAATTATGTATCTTATTCGGAAATCAATTACAATGTCCTCCAAAAGCATACTCGAGGGATGACCAATGTCAAGTGTCAAACCATACAGACACGCAACAGAGAACTTTAAATGAAAGCAAAAAAAAATCGAACCATGATTTTAATATGAGGCTGCTATTGGATGGGATCGGTGTGCAGATTGGTCCGGGGGGGGGAGCGGTGGGGTGTGGGGGAAGGTTGTGAGGGGAGGGGTGTGTCGGGGTGTGGTGGGGGAGGGGGTGGTTTGAGTGGCAATGCCCACAACATCACCAGCATGAGGCTCAAAGAGTTCTAACTTCCCAGCTCCACTTCAATATGATTAATGGGTTACCCACCTGATTCCGTTGGGAAACAGGCAGCTTTCTGGTCTCGTGCCACAATTCCTTATGGGTAACCCTCTGTCCGTTTAACGTGGAAATGAGGCTCTTAAGATGGATGGTCACCAGCCTGAAACAGTAACGCTCTCCACAGATGCTGCCATTCATGCTGAACATTTCCAACATTTTCTGTTTTTACCTCTTAAAGCAGCTGCTGCTAATGGCTCTCCTATTCCCATTTACATCTCCCCCATAGCCACCTTTCACTTCATTATTTGTCCTATTACCACCTCCTTTTGCCTTGCACCATCATCCCTTTTATCATTTAATCTCACCTTCTTTTCACCAGACCCCAGTTCTTTTCCACCCTTCTTTCCCACACCGTTCTCTGCCTCTGCAATCGTTTGCAATCCTTGCCTGGATGAGATCAGCTTAATCAACACTCAAGAAGCTCATCACCAACCAAGTCAAAGCAGCCCCGCTTGGTCAGCACCCCATCCAACACCTTAAATATTCACTCTCCCCACCACCGGTGCACAGTGGCAGCAATGTGTACCATCTACAAGATTGTTATCATCCTCGGCCAAACCCCAGGACAAGGTGGGGGTTTGGGGATGGGGCGGGGGAGGGGGAGTTTTGTGGGGAGGGCAGATCCAGTTACAGACCAATAAAGGTACAGGTTGAGACTCAAGACACCTGCCTTTGGAATAAAGCCACAAGATTCTATGGGTTTTGAACAAACAAAAAAAACTTTACTGCATAAGGTCAAAAAGATTTTAAAAATTTACAATATCTATCTTATAATTTAATGTTCAGGGTAAGTATAAGGTACATGTGAATTAACAGGCAACTGTGGTCGAACACACCATCCTACAGAGTAAATGACAGATGCAACCAAGGCAGAGTCCATGGATTTCTCAAGAAACCAGTCAGACATCAGTAAACACCAAGTCAAACAATCAAACAATCCCGTTGAAACTCTGTCTTACGAGGGATTCCCAGCTTCGCCTTCGAAGATCTCTCCTTGGAATTTTCTCCAAAAGCAACTCCCACTCGGACAGCTTTAACAATGGCCCACCTCACAGGGCTTCAATCTTGCCTTCTGAGATTCCCTGGATTCCCGAGTACACTCAAAACACTAGCTCACAAGCACGCTTTCAGATCTATGGATGTGCCAAGCAGAACACCATCGCTCCAACGGCCCACAGTTCAGAGTCAGTATGATAACTGCAGCTCTTTCTTTAACTTTTTGATTTCATGACAAGGTACACTTCGGAAACTCACCGTGGCTCCTTCAAAAGTACTTTCTAAATCTGCAACCACTACCACCTAGAAGTTCAAGGGCAACAGATGCATGAGAACATCATCACCTGAAAGTTACCCCTCCAAGCCACACCCCATCCTGACTTGGGACTCGTATCGCCATTCCTTCACTGTTGTTGGGTCAAAATCCTGGAACTCCTTTCCTAACAGCACTGTGAATGCCTCGACACCACACGGACTGCAGCGGATCAGGAAGGTGACTAACCACTACCTTCTCAAGAAGAGCAATTAGGAATGGGTGATAAATACTGGCCTAACCAGCGATGCCCAAATTTTTTAAAATAGCTTGAATGGAAAAATGACTCATTATAAACACCCAGTAACTGTAATACAGTAATACAACTGCAATACAATAATCAGTATCCACAATATTCTGATTTTATAATAATTAAATCTTGTATATAGTGACAGTAAATTAAGTCATCTTGAGGATTATAATACCCAATAATGTAAATTTGCTCAGCTTAACAACCGGAACAGAATCGCTTGATTCCATTAATAAATGTGGCTTTTAGAAAGCTGACAGACTGTGGAAACTGGGGTGTAAAACTAACACAGAAACCACATTCGAGAACACTACAGTTTCAGATTTTGGAAGAATAATTGACCCAAAGCAATGAAAAAAAATATAGGTGGAACATTGGGGCTTATGTCGCTAATGATCTAAATGCCCAAGCTGAGGTATCTGCCAAAAAAATTAACAGTTTATTCCGTAATTGAAACAACTGCTGAGGAACAGACCAAATGGCTCAACATAAGATGGTGTTTGTGAGGGAGGAGGAAATTACATTCACTGAGTTCTTGAGTTCAAGTGGGTTTTAAAAAGCTCTTCTTGAGATGATACACAAGTGCAACAGTCATATCTTGAGGGTCCAATCCAAAGGATGAATCTGTCCTTCATTGCAACTAACGCAAACCAACATTGAAGAAAGATTTTAAATACAAGGGTCAGGATTTTCACACACAAGTATCAATTCTCCCTCTCCAACCCCACACAGAGAATGACTCTCCTGCAGCCTGTGGAGACTAAAGGAGAATGCGTTGCCTGGTATACTGTGCATAGTGGCATGTGTACATAATCGCTTGTCACAGTAGATTAAGTTGGATGGGTGACGTTGACTGAGGAGTCTCGTTCTGTTGTCACTCTACTAGTCAGTAATCAGTGATCCTCACTGCAGCTCAAGGGTTCCGGAGGCCCCTGAACTTATTTTTGTGTTACAGACTGAAGTAGAAAAGGATATAGAGAAAGAAGTGATCTTGGAGCAGAAAGCTGAAGATGGCCTCAGAATATGTATCTAAGTATATTTGACTTGCTAGCAGAAGGCTATGGTGCTTTCTTTTTTTGGTATGGGATTATTATGGCAGCCAGCAAATGTTATTGTGGCTACCATGCCTTGGGGATGAGTCTTGTAGTAAATCTTATCAACAGCTGCACATCCAGTATTTTTCAGATTTAAAAATGTAAATGATGTTTCTTTGAGCCAACTGAAGTTGGGAAACTCAAAACACAATATCTAACGTCAGATATGATTCTGGACTGGACAGGGCTTACTGAACAATCCCGAGTGTGCTAAGAATTACACTAACAACCAATTTAAGACTACCAGTCAGGCTCACAGTGTAGCTCACTTACACATGCTAGAAGCTACATATACTCATGCTTAGGAGCATGTCCTCTATAGATAAAAAGAATATATCCAGCCATTGCACCTGTTATGAATTTTTAAAGAAAAACATAGGAGACAATTGTTCCCTGGTTGCATTCTCCATGAAAAAGTCTTGACCAATCAGAGTCAACTTGCCAACCAATCAGCACCCTCTTCCCATGTAGTTTAAACTGTTGCTCCCTTTGAAATTTGGCATTCTTGTCTCTGTCCTGATGAGTGGGCTGGCCTTCTCATGGCCCACCCTGTCAAGCAGATCCTTGCTCTCTTGAATCCGTAAATAATGTCTTTGAAACAACGACTGAATGCCCATCACGGTTCTTTTGGTCAATTTAGCAAAACTAAAAATCAAAGGGCTCACAACAAACTTTCTCAAGGCCAAGCATTCCGAAGAGTGGCCCCTGGAACATGAGTCTGTCCACTTTCATGTTGAAGGTCTCTCACAGGTCAAATGGGACCTGGAAAATATGCTGAGAACAAATCACATTGACATCCTCGCGTTACAGGAAACTCAAGTTGCTAATGATGAGCAAATACATCGTTACAAGATCTATGGTCATAAGTCTGCCACAACCTACACCATGCAAAACATGGCCTGTTGATTTATGTGAAAGATGAAATTACTATCTATATATACAGCCCCAAACATGGTACATAGAGCACTGTAAGGGACATATCTTTTTATTTGTTGGACTGTTGTAAAGGACATATCTTTTTATTTTCTGTTGGATTGTGGGTTAGAATTCTAATGGCTGCAGGTTGAAGGACATGTCTACTGAAACAGGATGAGAGATATATACAGTGTTGCAGTCCTGGAACAGAGGGCTGAATTTTGCTGTTGATGAGCAGGGGGCAGGGCCCGCTCGCCAACACACAAAATGACGTAGGATGATGTCAGGCAGAACCCCCGATGTCATCCCGCCCCATTTAAATTTTCAGGAAGATGGGGGCACAGCCAAATCAGCTGTGCGCCCTCCGACCTGTCAATGGCCAATTGAGGCCATTGACAGGATCATTAAAACAATTAAAGGACCTGCTCGTCCAACCTTAAGGTTGGTGAGTCGGCCAGGAGCCCCGGTGGGGAATAGAGAAAACATGAAACCCCATCCACCGGCGGGATGAGGTTTCATGCAGGGTTTAAAAAACTTTAATAAAGTTTTAGTGAAATTTATTAACATGTCCCATCTCGTGTGTCATTGTCACATGAGGGGGACATGTTAAGGATTTTTTTATTTTTCTATTCTTACTGTTAGTACAAGTGTAAGCGATCTCCCTGAGGCTGCACTTATCCTCAGGGAGATATGCGCTCTTTCGTGTGCATGTGTGAAAGAGCTCACTCTTGCATTTGGGGAATCCCTCCCCACCCGCACAGGGAGCACATAACACTTCCCGGCAGATGTCACGCTGGGCGGGCCTTAATTGGCCCGCCCACTTAAAATGGCGGTGGGGCCTGCTTCTCCGGTGGGGATCGGCTCCTTGTCCGCCAGAGATTGGGTCAGGCCTGCCCATCCGACAGGCAGAAAATCTGCCCAGAATGTGCCATAAAAGACAGAATTATGCCAGAAAGGAGTCCTGGACCATGGGAGCTGCCTGACAACAGCATTTTAATTGGCTCCTCACCAGGAGGCCAGGTTTTGTGTGAGTGCAGCAGAATAGCTCCTAACCTGAAAGAAACAAGATCCAAAACCTCTTCCTCCTTTGTGTGGAAGATTCTAGTAATTCCACAATAATAGCTAGCTGGCTTTTTCTCCTCCTATCTCTGTAACCTGGTCTCTCTGAAAACCCCTGTCAAGATGCAAAGGGGAAAACCAATGTTAGAGACATTGAAAGGCAAGTGCTCAACCAGTGAACTAAATACTGAGAGTGCTGGAAGACCTCCTCGTGTCATCAACAAGAACAGAAAGGAATTTGGAAGACATCAATCAAAATCAACCCATCATATCCTGTATTCCGGAATTGGTGCTATTGGACAGTTACATCCCACCTTTAAAATCAATGTTTTGTGTGTCTTGTGTGTGTGAGTGTGTGTGTGTGTGTGTGTCTGTGTGTGTGGTGTGTATGTGTGCGTGTGTGTCGTGGGTGTCATGTGGGTGTGCGTGTGTGTGGTGTGTGTGTGCATGTGTGTGTGCGTGTGTGCGTGTGTGTGTGTGCATGTGTGGTGTGTGTGCATGTGTCGTGTGTGTGTGTGTGCATGTGTGTGTGTGTGCATGTGTGCGTGTGTGCATCTGTGTCTTGTGTGTGTGTATGTGTGTGTGTCTGTGTGTGTGTGTGTGTCTGTATGTGTGTTTGTGTGTGTGTCTTGTGTGTGTGTGTATGTGTGTGTGTCTGTGTCTGTGTGTGTGTCTTGTGTGTGTATGTATGTGTGTGTGTTTTGTGTGTGCATGTGCATGTGTGTCTTGTGTGTGTGTCTATGTGTGTGTATGTGTGTGTCTGTGTGGTGTGTGGTGTGTGGTGTGTGTGTGCATGTGTGCGTGTGTGCTTTGTGTGTGTATGTGTGTGTGTGTCTTGTGTGTGTGTGTGTGTCTTGTGTGTGTGTATATGTGTGTGTCTATGTGTGTGTGGTGTGTGTGTGCATGTGCATGTGTGTCTTGTGTGTGTGTGTCTGTGTGTGTCTGCGTGGTGTGTGGTGTGTGTGTGCATGTGTGTCGTGTGTGTGTGTGTGTGTGTGTTTGTGTGTGTGTGCATGAATGCGTGTATGCGTGTGTGTCTTGTGTGTATGTGTGTGTGTCTGTGTGTGTATGTATGTGTGTGTCTGTGTCTGTGTCTTGTGTGTGTGTGTGTATGTGTGTATATGTGTGTGTGTCTGTGTGTGTGTGTGGTGTGTGTGTGCGTGTGCATGTGTGTCTTGTGTGTCTGTGTATGTGTGTCTCTGTGTGGTGTGTGGTGTGTGTATGCGTGTGTGCATGTGTGTCTTGTGTATGTGTGTGTGTCTGTGTGTGTGTGTCTTGTGTATATGTATGTGTGTGTGTCTTGTGTGTGTGCCTGTGTGCGTTAGTGTCTTGTGTGTGTGTGTGTATGTGTGTATATGTGTGTGTCTGTGTGCGTGTGTGTGGTGTGTGTATGTGTGTACATGTGTGTCTTATGTGTGTGGGTATGTGTGTGTCTGTGTGGTGTGTGGTGTGTGTATGTGTGTCTTGTGTATGTGTGTGTGTCTGAGTGTATGTGTCTTGTGTGTATGTGTGTGTGTGTGTGTGTCTTGTGTGTGTGTGTGTCTTGTGTGTGTGTGTGTGTGTGTGTGTGTGTCTGTGTGTGTGTGTGTGTGTGTCTTGTGTGTGTGTGTGTGTGTCTGTGTGTGTCTGTGTGTGTCTTGTGTGTGTAGGAGTTTAAGAAGGGGTAGAGCTTAGATTATACCGTTAGAAATGAGCAGTTCCTATTTATTTCTTTTGCTACTGGTTAGTGGCAGTTTGTTCAATAAACAGTTATTTACTTAAGCTTACAAACCCGGTGCTCGTATTCTGTTAACCTAAGTTAAACAGTTGGCTAGAATTGGGGTAATCTGGTGGTTTGGTCAAACTTTTCATATTTGTCAAGCCTTGGAGAAAGTGGGGTTTGAGGTTACAGCGCTCGATCCCCAGTGAGTGGTGATAGTACCTCCACGGTAGTTATCAACATCGATAAACCCCACTCCCTACAATGAAGATTGGCCTAATCAGGCTCTCTGACAGCCTCAACACCCAATCATATATGTGCCGAATTTAAATAGTCCATACAGGAGTGGGGTTATGATTCAGATTTTTACAATCCTTTCATGGGATGTGGACATTGCCAGTAAAGCCAACATTTGTTGCCCATCCCTAATTGCCCTCAAACTGTGTGACTTGCGAGGCCATTTCAGAGGGCAGTTAAGAGTCAACCACGTTGTTGTGGGTCTGGAGTCACATGTAGGCCAGACCAGGTAAGGATGGCAGATTTCCTCCCCTAAAGGACATCAGCGCATCCGATGAGTTTTTATAACAATCAATGCTAATTTCATTACAGAAACTAGCTTTCAATTCCAGATTTTAAAAAAGTATTAATTGAATGTAAATTCCACCAGCTGCCGTGGTGGGATTTGAACCTGTGTCCCCAGGGCACTAGCCTGGATTACTAGCCCAGTGACATCACCATGATGCCACCATCTCTCCCTGAAATGAAAACAATGGGGAGGCCCTGACAGATTGAATGTTGGCTCAGGATGTTCACTTGTGTATGACGCTAAACTGAACAACCTTCCGATCAGCAAGATGGAGAAGGGAATATAACCCCGACCTCATCATGGTAACATCAGATAGTGGCAGAGTCCCTGTACGCTTGTTCCGAAATGTCCTCCCCGAATTCCTGCATGGTCAACATAGGCCAATTATTAGCCACTATCTAAACAAGCGCCGATGGAATTTCAATAAGGCAAACTGGCCTGGATTTACTGCCGAGATGGAGAAAACCATCTACACCTTCCCCCAACACAAAAACTGTCTAATCAACTTATGACCCTGCTTATTGCTGCAGCAAAGAGCATTCTCCTGGTTTCAGAGAGCAGGACATCCCCTGTTGGAGCCCTGGGTGTGAGGCCTTTTCACACAATATCAACAAACTGGAGATCCAGCAGCAGCCACAGTTCTACTTGAATCTTTGGACAGCTGGGCTGCTTGGAATCCATGGACTTTGTGCCCTCAAGCTATCAGGCCTGGAAATGCCTGAAGGAAGTTGGAGCATCAAACCCAGCAGATGCCACCAAACCAAGTTGCTGCCAAATCGCTGGCCAGCTCAAAGAGGTCCTTTGATAAACAACACAAACAGGAGGTCCGGAGAAGCAATGATGAGTTGTCCAGTGTCTTCCCTACTGTCAGACGAACTTACCCTCGTGGAGCTGGATGCTGGCCCTAGCAATCACCAAAAGGGCAAAGCTGCCGGGAAAGATGGTATCCCATCGAAACATCCTGCACCATCTTGTCCCATTGGCAAAACAGTAGCTAATGACACTCTTCTCAACTGTGGTAGGGAACAGCCCCATTCCCCAAATCTGGCGTGAGATGATGGTAATAGCCCTGCCAAAACCAGGAAAGCCAGCAGATGGCCTTGGGAGCTACAGGCCCATTTCACTGCTCTGTGAAACCTGTAAGCCCCTGGAGCGGCTCATTCTTTTAAGAATTATTCTTGTCACCACCTCATCGCTCCCCCACGAGCAGGCTGGCTTTAGGTCCCAATGCAGTTACTGTCAACAAGCCCTTGCTATCATATTGAGGCTGGTTTTCATCACAAACTCTCAAGACTGGAGCCACTTTCATAGATCTTTCATCAGCCTCAAAATCTCGCCTGGCTGTGACTGCGGGAACCCTGACCTAAATACGGGGCACGTGATAACTTCTTTCCCCAACTCAAGTTTGCATAGAAAATAGGGGTAGGAGTAGGTCATTTGGCCCTTCGAGCCTGCCCTGCCATTCAATATGATCATGGCTGATCCTGTATCTCAATGCCGTACTCCCGCTCTCTCCCCATACCCCTTGACACCTTTACAGTCTAGAAACCCATCTATTTGCTTCTTAAGTATATTCAGAGATTTGGCCTCCACAGCCTTTTGTGGTAGAGAATTCCACAGCTTCACCGCCCTCTGAGTGAAGAAGTTTCTCCTCATCTCAGTCCTGAATGGCCTGTCCCGTATCCTGAGACTGTGACTCCTTGTTCTAGACCCCCCCAGCCAGAGGAAACATCCTCCCTGTATCCAGTCTGTCCAGCCCTGTCAGAATTTTATATGTTTCAGTGAGAGTCCTTCTCATTCTTCTAAACTCCAGTGTATACAGACCTAGTCAGCCCAATTTCTCCTCATGTGACAATCCTGCCATCCCAGGGCAACATCCTGGAGTCACATTTGCCCTCCAGCAGGGCAGTGGACTGGCTAGGGAGCTTGGCATTAAAACTGTAATAACAGCTTTTACTCTGAAAGGCATATGGAAGAAGTGCAAGAAGAAAAGGTTCAAAGGCAAGTCTCTTTTATCAGCAATACTCAAGTTGTGAAAGCTATCCACCTTACTTCAGTGTGCATATTTTGTTCATAACATTTTATGTAAAGCAAGTTACAAGTCAACATTCTTGACATTCAGTGGTATTATCATCGCTGAATCCTCCACTGTCAACATGCTGGGGGTTACCATTGACCACAAACTGAACTGGACTAGCCATATAAATACTGTGGCTACAAGAGCAGGTCAGAGGTTAGGAATCCTGTGGCGAGTAACTCACCTCCTGACTCCCCAAAGCCTGTCCACCACCTACAAAGCACAGGTCCAGTGTGTGATGGAATTGTCCACACTTGCCTGGATGAGTGCAGCTCTCACAACACTCAAGAAGCTTGGCACCATCCAGGACAAAGCTTGATTGGCACCTCATCCACAAATATTCACTCTCTCCGCCACCAACGCACAGTAGCAGCAGTGTGTACCAACTACAAGATGCACTGCAAGAATTCACCGAGGCTCCTTAGACAGGACCTTCCAAACTCATGACCGCTACCACCAAGCAGGACAAGGGCAGCAGGCACATGGGAACATCACCACCCAGAAGTTCCCCTCCAAGTCACTCATCATCCCAACTTGGAAATATATCACCGTTCCTTCACTGTCACTGGATCAAAATCCTGGAACTCCCTTCCTAACAGCACTGTGGGTGTACCTACACCACATGGACTGCAGCAGTTCAAGAAGGCAGCTCAACACCACCTTCTCAAGGGCAACAAGGGATGGGCAATAAATGCTGGCCTAGCCAACAAAGCCCAAATCCTGTAAATGAATTTTTAAAACTTCTTAATATATCTGTATATATAAATAGATAAAATATATCCCATAGATATAGAAAAATAGTCATTAACCTATATTTTTCCAATGAATTTGTGATTAACCTCAGGGTGTACCTGGTTACGGTATTTGGGCCCCCAAGCCTGAGGGAAGGAAGAGACTAAGTTGAACAACTCTACTTTAATAGCAGAAACAAATATTATGTTCTATGTGATATGAAACAGCATATTTCCAATCCGAAAAAAATACTGTGGATGCGGGAAATCTGAATTGAAAACAGAGAATGCTGGAAGTACTCAGCAGGTCAGGCAACAACTGTGGAGAAAGAAACAGAGTTAACGTCTCGAGTCGAATATGACTCTTCCTCAGAACGTATGTTTTCTAATTTATTATGAGCACTGGAGCAGGAGATCTGATGGTATAAAATATAATCGTTGCAGGTTATAGAAAAATACCAAAAAATTCCTTTCAATTTCTAAAATCCCTCTCCGGTTGCATCATAATTAACATCGTTCAACACCCTTGCTTTAAATCAATTTCAAGATGATCATTTTTCAGAACATACGTGGAAAGTTTAAGTATAGTCATCAATCTATCAGAATAGGAAGCATTCAACCCCATTTCAAATGTGTGCAGAGAATGCAGAAACCAGCTGTTTGGTTTATTACAGGAACAGAGTCTCAAAAGCAACAAACTTGGGACAGAGTCCATGCCGGGTTTTGGATCATGCCAGTTTTCGGAAAAAAAAAGGAACCTTAATTCAATTAATAGGAGACACATGAACTCAAGTGAATAAGTTTATTTTTTTATTAAAGTTTGAAAAAAGAATACATAATAATGAAGAAATAATGTTTGAATCAGTAAGGCTGACTCATATGTTGCGCTGGATTGCACATAGATCACACAGAGAAAAACTTCCCTCCGTGGGGCGAGGGGAAGTGCAGGAGCAGGCGCGGGCGGGCACACCTCTGATTGGTGCCCCCAATTGGGGGCGCGCCGCCATTTTACGCGGGTGGGCCAATTAAGGCCCGCCCAGCATGACGTCTGTCAGGAAGCGCTATGCATTCCCTGTGCAGGCAGGGGGGGATTCCCTCAGCTCGGAGTATCGCTCTTTCACGCTAGCGCATGAAGGAGTGCACTCATCTCCCTGAGGCTAAGTGCTGCCTCAGGGAGATCGGCTGCAAATTAAAAATTGTTATACAAAGGATAGAAAGACTCCCCTGACATGTCCCCTCATGAGACACTGTCACATGAGTTGGGACATGCCCAAAACTTTTATTGAAACCTTTATTAAAAATTTAAAAACCCTCATGAAACATGATCCCTCCCGTGGATGAGGTTTCCTGTTTTTTCAGAATCCCGCCAGTGCTCCCGGCCTGCCCACTAACCCTAAGGTTGGACGGGCAGGTCCGTTGATGATGTTAATTAGTTTTTCAATGGCCTCAATAGGCTATTGAGAGGTCGGCGGGTGCACAGCTGACTTGGCTGTACCCCCGCCAACCTGAAAATGGAGATGATGCCAGGTGAAGTCGGGAGCTCCACCTGACATCAGCTCACGTCATTTTACACATCGGTGAGTGGGTCTCGCCCCCGCTCACTGACCAGAAGACCCTGCCCATAGAAACTAGGAGCAGGATTAGACCATTCAGTTTTTTGAGCCTGCTCTGCCGATAAATATGATCACAGCTGATCCTCTCTCTCAATGCCATATCCCCGCTTTCTCTCCACACCTCGATGCCCCCAATATCCAAAAAAATGATCAATTTCTTTCTTGAATATACTCAGTGACCCGGCCTCCACAGCCTCTGTGGTAGAGAATTCCACAGGTTCACCACCCTCTGAGTGAAGAGGTTTCTCCTCATCTCAGTCCTAAATGGCCTACCCTGTATCCTGAGACTGTGGCCCCTGGTTCTAGACTCCCCAACCAGGGGAAACATCCTCCCTGAATCCAGTCTGTCTGGCCTTGTTAGAATGTTATACATTTCAATCAGATCCCCTCTCATTCGTCTAAACTCTTGTGAATACAGGCCCAGTCGAACTAATCTCTCCTCATACGACAGTCCTGCCATGACTAATATCAGCCTAGTAAACCTTCCCTGCACTCCCTCTGTGGCAAGTATATCCTTTCTTAGGTAGTCCCCCACTATCAACATCCTAGGTGTTACCATTGACCAGAAACTGAACTGGACTAGCCATATAAATATTGTGGCTACAAGTGCAGGTCAGAGGTTAGGAATCCTGCAGTGAGTAACTCATCTCATGATTCCCCAAAGCCTAAGGATTTGGGCTTGGCATTAGTGTTCATGGTGTAATGGCATAGCCGATGGTAAATGCTGTGTTGTGCAAATTCCACAGGGAAACTTGAAAAAAACTGCCACAGCTTGTTTCATAAAAAATATCTACAAGGCACAAGTCAGGAGTGTGATGGAATAATCTCCACTTGCCTGGATCAGTGCAGCTCCCGCAACACTCAAGAAGCTCAACACCATCCAGAACAAAGCATCCCATTTGATTGGCACCACAACCACCTTCACTCCCACCACCACTGATGCACGGTAGCAGCAGTGTGTGTACCATCTACAAGATGCACTGCAGGAATTCACCAAGACTCCTTAGACAGCACCTTCCAAACACACGACGACTACCATCTAGAAGGACAAAGGGCAACAGATAGATGGGAACACCACCACCTGGAAGTTCCCCTCCAAGTCACTCACCATCCTGACTTGGAAATATATCACCGTTCCTTCACTGTCGCTGGGTCAAAATCCTGGAACTCCCTCCCTAACAACACTGTGGGTGTACCTGCAACACATGGACAACAGCGGTTCAAGAAGTAGCTCACCCTCACCTTCTCAAGGGCAATTAGAGATGGGCAATAAATGCTGGCCCAGCCAGTGACACCCACATCCCCTGAATATATAAAAAAAACACTTGTAAAGTGGGAAAAGAGCAGAGCTCGAAGCCAGTAACCAGTCCAGCGTGCCACCTCACCAAAGCAGCTCCCAGGCAAATCACTCTGCTAAGTTGTTTTTCTCATTTAATAACAATTAAAATTGATGCATGGAGACTTATAAAAATGTATGCTTTTCACACAACTCCACTTTTCGGTTAGGTGGTTTTACACTGTGCCTGTGGAGTCATTTGTGCACAAATCCATTTGAAGCCAAGTTTAATTCAATGCACAAACTGTCAGTAACTGCTCTCAGGGTAGTAATATAGCCCCGGGGACTATAGCATTATTGGTGGTAAACATGTTGCAACATGACAATATATTGAATGATTCCAGCCCACAATGTCTATTTCTGTGTAGATATTGTTGTAATTCAACAGATAGAATTAACCTTTAATGGTATGAAAAAAGCACAGGTTTGAAGCTGATGTTTACACTGACAACACTTAGCTCCATCTCATCACCACATCTCTGGGCCTGTGCACTGTCTCTGATTTGTCACACAGCCTGTCTGACACCCTATTACACGTTATACACCCTTCACAGCTTTTGGAATGCTTTTTCCTGCTGAATTTCGTGTTGGTGTTACTATTTTTAAAAATCATTTACAGGATGTGGGCATCACTGGCTAGGCCAGCATTTACTACCCATCCCTAGTTGCCCTTCAGCGTTTTAAGAGTCAACCACATTGCCGTGGGTCTGGAGTTGTGTGCAGGTAAGGACAGCAGATTACCTTCCCTAAAGGGCAGGGCCACATTAGGTTTCTACAGCATTGGTTTCATGGTCATCATCAATTTTTAGTGAATTCAAATTTCACTGTCTGCCGTGGTGGGATTTGCTGGCTTCCCTAGAGCATTATGCTGGGTGTCTGGATTACTAGCCCAGTGACAACACCACTGTGCCACCACCTAGTGAAGTGAAAGCAAGGAGCAGAAAGCTGGCCTGAAGGAAGGCATTGGGATGGTCATCGCGTTAAGGATTGCAGGGTTATTGATGTATTGATAGGGAAGGGATGGTTCAGGTGACATACTAATGCGGCTCTGCGTTCGCCCGAGCAGCTGCTACTCCTCTTCCAATCGCTTTAATTCTTCACAGCTTTTCCTTATTCTCTGATGCTGAAATGCACCTCCCTTTGAAGATGTGCTGGCTGCCCCCAGGTGTGTCTGGTGAAGTTCAGTTTCCTGCCTGGCCGATGAATGGTGCAGGCAGCTGTATGGTGAGAGAGCAGCACCGATTCAACCGTGACCACGTGAGCAGGCGTATGAGGCTTTTCGCCCCCAGCACCACCCTCCCCAGCTGCCTGTTTCCAGACATGATCCATACCTAAAGAGGGGAAATAATAAAAAATAAGTCTGCAGCTGATGGCACAAAACTGGAGTGCCTGTTACTGGCTCCTTCAGTCCAAGTTTCATTGAACTTGGAGCAATTACTTGCGCTGAGTTCTGACCGTGTGAATTATCAATAATGTACCACGGCACATTGCTTTTTCTGGGTTCCTTGACAAATACGATGAAGCCAAAGTGCCTGGAGGCACAAGGGCAATGGCAAAATGCTCAGAAATGTGTTTTCATCTGGGGTGATGTAGCTGCGCTGCAGCTTTGGGCTGCTTTATGGAAGCAGCAAATGCAGCGTATTGACAGCAGGTACCTTGTTAAAGAAACAAGGATTCTTACTTCTGAGTTAATTGCAGAAAGAACCATGAGACACCATCATCTTTGGTATAATTTAGAATTATTCTAAAGCTTTCCTTTTATCTATTTAATGGGAGGTGGTAGGTAATAGGTAGTAGAAATCTGAAATTCTCAGCCCCAGATGGCAATGGATTCTGGGACAATTGAGGTTGTCAAAACTGAGATTGATGGATTTCTGTTCAGTGTCGAGTTCAAGAAATACAAGACAAAGGAGGGCAGCTGAAGCCAAAATACAGATCAGTCATGAGCTAACTGAATAGCAGAGCAGGTTCGAGGGGCTGAATGATCAACTCTTGTTCCTAAGCTCCTATAATCGATGCGAGTTAGTTCTACATCCTTTCCAAGGAGTCTAGAGCACTCTTTAATATTTGATCAGTTTGAGTTGTGCATCAGTGAAAAGCCGTTACTAGAACTGAACCAATGAATAAATGAAACATCTTGTTACCTTTGCATAGTGGATAACAGGTCCTTCCAGATCTGAAGTGGAAATTGCTGCTGATATTTCCCTGTATGGTTATGTAATCAAGTCTAATCTGCAGGAGCTCTGAGTTTGTTTAGTGGTGTATTTTACACAATTAAAATGAAAGGATCAATCGTGCTTTCTGTTATGGATTTTACCAGTCAATGTAGAAAATGAGAGTTGAGCGCAAGTTTCCTCCACATGGCCGACAAATTTGTTGATGGAAACATAGAAAACCGACCAATCACAATGGTACCTTCTCATTTTTCAAGCAGCCATATTGTCACAAACAGCATGTACATTCTCCCAGGTGCAGCTAAATTGCCAGAAATGGCTTCCTGGAAACAAAGGTCCTGTCAATGTCTGCACTCTTCACTTCTAAAACAAAAAGCTTGAAGCAGCAGTCTTCATCTGGCAGCAGCGTTATTTAAAGGGCCAGGCATTCTGACTGCAGCTAAGATGCAATCAGGGTACCCGGCCCTTTAAACAATGCGAGAGCCGGGAGGGTTTTACTGCTTCACACCAGGGACTTGGGTTGTCCGGCTTTGGAAACTGGGCATCACGCTAACTGCTTGGGTTGTGTGAGATCAGGACAGTGTCATTGAGATCAGGACAACGCCATTGCCATGTGTTTGGGTGCAAATTCAGGGGATGCTGTTGCGAGCTCCCATATCGACAGTGTTACGACCCAACCCCAGGTGAGGTTCCTCAGAGTTGTTGATCCAGGTGGGACCCCTCAATTTTTCGCCGTCTGGCTGGGACACCCCCGAGTTGTTATGTCCCGGATGAGGAGGGATAAACTGGCTCCCTGTCTTTATTCAGCTCCATTCCCCCCCCCACTTCTGTTGGTCGCTGCAAGATTTAATCTAAAAAGGATCCCTTTCATGGCTGGTTTATCCCAGACCCAATCACTCTAGTTTTGAAGGAGCCAATCTGATCAGGCTTTCTTGAGTTAAAGTTAAGTTTGTTAACTACTAAAGGCATGAAAGGATAAAACACATGAATATATTGTCATACATGTTAAAAGTAAGAATTTAGCTTGAAGTAAGTGAATATATATATATATATATATATGTACACAAACAACCTATACAGAACAGTCCTTGACTCATGGGGAGGGGGCCATTGAGTATTGTGGCCATTGGGATTCAAGATTCCAGTAGAATTGACTCCGGCAGATGAATAGTCAGTTTCGAGTTTCTGGTAGTGTTGATTTCGGTAGAGAGGGAGAGAGATCCAGGGTACTGTGTGTGGCTGTTACTTCTGAGTCAAACTTCCAGCACTTGCTCTCTCTCAGTGCACCCACCAGCAGACAGACACTTTCTCAGCCTACTTTTAACCTCTTCTTTGTATATTCCAAGTGGGAAGTAAATTCACAAACCTGTCTGAGCATTGCTCACAGGATTTCTTGATGAGGCGATGCTCATCTCTCATTATGTCCCATTGCCTCTACCAGAGGGAGCAATTAGCGTCTGGATGTCTTTAGAAGTACCTTGTCTGGCAACAAGATGGGGTTCCATTACCTCTTAGGGAGTCACCCTGCAGCCTTCCAGCCAATGACTTGTCTGCATTTTTAAAAGCTCAGGTCTTATTTTTGAAGTCCAATATTTCTGGACGGAATTTGGTATTTTTCCGTCATTATCATGACATGTGAAACATGCAGATTGCTGTCCACGGTGTTGACTGACCTGGGGAAGCAAGGTAATCCTGTACACACTGCTATTTCACCAAATTTCATTGATATTCACTCTCTGTAATCGTGCAAAATGAGTTGGGAGCCGCTTTTACATTTCTCCTGGTTGACTCTGTTCAAATTCTAAAGCGGTAAACACGTAAAACAGGCCACCAATACACCATCACATCAAGTTAATATTATCCCCAGTTATTATTTATTTATTCATTTAATGCAAAAAGGAACTTCTGACAGATTCCTAAATTCAAATTTTTGGCATGTGGTGGTGACACTGACTTAATTCAGTTAATGAGGTATAGGTCCTGTCTCATTGTACAGATTGACCCCCAAGGAGTATGATCATATCGCGAACCTTAACTATCTATCGGGGGGAAAGTTCCACGCCCGGGCTTTGGGCGTTATGGTGGGCATGAGCGGACAATATGGCAAGAAGCCAAAAATTGGTTTCACGATGTTGTGAAACCAATTTGAGATTGTCCACTCCGTCCGTCGATGGCCACCTTTCCCACTGCCAGACGTCGGGAACTTAATTTTAATACATCTGCACATCATTTTAAGCCATAATTATCCTCCCATGTCAAATTTACCGTCCACGTCAGCAGGAAACCACACTGGTGCAGAACACATCTTGACATCTGTGACATGCAGAAGTCGGCACTTACCGCCAGTGCCTTGCTCATATCCGAGCAGCAGAAGATACTGGAGCCCAACAGCAACAGGACCCTGGAGGAACACGTGCATCCCCTGCTGTGTGGTTCTGGTGGACATAGCTCTGCCATGAAGCTGCTCACGGAAGGTGGAAGGTCATCTTTGAGCGTCTGCTTCGGGACATCAGCATCTTGGCCATGATCTGCTATGGATGGTCGTCGAGGAGATGAAGGCCCGGCTGTGACTGGGAGAGGGAGGTCTAGGCTTGATAGGGAGAGGATGATGTGCCGGGGTGGGGGTTGGGGAATGAAATTAGGAGGGGGAGTGATAGTGTGAGGTTAGAAAGGGGGTAACTATGGTGTTGGAGGGGTGGGAACTATGGTGTCATGAGGGGGTTAAGTTGGGAGGGGACTGTGGCCTTCCTTACATTGGGGAGGCCAAACTGGAGTGACCACTTAGTGGAACACCTCTGTTTACTTTGCAGGCGTGACTCCAAGTTTTCAGCCACCGGTCATTTTCCATCTTGGCCCCACTTCCACTCTGACCTCTCTGTTCTCGGCCGTCTATACAGTTCCAGGAAACTCACCCATGTTTCCAGAACCACTTCACCCAATTCAGGGTCACAGGGAGTCGGAGCCTGTCCTGACAGGCAATGGACATTAGGCAGGGTGCACCCAGGACAGGACGCCAGCCCTTCACAGGGCACACACTCAGACACACACACTGAGGGGCAATTTACCATAGCCAATCCACCCTAACCAGCACGTCTTTGGACAGTGGGAGGAAACCAGAGCACCCTGAGGGAACACATGCAGACGTGGGTCAAACATGCAAAGTCCACATAGACACCCAAGGTCAGGATCGAACCAGGGTCCCTGGAGCTGTGAGGCAGCAGTGCTGACCACTGCATTGCCATATCACCCTCCAGGGAAACTCGATGTCAGCAAATTACCAAGACACCTTGGACAGCACCTTCCAAACCCGCAAACTCTACCACCTAGAAAGACAAAAGCAGCAGATAAATGGGAACACCACCACCTGCAAATCCCTCTCCAAGTTACACACCATCCTGACTTGGAAATATATCGCAGTCGCTTCACAGCCACTGGGTCAAATCCTGGAACTCCCTCCCTAACAGCGCTGTGGGTGTACCTACATCACATGGACTGCAGAGGTTCAAGAAGGCAGCTCACCACCACCTTCTCAAGGGGCAATTAGGGATGGGCAATAAATGCTGGCACAAATCCCATTTACAACCTTCCGAACTCAACACTGAGTTCAACAATTTCAGATTATAACATCTGACCCAATTTATTGGATGGCAGCTGTTAACAATTCTCCTATTTCCATTTTTACCTCCTCCGGACCCACTATTTGTTTCTCTACTGGTCTCATTACCATCCCCATTCTGCCTTCTACCAATATCCCTTTGGTCATTTAATACCTTCTATCTTCCACTCTATTGCAAACCTTTCCTTTTGTTCCTTCCTCTCCTCCCCTATCCCTTCCTCTGTACTTGCTTAAAACCTATTCTAATATCTCTAACCTTTTCCAGTGCTGATGGAAGGTCACCATCCACAGGTCATGCACAGGATTTCCAGCATTCTCTGTTTCATTCATTTTAAATTTACTTCATTGCTGGAGGTGTAAAGATTTTAATACTGTTATCTAACAGTGAATCAAAATATTGATGCTCATTAAATCAGCAATGGATGATAGAGAATAGAATGGTTCCCCCACAGAACGAGGCCATTCACTCATCATGTCTGTGCTGGCTCTCCGAAGGAGCAATCTAACTCGTGCCATTCTCCCTCCTTCTCACTGTAGCCCTGCACACTCTTCCTTTTCAGATAATAATCCAATTCCCTCTTGAATGCCTTGATTGAACTTGCCTCCACCACACTCTCAGGCAGTGCACTCCAGATCCCACCCACTTGCTGCGTGATAATGTCTCCATTGCTTCTTTTGCCAATTATCTTAAATCTGTGCCCTTTTGTTCTCAATCCTTCCACCAATGGGAGAAGTTTATCCCTTTCTGTTCAGACCCCTCATGATTTTGAACACCTCTATCAAATCTCATCTTAACTTTCTCTTCTCCTAGGAGAACAGTCCCAACGTTTCCAATCTATCCACTTAACTGAAGCTCCTCATCCCTGGAACCATTCTTGTGAATCTTTACTGCACCCTCTCTAATGCCTTCATATCCTTCCTAAAGAACTCGAAGCAATACACAGCTGAGGCTGAACCAGTGATTAATACATATTTAACATAAGTTTCTTGCTTTTGTAAGTATTCAGTTTCAGTTATTTATAGGAACTACAAGAATGCATAACGAGGCTTGGCTGAGAGCCTAGAAATCCATTGGAGTACTGAAACACCTGAGTCCCAGGGAGAACATTGTTTGACTGACAGCTCTGGCTCCCTGACTTCTTCTGTCAATTCCACAATGTTTATCTACACAAGGTAAAGTGGTTTCAGATGCTTTCAGTTTCACCTGTTGGCACTTTAAAGGGTCTGGATGATTGACACTTTTATTGGCCTGTAGTAAAAGGGAGTTTTTTTTTTAAGGAAGCGGAAAGTTAACAATGAATAGCTTTTTTAAAAACATTTTTTAAATATATCCTATTGTCACAATGGGGTTCATTGGTTCTATACAGTACTTAGTTGATGGATGGGCATAGAAGTGGTTGGAGGGCATATCTTGACATGAGAGGCATGAGGAGCCATGGGTTTGACTGGGGGTGGGGGGGTGGGTGGGGCATACTTTGGTGTGGGGGAGGGGGGAGGTGGGGGGCATGAGCAGGAACTTTTGAACTTACCTTTCAAAAGGTCCCCTCATGCAGACTATCGTTCGCGACATCTCTGAGCTACTGAGAGCCACAACGCATTGAAAACCTGGCCTGACCGCATGAAAATTGTGAAGGGCAAGGACATCCCTATCCCCACAATAGAGCCAGCCAGGTTGCCTTGCACTCACTAGCTGTTCTTCCACAACTCTGCCCTGTTGTATAAAGGGTTAACAGATGAGATGTGCTAATGTACAACATGGGCAATGATGTGCTACTGACACTAGTTAGTCATGTGTTAGACTCTCAAGAGAGAGGTTGGAATCATGTCTAGGAGCTCTGTAACCTGTTTAGATGGAGTACTAATAAACAAGTGTTAAGCAGCTACCAGAGTATGTCTACAGTCTGTTCAAGAACCAAGTCCCACACCTAGAGTCTAAGGCAGAAGGAGCCAATCACAGCACATGGTGGCAGCTCAGAACATGGTGGCAGCGATGGAGACATTGATGTAAAAGACATCAATTTTATTGAAGGAACCACAGAGTGAAGAAACCTTAGAAAGCAGCTCGAAACATTTCACCAGCAGAAGGAGGCCCACTGGAGAGAGGTAACAATGACTGTACTTGCTGAGCAGTCCCTGCCCTTGACCTGCCCATGTGACTGACTCGAGCACCCACAGAGAGGTCCACAGTGGGAGTTATGGAAACGCCATTTTCTCCGGTTCCCAGCAGCATCAGGTTTTCACAAAAAGGAGCAAAAGCTTCAAGTTAGTTCCTTTCCAAATGATCTGGTCCAGTAGCAGATGACATGCTCCTAAGTCAGGGGGTGCAGGAGTTCACTGTGGATTTTGATTCCATTATTAAAGCCTTTGACAACTATTTTAGCCAAAACAAAATGTAGTAACTGACAGGAAGTTGGTTGTTTTATCCTTTGCTGTCTAAGTTCATTGAAATCTTAGATCTTCACTGCCTTTTCCACCTTTGACAGAGCAGTAGAGGATACAGCTGTGACAGTCTTCCCCGGAGTTGGAGATGAATCCTCTTCTGAAGCTTCTTCCCAGTGTCCTTCGAGAAAGCAACAAGTTCCTCGGAGCATCCTGAGTGCTTCTCCTCTAGTCCCAGAGGGTCCAAAGGTCCATTCTCTTCAGTCTTCTCTTTTGAATCAGCCTTTCATTGAAAAATCTTCATTGTCCTTGCAGTTCACCCATTCAAAAACCTACACTGTGCTTCCCAGCTCTGCTGACAGTAACGCTGCTAAAGTGTTGTCCTATTCTGCAGATGGTGATGTCCTACCAGATCCAGGAGAAAGCTTTCGTGATGTCTTCCCAAAGGGCCGAGAGGGAGATTGAATCCCCCTGAACTGTGACTTGGGGAGGGGAAGAGCAGGAGTTGAGTAGAGTCAGTAATTATAAAAAGGGAGTTACAGAAATGCAATGTAAATAGTTATAGATACAGGCTGGAACATTCCGCTCCCTTTGGCAGCGGGTGCCGTAGTTGGCAGGGTCTAGAATTCGGCGGGAGGGGGAGAGATCGGTTTCATGCCAACATGGGTCATCCAAGGCTGCCTGCCATGGCAGAATGTGAGTCCCGCTGGAGGCTGGCGTGAACCCGATTTGCATCCCATTAACGGGATGCAAAGTAAGGCCTGGCCAGATTCATCGCCCCCCCACCCCCCCCCCCCGCCCCCCTCCCCATGCCCGAGTTACCATTAGAGGCCGGCAGGGAGATACGCTGTCCCAGAACCCGTCTGCACAAGCGCTATGTGCAGAGGTTGGGACTTACATTTAGGGTCTTGGTCAGATCGCGGACACATGAGAAGAAGATGATGCTGGAGGCCGACAGCTCCCAGACCCTGGGGGAACACATGCATCCCATGCTGGATGGATCCTCATGCACTTGGGCTCCACCACGAAGCAGCTCTCGGAAGGTGGGAGTTCTCCACGCGGCAGCTTCTACTTCACCGAGGCTTTGGAACTTCACGGACTTCGTCCTGGGCTGGTATGGATGATCGGTGAAGTGGGGCGTGGGAGAGGAAGATGTACTGGAAGGAGGGGGGGGTGAGGTTGGAAGGAGGTGGAAGCAAAAGTGTCAGGGGCGGCGAGGTTGGGCGGGGGTGAAGTTGTCGGGCACGGTGAGATTGTTGGGGGGGAAGGAGGGTGTCAAGCGGCGGTGAGGTTGGAAGGGGGAAGGAGGGTGTTGTGGGGAGGAGGGAGTGTGGGGTTAGGAGGCAGTCTGGGGGCAGGAAGGAGTGCGGAGAGGGGGGGATTGATGTATTGGGGGAGAATGGTGTAAGTGGGGAGGTAGGTGTAAGGGAGGGAGTTCAGAGGGGGGCAAGTGTCGGAGGGGTTATGGGATTACGAGGAAGGAGGGAGTACAGGTTGGGGAAGAAGTGAGAGTGGAGGAAGGAGTAAGGATGGTGGGAGGTGTAAGGGGGGAGGAAGGTATTGGGGGGGGGTGGAATGTCCAGGTGACTGAGCAAGGGAGATGGTCTGTGGAGTCAATTATGGCCTCCTATGGAGCGAACTCAGGCTGGGCATGGTAGGAGGGGATGGTTGGAGTGATGGGGGCAGAGGGAGCCGGTAGGGTGGGAGTGTGAAGATTGTGATGGTGTCAGTAGAAGGGGCTGCGAGGGTGATTGGTGGGGACACGGAGGTAAACACGGACACGGGGGGGTTGGGAAGAAGGAGGTCAGGGAGGTCATTGTGGATGGGGGTGGGATTTTCAGGAAGGTAAGGAATGTGCATGTTCACCTGGATATCCTAGAATGACAAGGGCTGGGATTTTCCATGCTTGCCAGCATCAGGCTTGTTCGGTGACGTGAGCGGACAATATGGTGCAATTGGTTTCATGATGGCGTGAAACCAGTTTGCGATCGTCCGCTCAGTTTGCCGATGGTGGGCTGCATTCTCCACCACCGGACATCGGGAACCTCATTGTAATACATCAGCGTCCGCTGGAATTGTCCACCCCACTGGACCATCCACCCATGTTGGTGGAAAAGCACACCGATCTTTTGCACAACTGTACATAAATGTGTACCTGAGGAGCTGCACTTCACTCGGGACTTCGAGGTTTGTTTGCCGACCTCGCTTCAGGCAGCACTCACTGTCATCAGCGCCAGGCTTCACAGGCAGCACCACATCGCTGTTAGGGGGACTCACAGGCAGGTCTCTACCTACCAGACCATCCAACTGTACATCCTGTGGCTGGAGCGGGGTAGAGGACATTGCAGCATCCTCCATGACATGCAGAAGGCATTCCACTGACGTATCACTAAACCTGGGGGCTGCAGTCTCTTTGCCTTTTGTAGACATCTTCCCTGCAGTTGTCGCAGGCTGGATGCACGGCTAGACTTTAAATATGGTGTCCAGCTTGGTGATGTGGTGAGGCAATGGTGTGGCGGGTGAATGAGAGCCCGCCCACCATAGAAACAGCGTGTTTCCCAGGAATGCACAACTAATGCGGTGGATTTGGGACGATATGGGGTGAAAACCTGGCATTGCAGCCGGTGGATAAAGTGTTGTTTTACCCGCCCGCTACCGCACTTAGTGCAAATCTGGGATGGTTCCACAGAGGGGTTCGGGCTAGAAGGCCATGGTGAAGAGGTCGAAGTTTATGCCAGGGGGTCTATGGTTATAGAGGAAAGGACTTGGGCAAATGGGGAAGGGGAAATGGTGGGGGAGCTTATGTGGAATTTGACAACTACCATCTTTTCAAAATGGAAAGTGAGCGGAGCCTCATGTTGGACAGGGACAGGAGCTGCTGGGAGTGTGATCAGTGGGTGGGCGGAGAGACAGGTCGGCTCAGACAGACAACTGAAGGAGAACCCAGCAGGCAGCATTGAAAATACTCGGGACAGTGAGGCGAGTATGATGGACAAAGGCTCCGCGTGTGTGGGAGAGGCTGGTACGAGGCTCCGAGAGACCCTGCCACAGACACACGTCTCCCTCCAGAATCACAAGTGGTCCAGCTACATGCAGCTGACATGCAGTCTCCATGGCATCCCCCATCCTTCCCACGGAGACCTCCGTACCCGCACGTGTGGGCACTACTTCCTCAGAGAGCAGGCGGACACACTCCTCCGACTCGCATACCAATCTATAGAAGCTTCCAACAGCTCTGCGTGATGTTCACCTGCCTTCTGCTGACTCTCCAGGATGAGTTGGAAGGCTGAATCCAGAGGATCGTCACCTGACTCCACCTCACAGATGCCTCTTCCCCAGAAGCCCTCTGAGTGTCAGGGAACTCGACTGAACCTTCCTCCTCCTGCTGCTGTGGACATGTGTCTGTGTGGTGATCACCAGATTCTGAACCCGAGCCTGCTCTAGATCTAGGTCCCACCGAGGTGTGTGTCTCTGCGCTGGTGGAGGGTGTGGGTAAGCGCTGTGATGGGTCTTCCAGGCTGCTTATTTCCAACTCTTCAATGGAGGAGGTGTCCTCTTGGCTGGAGGCAAGGACCTGGATGGAGCTGAGAGACTGGCTGGCTGAGGGTGTTGGTCACTTGACAAAGCTCCCTGTGACCCAAAGTAGAGATAATTAGTGCCTGGCGGCAGAGTCACAAGCAGGAGAGAGAGAGAGAGCACTCACAGCTGTGTTGAGAGAGGGATGATGTGGTGCCTCACAAAGGAGTTCATCTCCGACTTCACCGTCACTGAAGGCATGGTCCACACCCTCACCAGTCAGTGCAATCGCACACTCCTCAAAGTAAGTGAGGGGCCTAATGTGTGCCACTCCACCCTCAGCACCCCCCGCCAACAAACACCCCCACCCCACCCTCCCCCCCACCACACCCCAGTTTTGGCCCTCTCCCTTTGGGTGTGAGCCAGCTTCTCCTGCCTGAAACCAGGTGGAGAGAGTGTGAGCAGGACACATGCTGATACAGATGATAAGGATGCATGCAATATTTGTGTGGCGAGCAGAGGCATGGACACGAGCTCCAGAGGATATGAGCCTGATGGAGATGTGAGGGTGAGTGTGACAGTTAGTGCTGTTGTCCCTTGAGGTGTGAGATCCCTGTGGATGTGCGATGGGCTTAGGAGTGTGTGTTGAGAGGATGAGGTGGTTGACTTACCCTGGCGGAATGGATGAGACCATTCACCCTCTTCCTGCACTGGATGGTGACCTCCTCTATGCTCCGTTGTCACTGCCACTGCCTCCCAGGCCGGATTGGTGACCACTGGTGGACCTCCTGCGGCCAGAGGAGTTCACGGCCTTCCACTGCGCCCACCAGGTGCCCCAGAGAGGCATCACTAAATTAGGGGGCTGCTGTCACCTTTGCTTTCGGGCCATCAGTTTCCTGGAACAGTCCTGCTCTGTAGACATGAAGTCGGCTGCGCTCTGGTGCACTTTAAATTTGGCGCCCAGAGCGAGGAAGCACTGAGGTCAAGGTGTGGTGGGCAAATCCAAGCCCGCCCGCCAGCGATCCACCCTGTTTACCGTGAATGCGTTATTAATGAGGTGGGATGCACTGGGAATGGTACGATATGGCGTGAAAATCCACCATTGTGGTTGGCGGGTAAAACATCATTTTTCACACCCGCTACCACAGTAAGTGCAATTCTGGGACAATTTCCTCCTCAGTTTCGTGCTGTTATTAGAAAGTAGGATAGCATACTTGGGGGGAGGTGTAGTATAAAGGGTTAACAGTTGGGATCTGCTAACGTATGTTATGGATGATGATGTGCCACTGACATTGGTCAGTCATGTGATTGACTCTTTCTCAAGAGAGAGGTTGGAATCATGCCCAAGAGTTATGTGTTAATATGGCAATCAGCTGTTTAACTAGCAAATGGTTTTAACAAGGTGATTGCCATTTTAACACTACTTGCCTGCTCTGTAACCTGTTTAAATGTAATACCAATAAACGCGTGTTAAGTAGATACCAGACTGTCTACAGTCTGTCTAAGAACCAAATTCCACGCCTAGAATCCAAGACAGAAGGACCAGATCTCCGCACAACTCTTCCCTCCCCCTGTTAGCATAGAAGCCGGAGTATTGCATGGATTAACATTTATCAAAACAGCCCAAAGGCACCTTAGGAACCTAAAACAACTAACCAGAGAGTTACCATGATAGAGGGTAGGATTGCTTTAAATTCTGCTTGTGAAATCTGCTCGCCAACTATGCCCCCACCCCCGCCCCCCCCCCCCCAATCTAGACAAGTAAAGGAAGCGATATTTCAGGCATGAATGGACACCAATTTCACATTCAGGTTCTGAGTTAAATGCAGGGCCACTGTTATCATAATTAAAACAGCAGAGACCTGCAAAACATTTGTGGTGAAATTAGTATCTTTGTTGGAACAGTGCTTCTTTAAATAGAGGAATTCTAGTTATTCTGTCACCCAAGGCTAACAGAATCAAAACTTCCCATTCTGAAAAAGCTACATAAAACTGGCCATGTGTGAGAACAGACCCAGGAATATAAATACAAAGTTTGCCAAGAGTCTGATCTTGTGACTTGTTTATCGTCATTGAATATGAAAGTCTAATTGGGAACTGTTACCTGAGTTGAAAAGGCAGGTTTACATCTGATAGGCTCATTATTATTCAGAGAATAAACACTCTGTTTCTGTGAAATCTGCTTGTTATAATTTCAGCATCTATCATCAAAGCTTCCTAACCACCCATCTTGTTTCATGACAAAGTCCTTGTTTGGGATTTAAGTTTCACAGCAACATTACAATGGCTCCTCTCTTGAGTCTGAGCTTGTGCAGATGACATGCCCATTGGAGTTAGACTGTGTAGCAACTCTGGACCATGTGGACTGTTAACATCTTCATCTATAGAATCTTTCAATTCACCTGACAGCTTTCTCAAACATTTTCTTTCAAAATCTAGTGAATCCTCAATTTTGCACAAAGAATAGCTTTCGAACAATAAGTTGTATTAAATAATTGCCCCGATTCATTTTGCCCTATTTAATCAGCCCCATCATCTCTTCCATCCTTCCTATGCCATCTGTGTCCATCTCTTGCCATCCCTCCCATTCCTTCCGTCCACAATCTCACCAGCCATGGTCATTTTGCTGGTAGGCTGGCCTTACCTTGCGTTGTTTCTATTCTTCATCAATGCTCTACCCTGCTGCTGCCTCCACCACCCACCAATAGCAGGCTTCACATGCGTTACACACTCTAGTCCTCCACATCCCCCATGTGCCTCCTCATGTGCCCACCAAATAAACCCATCAACAGACACTCCCTTAAACTGACCAATCAAAAACAGCCTGGACAGACAAAAACTGCATATTATTGTTAGAATGGATGCCTGTGTTTGTTTAAGGTGTTTGCAAAGGATGCCTGTCGAGCACTCAAATGGAAATAAATTCCACTTTGCCTGTGTTGAACCTGGAAATCATGTGAACTATATTTAGATTTCCACCCTCATAGCTTTTATATGCTGGGAGTCAAAATTACAACAAATATCTGAATAATTCAAGTGCATTACTGTTGTAGGCAAAAATAGCCTCAGCTGCATAGATTTTGTACGTGAATAATAGACAGGGTATAAATGTCTTGTAAAAATTTTAACTCAGATAATTAGGCCTGACGTGTCCCTTTTGCTGACCTATATATAGCATGTTAAAAAATAATTCACAGAAAAACCTTCACATTCTGTCAATGTAAACAAGTGTTGGCCAAGGACAGTGACTGTTGCCATTGGTTACGGCTGTGACAATTTTTGTTTATAGTAGATGGTTGTCAGAAAACCTACATGGGTTTATAATTAAAGGTTTTCTTTGTATCTATCTCTCTCTCTATCTCTCTGTCTCTCTCTCCAACTCTCTATCTCTCTTTCTCTCTATCTTGCTTTCTCTCTATCTCTCTCTCTATCTCTCTCTCTGTCTCTCTCCATCTCTCTCTATCTCTCTCTCTCCCGCTATCTCTCTGTCTCTCTCTCTCTCTGTCTCTCTTTCTCTCTATCTCTTTCTCTCTTTCTATCTCTACCTCTCTCTACCTCTCTCTCTCTCTTCTGTGTTAAAACTATTGAGTAGGGAGCAACATTCCATTTCAAAATAGATTATTTGGAAAGCCTTATGTCACTGTTGCCTGGCTTCAATGGTCTAGAAACTTAATCACACCTCATCTTTTTAGAGATAAAATAGATGCTAAAGGGTTCACTATAGTGGGTGGCAAACATACGTCCATCCTGTGATGGAATAACACCACCTGCCATATTGGTTTAGGCTTCTCCATAGGTATGTAGGGTGTAGACTGGAACTATTTAAGAAGATCATTAACATATTTAAATAGGGGTCCTACTCCATCTCCATATCTCTTCATATTTAAATAAGGACCTTACACTTATTGAAATTGCTCTGCCCTTACTCCTGATGCACTGAATAACAAACTCACACATAGTGCTAGTCAAAAAGCACCATACAGGAGATCATCCCACCATACAGTTGTTGCTGTTTTGTCCACTTAGGTTACGAGTTAACTTCAGAACCTTTTATGGTGCATTTCTGCATGATTTATGAGTTCTGGTAACAACATTGTGCTGATTTTGATCTGCTTGCACCTTACTCCACTCATAGGAGGTTTGGGAGAGTTCCTTTGGGGCTAGAGGAGGAGGGGCTGTGGGGAGCACAGGAGAGAGCAGGAGCAGCAGGAAGGAGGTGGTGGACACCCAGAAGGAGACTATATCCACAGTTAGTCTTCAGGGAACATCCCTCATACCTTAACTATGCCGAGGAACAATGTACCTTCACTTCACCAAGGAAGCTGAAACCTGCTGCAGTCACAAAGGGAGTCTCAAACCAGGGCCGTCAAGGTCACTAGCCCATAGCATTTAGGCTGCAGGTTCGATCCAGACAAGTAACATGAGTGATATCTTGCTGGGTGCTGTTGTGGTGAGCGAGGCTCTCTACTCCGACAGGAACACATACACCACATTGTCAATGGACAGAGCAAAGCAGGACTAAAGAGCATGAGGCATCGCCTACATCAGAGGTTTCTTTGAGGCCCAAGGTGCAATGGACTGTGCCCACCTTGCCCTGTAGGCTCCTCATCACCATCCTGGCACCTATCCGAATGAATTATACCAGAGCTGAGAGGTTACGAATGTCAGGGAAGTTGGAACAGGCTGGGATTCTTTTCCGAAGGAGGCTGTGGGGGTGACTTTATTAAGATAATGGAAAGGTTTGAGAGGGTTGACATGGAGGAAATGTTTCCACTTATGGGGAATCCAAAAGTAGAGGGTCATAAATATATGTTTTGTTTGCTTTTTATATTTGAACTTGTTTTTTACATCATGAAATATTTTTTCAGATTCAACTCCTGATTCAAGGTATCCCTAAACCGTAGATGTGAACAATCTATGAAAAGCACAATTTATAACTATGTCACATTGACGGCTTCAAAGAATCTGTGTGTTATTTTGCGCTCATATCTCTTTTGAACAATCTTCAAATAAATAGTTATCAAATGCTTACAATTTCTTCAGAACATAACCTTAGTTCAGTGGAAGTTTTTTCTTTAATTCATTCATGGGATGTGGGCTTCACTGGCTGGGCCCAGCATTTGTTGCCCATCCTGAATTGCCCTTGAGAAGGTGGTGGTGAGCTGCCTTCTTGAACCGCTGCAGTCCCTGTGGTGTAGGTACACCCACAGCGCTGTTAGGGAGGGAGTTCCAGGATTTTGACCCAGCGACAGTGAAGGAACAGTGATATATTTCCAAGTCAGGATGATGAGTGGCTTGGAGGAGAACTTCCAGGTGGTTGTCTATCTGCTGCCCTTGTCCTTCTATGTAGTCATGGTCATGGGTTTGGAAGGTGCTGTCTAAGGAGCCTTGGTGAATTCCTGCAGTGCATCTTGTAGATGGTACACGCTGCTGCTACTGTGCGTTGGTGGTTTGGTGGTGGAGGGAGTGAATGTTTGTGGATAGGGTGCCAATCAATTGGGCTGCTTTGTCCTGGATGGCGCAAGCTTCCGTTATTGGAGCTGCACTCATCCAGGTAAGTAGAGAGTATTTCATCACACTCCTGACTTGTGTCTTGTAGATGGTGGACAGGCTTTGGGGAGTCAGGATTCCTAGCCTCTGACCTGCTCTTGTAGCCACAGTATTTATATGGATAGCCCAGTTCAGTTTCTGGTCAATAGTATCCCCCAGGATGTTGATAATGGGGGATTTAATGGTGATAACGCTGTCGAATGTCAAGGGACGATGGTTAGATTCTCTCTTGTTGGAGATGGTCACTGCCTGGCACTTGTGTGGCATGAATGTTACTTGCCACTTATCAGTCCAAGCCTGGATATTGTCCAGGTCTTGCTGCATTTGGACATGGACTGCTTCAGTATCTGAGGAGTCGCAAATGGTGGTGAAGATTGTGCAATCATCAGCGAACATCCCCACTTCTGACCTTATGATGGAAGGAAGGTCATTGATGAAGCAGCTGAAGATGGTTGGGCCAAGAACACTACCCTGAGGAACTCCTGCAGTGATGTCCTGGAGCTGAGATGACTGACCTCGAACAACCACAACCATCTTCCTTTGTGCTAGGTATGACTCCAACCGGTGGAGAGTTTTCTCCCTGAGTCCCATTGACTCCAGTTTTGCTAGGGCTCCTTGAAGCCACATTCGGTTAAATGCTGCCTTGATGTCGAGGGCAGCCACTCTCACCTCACCTCTGGAGTTCAGCTCTTTTGTCCATTTTTGAACCAAGGCTGTAATGAGGTCAGAAGCTGAGAGGCCCTGACAGAACCCAAACTGAGCATCAATGAGCTGGTTATTGCTACGCAAGTGCCGCTTGGTAGCACTGTTGATGACCTCTTCCATCACTTTAGTAATGATGGAGGGTAGATTGATTAAGCAGTAATTGGCCGGGTTAGATTTGTCCTGTTTTTTGTGTACTGGACATACCTGGGCAATTTTCCACATAGCTGGGTAGATGCCAGTGTTGTAGCTGTACTGGAAAAGTTTGGCTAGGGGCATGGCAAGTTCTAGAGCACAAGTCTTCAGTACTATTGCTGGAATATTGTCAGGCCCCACAGCCTTTGCAATGTCCAGTGCCTTCAGCCATTCCTTGATCGAGTGAATCGATTGGCTGCAGACTGGCATTTGTGATGCTGGGGATCTCTGGAGGAGACTGAGATGGATCATCCAGTCGGCACTTCTGGCTGAAGATTGTTGCCAATGCACTTTTGCACTGTCTGTTGCACTGATGCAGTGGGCTCTTCCGTCATTGAAGATGGGGATATTTGTGGAGACTCCTCCTCCAGAATCCACCACCGTTCACAACTGGATGTGGCAGGACTGCAGCACTTAGATCTGATCCAAAAACAAAAAATACTGGAAAAACTCAGCAGGCCTGACAGCATCTGTGGAGAGAAAGACAGAATTAACGTTTTGTGTCCGTATGACATCTTCAGAGCTAAAGACAAGTAAAAATGTGGTGAAATTTATACTGTTTAAAGGGGATGGGACAGGTGAAGCTGGATAGAAGGCCAGCGATAGGTGGAGGCAAAGGAGAGAATGCAAAAATGTCAAAACAAAAGATCAAAGGGATGTTAATGGTGGTGATACTGGCTAGAGGAGGTGCTGATGGTGGCATTAAGTTTAGAAAGCAGAATGTGATACTAGCCCAACCAGGGTAAGCACTCTGGAAAGAACAACAACTGACAAATGGCCCAAGTGCGGCTAGGGTGGGGGGAGGGGCGGTGATGGGAGAAATATCGAAAATAGGTTAAAGGCTGGGGATAAAACAATGAATAAAAATGGAAATAATTTAAAAAAAAATTATGATAAAAATAAGTGGAAAAAAATAAATAAAAATTTTAAAATGGAAATGAACATTGAAAAAAGGGGATCAAAAAGAGGTGAGGATAGAGGAGAGAGTTCATGGTCTGAAGTTGTTGTTAAGTCCTGAAGGCTGTAAAGTGTCTAGTCGGAAGATGAGGTGCTGTTCCTCCAGTTTGCGTTGAGCTTCACTGGAACAATGCAGCAAGCCAAGGACGGACATGTGGGCATGAGAGCAGGGTGGTGTGTGAAAGCCACAGAAAGGTCTGGCTCATGCTTGCAGACAGACCGAAGATGTTCCGCAAAACAGTCACCCAGTCTGCGTTTGGTCTCTCCAATGTAGAGGAAACCGCATTGGGAGCAGCGAATGCAGTAGACTAAATTGAGGGAAGTGCAAGTGAAGTGCTGCTTCACTTGAAAGGAGTGTTTGGGCCCTTGGGCAGTGAGGATGGGGGAAGTAAAGTCGCAGGTGTTGCACCTTCTGTGATTGCATAGGAAGGTCCCCTGGGAGCGGGTTGAGGTGTTGGGGGTGATGGAGGAGTGGACCAGGGTGTCCCATAGGGAAGTCTCTAGGGAATGCCAACTTGGGGGGGGGGGGTTGCAGGGAAGATGTGTTTGGTGGTGGCATCATGCTGGATTTGGCAGAAATGGTGGATCTGACACATTGGCTGTGGGATTGCTTAGCTCTGTCTATCACATGCTGCTTCTGCTGTTTGCCATGCAAATAGTCCTGCATTCTAATTTCACCAGGTTGATGCCTCATTTTTAGGTATATCTCATTTTTAGGTGCTGCTCCAGGCATTGCCCTCCTGCACTCTTCATTGAAGCTGAGAGAAAAGGTCATGGATTCAAGCCCCAGTTACTCCAGCAGACTACCTCGTATTGAGGGAGAGCCGCACTTTCGGAGATGCCTTCGTTTGCATGTCAAATGAGGCTCCATCTGCCTGTTCATGAAGATTGTAACACTTCTCCTAACACTATTTGGAGACAATTAGGGGAAGTTCTCCTTTTATTGTGGCCAGCATTGTTCCCTTAATTGTCCCAATGAAAACTAGATTATCTGATCATTTATCTCAATGCTGTTTGTGGGATCTTGATGAACACAAATTGGCTGCTACCCTCCCCTACATCATAACAGTTACTCCATTTCCAAAGTGCTTTATAAGCCTCAAAGCACCAATTTGGAGCATCCAGTAGATGTGAAAAGCTATTTCAATGCAAGTTCTTATTTTCTTTCTATGGCTGGCTTCACATTATATATTTGACGTACCAATTTGTAGAGTTTAGAAATGTTTAGAAGGAGCGCATTTTAACACGAATGTGATACTTTGGTGCAGTTGATTTATTTTTAAAAGCGCTTCAAATTATAATTGAACTTTTACAAGCTGTTTTGTGTACACAAACTGCATTGCATGTTTAAAATACGCCAGTGTCTCACAGGCAGGGTTATTAACTTGCCATCACTCAGCACAAAGGTTTCAACCATTAATTCCTGGTCCTCTTGAAGCAGCGGCTTTACAGCAACCGTGTTGTGTAGATTAGCTGTGTGACCATTCCAAGTTAAATCAATACAAATCCACAAAGATCCAATTCCTTCATTGCTTGATGATATATTGACATCATATTTTTTGTGATTTGATGCCATTTTTGGAAAACTCATCTTAATTATTTATAGCATTGCTATTGCACTGCCACTTTGAGATTCTTCTTAAACAATAAGCACTGTCTCTGTTGATGCAGTGAAAGCTTGTTCCTCCTTCATTAACTGAATTCGAACTGTGAGTTCAAGACATTTTGTATATCTTTGCCTCCAACCCCCCATAATTCAGCACATTTTTCTCAGAACAAAGATCTCAGGTCAAAGGTGACTTAAGGATGAACACTTTAGGAAGGATGTGAAGGTATCAGAGTGGGTGCAGAAAAGATTCACGTGAGTGAAGTTCCTGATCCCTGGAACCAGTTATGTAGGAAGATTGGAGAAGTTGGGACTCTTCTTCTTAGAGAAAAGGTTGAGAGAAGATTTGATAGAGGTGCTCAAAACCATGAGGGGGCTGCCGAGTAGATAGGGAGACACTGCTCCCATTGGTGGAAGGATCGAGAACCACAGGTCACAGATTTAATGTAATTGGCTAAAGAAGCAACGGTGACATGGGGAGAAACATTTCACTCAGCGAGTGGTTAGGATCTGGAATGAACTGCCTGAGAGTGCTGAAGCTAAGGTCAATGGAGGCATTCAAGAGGAAATTGGATTATGATCTGAAAGGAGAATGTGCAGGGGCACGAGGAAAGGTTAGGAGAAGGGGGCTAGGTAAGTTGCTCCTTCAGAGGGCCAGCATAAACACGATGGGCTAAATGGCCTTCTTTTGTGTTGTAACCATTTAATGATTCTATGATTTCCTTCCACCCATTTTACAATAGGAAAGGACTTTCAAATTGGTCTGTTTTATTGGTGTGACTCGGATTACAATAGCTAATATGGAAGACCAGAAGGAAGCTATACATTTAGCCTGGCCTGTTCAGTAAGGACAAACAAGAGTCATCCTTTACCCATGTCTTAAACTTACATATACAAATAAGAGGCCAATCAGCTCTTGAAGTCGTCTGTTTAAGACTGCTGCCCATCATACGAGCATACATATATATGAACAAGGAGCAGGAGGAGGCCATTCAGGCCCTTGAGCCTGCTCCACCATTTAATAAGATCATGGCTGATCGTATAGTAACCTCAAATCTGCATCCCACCTACCCTTGATAACCTATCACCCTCTTGCTTACCAAGAATCTATCCACATCTGCCTTAAAAATATTCAGACTTTGCTTCCACCACCTTTTCAGGAAAAGAGTTCCAAAGACTCACAACCCCGCTGAGTGAAAAATTTTGCCTGATCTCTGTTTTAAATGGGTGACCCCTTATTTTTAAACAGTGACCCCCTAGTTCTAGATTCTCCCACAAGAGGAAACATCCTCTCCACATCCACCCTGTCAAGACCTCTCAGGATCTTATATGTTTCAATCAAGTCGCCTCTTACTCTTCTAAACTCCAGTGGATACAAGCCTAGTCTGTCCAACCTTTCCTCATAAGACAACCCACCCATTCCAGTTATTAGTCTGGTAAACGTTCTCTAAGCTGCTTCCAACGCATTTACAGCCTTCCTTAATTAAGATGACCAATACCGTACACAGTACTCCAGATATGGTCTCACTCGTGCCCCGTACAACTGAAGCATAACCTCTCCGCTTTTGTATTCCGTTCCTCTCACAATAAATGATAACATTTCATTAGCTTTCCTAATTACCTGCAATCCCTGCATACTAGCCTTTTGTGATACAAGTACGAGGACACCCAGATCCCTCTGCACCTCAGAACACTGCAATCTCTCACCATTTAGATATTATGATTCGCTTTTATTCTTCCTGCTAAAATGGACAATTTCACATTTTCTCACATTATACTCCATTTGCCAGATCTTTGCCCACTCACTTAACCCAGGCTGCATATTTGTGTAACCTCCTTATGTCCTCTTTATAACTTACAAATTCTCCTCACCTCATATTCTAAACTTCAGCCATGTTCACATATTTAGCATTTCAAACCTAACTTCCTTTAATGAGTCAAAGTCTCTAGACCAGCTGTTTCCAATTCAATTAAATCCCCCCCCCCCACACACACACACAGAAACTATCCAAATACCTACTTTTACAATAAATCACGATAATATTATGAGAATTATTACACTTTTGTGCAGCCCCCTCCTTATGAGGAAATGAACCGTCATAATTTAAAAAGATGGTTTCATTTTCTTAACCCAACTGACACTACCTCCTATACTTATCCATATACTCACACTATTACATTACCAGATGCATGCATTAACATAATAATATATACAAAAATCCTTGGTATCAACAGAAATCATTCCAGTCTAGTGTCCAGGTTTTGAATGTTCAATTTCCCTTTGAGCTTTAACTTTCGACAATGCATCTACATCAGATTTTCCCATCCTGCCGCATGTCTAATCTGTACATTAAATGGTTTCAGTAATAAACTCCATCTAAATAGCCTTGCACTTCAGTCTCGAAATTTGTCCAGCAACTTTTAAGGATTGTGATCTGTTTAAACAACTCTTTCTGACGAATTGTCTGCAACAGAAATTCAAAATGCTGCAATTCTAACGCCAAACCCAGAGTCTCCTTTTCAATCGTTGAACATCTTCTCTGTTGTACATTCAACCTCTGTGAAAAATACCCTATCGGTTTCTCAATTCCAGTTTCATCTTCTTGCAACAGTACGGCCCCAATGCTGATATCACGTGTGTCAACGGCCAACTTAAATCGCTTCACATAAGTGGGCACTGCCAAAACTGGTGGCATAGTCAATGCAGTTTCCAAACTGCCAAATGCCTCCTGACACCCCTGTGTCCGTTGAACCATCTTGTTCTTTTTAATAGTTCAGTCAATGGAGCAACCACACTACTAAAATTTGGTACAAATTTCCAGTAAAACCCACTCTTGCCCAGAAATCTCAATACTTCTTGTTTTGCTGTAGACACTGGGTAATCCACGATAGCCTTGACCTTCACATCTCTCAGAGCCACCTTACCATGTCCAATGGTATGGCCTAGATATTTAACTTGCACTTTTGCAAATGCATTTTTAGCTACATTCAAATTAGCTCCTTGTAGTCAACTAAATAATTCTTCCAGATGTTGTTAATGCCCCTCCCATGTTTGACTGAAAACTATCAAGTCATCAATATAAACAGCACAATTGCTCAGTCCTGCAATTACTTTGTTTGCCAGTGTTTGAAATGTTGCAGGTGCATTTTTCATACCAAATGGCATGACTTTAGACTGATATAGTCCATTTAGTGTCACAAAAGCCTTTATCTCCTTTGCTTTCTCTGATAACATTACTTACCAATATCCTCTCAGCAAGTCAACCTTTGTGATAAACATTGATTGTCCCACTTTCTCAATGCAAAATTCTCACTGTGTTATAGGATATTAATCTGCTTTTATTCCTGCATTCATCTTTTGATAGTCCACACACAGCGTGTGTTCCAAACGGTTTCAGTACTATCACAATAGGCAAACTCCAGTTATAGCAACTAGACTCAATGATGTCATTTTGAAACATGAATTCAATTTCTTTCTGTACTTGTGATAACTTTGCTGGATTTAATCTATAAGGATGTTGCTTTATCAAAGGTGAAACTACTACACTCACATCATGTGTAGCTAAATTTGCCCTCCCCTGTAGCTCTCTTGTCTGCCTTCACTTTCATCACTTGCTGTGATATCTTTAAATGATCCCTAGCTAACTCACATGGTCTGTCCAATCTTTCTCTTAAGTTTGATATATAGATTCCGAATTTTGACCCATCAATTTCTCATGAATCAATTTCAGTGGTCCTCTTACCTCATGACCATAGATTAGTTCAAAAGGACTAAAATCCAGTTGATGTTTTAGATGCTTTCCTAACAGCAATTAACAAGAATGGAAATCCCCTATCCCAATCCTGTCTTGACTATAAACCCTTGTCATAGTTTTTAAAGTTTGTTGCCATCTTTCCAAAGCTCCTTGTGACTCTGGATGATAAGCTGTTGACTTAAACTGTTTTATCCCCAAACTGTTCATTACGTCCTTAAACAGTTGTGACATGAAATTTAAACCCTGATCTGACTATTTCTTTTGGTAACCCATATCTTGTAAAAGGTTTAGTCACCTCTTCCACAATTCTCTTTGTTGTAATATTTCTCAAAGACAGCCTTTCAAGGAACCTTGTAGACACACTCATTATTGTCAGTAAGTACTGATTTATGCTTTTAGTCTCAGGGAGGGTCCTACACAATCACTCATGATCCCAGAAAAAGGTCCTTCAAATGCTCGAATTGGAATTAAAGGTAGGCTTAATCACTGCTTGTGGTTTCCCTTTCACCTGGCATGTGTGACATGTTCTACAGAATTTGACTACATCTCTACGCAATCAAGTCTAATAAAAATGTTTTTGTATTTTCTCCTGATTTTTTCTAATTTCCAAATGACCCCCATTTGAATTTCATGAGCTATTCTCAGGATCTCATTTCTATATCCAAATGGTACGACAATTTGATGTACTTTCCCCCAGGTTTCATCTGCCAAAACCTGATACGGCCATCACTTTCTCATTTACACATTATCCTTAAGGTAATAACATTCTGGAATATACTCTGCCCCTGTTTCTGGGCTGTCTGATATAACTGTTTTACTTGTAAATCCTTTTTCAGTAACTACCAACTGCCTTGAGCTAAATATCTCAGCTGCATTACCTTCCATTCTTCCTACCTGAACAATTTTATCAAACACAGTGTCAGCTAATTGAGCTTCAATACCTTCTCCCTGCCTTTTAACTTTCTCTCCTTCCTGTTTCAACCTCTGAGCTTATGATCCTGTTACCACACAATCTGGAAACAACCCAGGATGCTCTTTCTGCAACACTTCTGTTGAAAACACCTCTACTGACTGCTCAACTACCATAGGCATCACTCACATCTGTGACCCAGCTATGCCATTACCTAAAATAAATTGAACCCCTGTAATGGGCAATATTTCCACAACTCCAATGCTCAGCTGTTTTCCACTTACTCTTTAAATTTACCTTTCACTATGGAATAGGTTTAGTATCTCTATGAACCCCACTTATTATCACCTGTTCCTGCAATACTCCCTCTCAACAACAAATATCACTATCACACAACATATGATTGACCAGCCCCTGCGTTCTTAAAATTTTAATATCTTTACCTACTCCACCCTGTCTACACAAAAAGACTTCCCCTTCACATACAAAATCTTTAAACATTTCGCAACTTGCTCCTCAGAACTTCCTTGGGTAAATTGTAAACCTATTCCCACTTCTTTACTTATCACTGAATCTTCCTGTTTTACCTGTACACAAATCATTGGTTTTTCCTGGGCCTGAACCTCAGAAGCCACAGTATTTTTATTTCCAGCACTTATCTGCACCCCAATAATTCCAACAGATTTTCCCTGTAATTTCCAACACACTGACTTTGTGTGCCCAACTTTATTACATTGAAGCACCTCAATTTGAAAGTGTCACTTCTGCCCTCAACGCCTTCCTTTTCATTCTAAGAAAAAAATTTCCTGGGAATTTCCATCTACTCCTCTTCCCTGACTAGGCACTTTCCTTTCACCTTCCCACTTTCTATCCTTCTCTAATTTAAAAGGGTGATGAAAAAGGGATTAGATCTCTGAACTAACTCATAATCACCAGCCATCTCTGCTGCTTGTCTCGCTGTTTTAACTCTCTGTTCCTCCATATGAGTTCTCACTGCCAAAGAATTGAATCTTTAAATTCTTCCAAAAGAATTACTTCTCTAAGATCTGCATATGTTGTCTCTATATTTATAAAAACAAAAAACTGCGGATGCTGGAAATCCAAAACAAAAACAGAATTAGCTGGAAAAACTCAGCAGGTCTGGCAGCATCGGCGGAGAAACAAAGAGTTGACGTTTCGAGTCCTCATGACCCTTCAACAGTCTGTTGAAGGGTCATGAGGACTCGAAACGTCAACTCTTTTCTTCTCCGCTGATGCTGCCAGACCTGCTGAGTTTTTCCAGCTAATTCTGTTTTTGTTTTGTCTCTATATTTAATGCCTGTTTCCACCGGTTAAAATGACTTTGTTTTACTCTCTCAAACTCACGATAAGTTTGCCCAGGTTGTTTTCTCATATTCCTAAATTTCTGCCTGAATGCATTCCAAATAGCCTTTTTTACAACATCATAATCCATTGACATTTCTTCTGACAGTGAAGCATAAACCCATTACCCACTAAACTAGATTGTCCAGTTTTCTTGTCGCCATTTCATCTGTTCAGCTATCTTCTCAAATGAAGTAAAGAATGCTTCCACATCTCTTTCTTTAAACTTCAGAAGAGCTTGTACAAATTTAAACACCTCCCTCCTGGGTTTTAGGTTAACAGTTTTTCCATCGTTAGAACTTTCCTCAGCATCTGATGTATCTTTTTTAAAGTTCAGCCTTTTAAGTCGGTACTCTCTGTCTCTTTCCTTATCTCTCTCCTCCATTGCTAACCTTTCCCTCTGGAAATCAAGTTTTTGCATTTCCATTTCTTTTTCAAATAATCTCTCTTTTTCCCTTTCTTTTTCTGCTCTCTCTAGTTCCAGTTTTTTTCACTTCCTTTGTTTGTTCAAATTCAAGCCTCTTCATTTATAACTGAAATCTCACTACCTCCAGCTGTGACTCACTAGCATCAGGTATCATTTCCAACTTTAAGTGCTATCACTTCAACGATGTCTGCTTCCTTTGCCCTCACAGGTAACCCCAACTGCAACTTATCCACCAACTCTGTTTACTTGCCCATAGATACTTATTGGGAAGAATTTTCCCCCGTTGTGGCGGGGGGGGATGTTCAGGAGCAGGCGTGTGTGTGCGCGCCTCTGATTGGCAACCCCGACTGGGGGGGCGCCACCATTTTACGTGGCATCCACTATGGGCTTCCTGTGCGGGGGGTGGGGGGGTGGGGGGGAGTGGGATTCCCTAAGCCGGGAGTGCACTCTTTCACACATGTGTGCGAAAAAGCGTACTGATCTCCCTGAGGCTAAGTGCAGCCTCAGGGGGGATCGGCTTCAAATTTAAAAATGGTAAATGTAGAGAAACAAAATTTCCCTGACATGTCCCCTCACATGACACTGTCACATGAGTTGGGACATGTCCATCACATTTAATTAAACTTTTATTAAATTTTTAAAAACCTACATGAAACCTCATCCCACCCGTGGATGAGGATTTCACGCTTTTTCTGAAGCCCGCCAAGGCTCCCAGCCTGCCCGCCAACCTTAACGTTGAACGGGCTGGTCCATTACCCGATTCAATTAGTTTTTAAATGGCCTCAATTGGCCATTGACAGGTCGGTGGGTGCACAGCTGACTCGGCTGCACCCCCGCCGACCTGAAAATTGAAATGACGTGGGGTGACATTTGGAGTTCCACCCGACATTATCCCGCGTCATTTTATGCATCAGTGAGTAGGCCCCGCCCCCTTGCTCGCCGACCCCAGTATCCTGGCCATTGTAACCCAATCAGAGTTATATCCTCTACTCCCAAAAAAGCTTTAGTCATGGATACAGGCATTTTTGCAGTCTCACCACTTTAAAAATCCCTCACACCAACTCCTGAACTCAAAATGCTTCTCATACTCATAACCTTAAGATTCACCAACTCCAAACCAATCAGGGAATTTCAAATATCCCATAAAGAGCCTCCACTTTGTTATGATGCAGCAGATGATGTGTGCTAGGTGGATCAAACCCACGAGGGAAAGTTGATCCCGTGGTCACGACGGTTTTGCAATTTGTATTTATTTCGAGATGCCTGCCCTGAATTCAGTAGTAATAAGTCCACCCAGGCTTCAGAGATTTTTTAGAAACCTAACTTAAACATTTATTAACAAAAGAAAAGTCTTCAAGCACATACATAGGTCTACAAATTACCACTAAAATAACTCCTAAAACCTCTAATTAATCTGGCTTCCAGTTACACCCCTGTTAAGGCAACAGTAAACAAACAAATAAATTTTACATAGATTCCAGCCAACACAACACAATACTCTGGACAGTAGAATTCAAAGTGGCCTTTCCCAGCTTCAGGCCAGGATTTTCCCCTTGGTGATTTGGGGGTGGGGCCCGCTCGCCGAGGGGAAAATGACATGTGATGTCGGGAGGAATCCCCGATGTCATCCTGGCCCCTTTAAATATTCCCGAAGGTGGGCGGACAGTGAAATCAGCTGTCCGCCCGCCAACCTGTCAATGGCCAATTGAGGCTAATTAACCTTATTAAACACCCTGCCCGGCCAAGCTTAAGGCTGGAGCCCCAGCGGGCTGCAGATAATACATCAAACCTCATCCACTGGCGGGATGAAGTTTCATGTCCGTTTTAAAAAAAATTTAATACATTTTATGTGTTTGTTATTAACATGTCCCATCTCTTGTGACATTGTCACATGAGGGGGTCATGTTAATAATTTTAATATTTATCTATTTTTAGAGTTTACTTACCTCTCATGAATCTCCCTGAGACAGGACTTTGCCTCAGGGAGCAGTGCGCACTTTGACAGATGGGGATTCCCTCCACCCCCTGCACAGGAAGCACATAGCATTTCCCGTCGGGCAGGCCACTGGGCAGGCTTTAATTGGCCTGCCCACTCAAAATGGCGGCAGGTCCCGTTTCAGCGGTGGGGTTTGGCTGCCTGCCTGCCGCTGAGTTGGTGGGGCCCACCCGCCAGCCAAGGGCTAAATTCTGCCCTCAGTTTCTGTAGACAGCAGCTTGATGCATAACTACTGGAGACTTCTCACACTTCTCAAAGATCTTACAATGCCTTCCCTGACACATAGCCTCATTCCCCTTTATATATGTTTCTCCCTTTTAATGTAAATCCCATTGTTCCCATATGTCTTTGGAATTTTACCTTTCTTATAATATAAATCTTTTCATGGTGGTAATATTGTCGGTAACCTTTGGGAAAAATAAACACATTGCTTGGCCTAGCTTCTCTGGCTAGGTGTAAACATCCTACCATCTCTGAAATTCAAACTGCCCTGATTTAACTAAAAATGCAAATTCTCCTCACCTCATATTCTAAAACTTCAGCCATGTTTACATATTTAGCATTTCAAACTTAGCTTCTTTTGATGAGTCAAAGCCTCCAGACCAGCTTTCTCCAATTCAATTAAATCCCACACACACACACGGAGAAACTATCCAAAACCCCACTATTAACCTTCTTCTACAATAAATCACAATAATATTATGAGAATGATTACACTTTGTGGCATAGGTAGCCAATCTTCTATCCATACCAATATGTTACCCCCTATACAATTGACTTTTATTTTCCACAATAACCCTTGTGCCATCACTCAGAGAAATCAATCCTGGAGATTGTCTGCAATAAAGCAGGTAAATTCATTTCTGCTCCTTCTGATCTCATATTTTTATCCCCTCTCTTTTGCTACTGTTTCTGAGCCCTAATCACAAGTCCTAGCACCTGAAATCCTCTCCTGAGCCCCCAAGCAGTCCTCCCAGGCTTGTTTCTTGACCCCTGGATTTAGCCCCTGACACACAATCTAGGCCTGCTCCAGGCCCCTAACCCCAACTACACTGACCTGAGGGGCACTACACCGCTAGCGGCAACACAAAATTAGAATCCTCCTGAGGTCTTTGTGATTTTCCAGCAATATTGGATTTTTTATTTATCATTCATGCAATGTGGCCATCACTGGCAAGTCCATCATTTGTTGCCCATTCCTAATTGCTCTTGTGTGGCTTGCTAGGACAGTTCAGAGAGCACTTAAGAGTCAACCGCATTACTGAGGATCTGGAATCACATATAGGCCAGACCAGCAGATTTCCTTCCCTGGAGGGCATTAGAGAACCAGATCCACATTTGGATTTATATTCCACCAGCTATCATGGTGGGATTTGAACCCATGCCCCCACAGCATTAGCCTGGGGTGCTGGGTTAACTAGTCCAGTGACATTACCACCACGCCAATGTGTCCTCAGGTTTTGGGTCCAATATCTGGAGAGCCTGGGACAACACCATTCCATCTTGCAGGTGAAGAACCTGAGTTGCATCCAAATACGCCTACAAATGGTCACTGGCCAACATCTAGGCCAAGAAATGGATTAGCAGTAATAAAGGATGTCCATTAAACATTTGATCAGTCTCCCTCAACTGTTAACCCATATTTTCCATTTACTTTAACAGTAAATAACCCAGTAATGTAAAAATTACACTTCAACTAAAAAATTGATTGGTTTATGTGCGCACAACTTTGAGGTCTGCAAATGGAAAGGGCTTATGAATGAACTCTCCGGGAATGGTTGGTGGGGTGGTCGCTGGCGAAGGCCAGAAATACCAGATGTAAACCATGCACCACAGCCCCTGCCCCCTCTGCTTGTGGAGACACAAAAATGGCTACAAGATAAACGAAGACCTCACTGGCCTGTCAATGTAATGAACGAAGTTCAGTTGACACAGGCCAACAGCATCAATGTCCACGCAAATGTCTGGTAGGCTTTGTTCAAAACGTTTTTACAAAAGTTGCACGGGTATTTCTCCTCCAGCACATATGCCTTTTGGAAGCCGGAAAGTAATTGATTTTCATCAGCTAATGAAGGCAGACCTGCTGCACACAAACCCATTGGGTTCTTGTGCCATGTAAAACTGCTTTTAAATCCAGAATTTCTATCAAAACTGTGTCAAGGTTTCCTTTAATGTGGACGTCCAGCGTACAGGGTCACAGGTGAGGAGAAGAAGCCAAGACTTTATGTTACTTGAAGGAGAAAGTTAAAGTTTTTATATCAAATATGGATTTTTAAAAATAAGAATCCAAGATGAAAAATGTGGAAATTCTTCCGTTGCTCTTCAACTACAGTGAAGGAATTGTTGTTCCAATCATTGGTTAGACCAGTTCGACCACACTTAGAGTATGACGTAGCTGCTTGAGACCCATACACAGCTTAAAACATTACCTTCCTTGGAGGAGGTTCAACCGCAGACAGTTTGGGCTGAGTAATATGTGGGGTGGCCGGGGTGAGGGCTGGAGGGCTGGGGTGGGGGTGTGGGGGGTGGGGGTGGGGGGGTGGGGGTGTCGGGGGGGGGGGGGGTTGGTGGGGGGGGCGGTGTGGTTGTTGGGGGGTGGGGGTGGATGGCTTTGCTTGTAAGTAAATTTGCCGGGGAGCCAATGCGCCCCACACCGACAGACCCTGCAGGCACAACGCACTGTGGGGCAACTAAACAAGGATCAACTGGAGCTTCCACCCTTCACTGGGGGTTGGGGGGTATGGTGGGGGGTTGGAATCCTGCTGCTGGGGCTGCTGATCTATCAGAATCAGCTGGCAGCGCCATCAGTTCCAGTAGCGCCAAGGGCGCGTCAGTGGCTGCTGCCAGGAGTACAGGAGAAGAAAGAAGAAGGCTCATGGCGTCCCAGAGCGGGAGAGTCCGGGGTCTTGGGCAAGGAGGGAAGAGGTTGGGTTTAAGGCTGCGGGCAGGTAAGAAGGACGGGGTGTTTTGATCTTAGGGGGAGGCCAGCCCAACAGTTGGCAAAGGCAAGCCCCTGAACAGCGACGCCCCCCCCACCCCCCCCAACTTTCTTCCTGCCCTTTGAAAAGCGTTGTTTAAAAATTGGGCTTCCTGCTCCCACTCGACTGTCCACGCCAAACGTTTTATGGTGTGGGCAGCATATTATCAGGGTCTATGTGCTCAGTAACAAGCCTAACTGACCCTTGATTAGTTATTGGTATATGGTGGGCAGGCTGCTACATTCTGGCACCCGCCCCCACCTATCCCCCTGCATTTTTGGGGTAAGTTCTGGGCAGGAAGGTGGTGGGGTGGATACCTGCCCCCCCTTTCCACACCTCCCACCCAAAACACACCTGGCGGGGACGTGTGAAATACAACCTTTGTTTTGTTGGAAACAATCACTCACAAGGTTCTAGTGTCTCCCGGTTGGTCAGGTCACTGGTTTGGCACAACCTCCAGAACCGAAGAAAGGCCCACACATTGAGAACTGTAAGGGTTGGATGGCCAGCGGAAAAAATTTAACTTAATTGATCATTTAATGGCCTTAACAGGCCTTTTAATTTTCGGGTGGGGGGCCACACTGCCGGCTCCAGCCGAAATATCGTGCAACCGTGCGTTAACATAGGGACCCTCGCCCGACATCAACGTGCGTCATTTCACACTCGAGTGGGTCGGGCACACGCCTGTTCGCTGAGCTAAAATTCTGCCCATAGAGTCACAGAGTTACACAACACAGAAACAGGCCCTTCGGCCCATCGTGTCCGTGCCGGCCATCACGCCCCTATCTATTCTAATCCCATTTTCCAGCACTTGGCCTGTAGCCTTGTGTGTTATGGCGTTTCAGGTGCTCATCTAAATCTAAGCGTTCTGGTTTCCTCCCACCATCCAAAGACCTGCTGGTCAGGTTGGATTGGCTATGGTAAATTGCCCCTCGGTGTGTGTGTGTGTGTGTCTGAGTGTGTGCCCTGCGATGGACTGGTGTCCCATCCTGGGTGTACCCCGCCGAGCGCCCATTGCCTGTCGGGAGAGGCTCCGTCTCTCCGTGGTTTTGGAAAAATGAGTGAAACAGATTGGACATAATCATCACCATCAAAATAAGAAACAAAAACAGAATTACCTGGAAAAACTCAGCAGGTCTGGCAGCATCGGCGGAGAAGAAAAGATTTGACGTTTCGAGTCCTCATGACCCTTCAACAGAACCATCAAAATAAAGCTTGCTGAATTAAGTTCGCACTGGATATTTCCTTTTTATAATTGCAAGAAGGTAACACGGAGTGGAAAGCCCAATACTCTGTTCGGCTTCAAGCTGAAATTCAATTTAAACCCCCTCCCCACAACACAGATCCTGTTCCCGAAGGCAGGATTCCCCTTTGCCTAAATTGATTAGCGTCTTCTCAGTAAATGTCCCATCATATTCTACCTCCTAAAAAAGCAGCAGTCAGGATTCTATTCCCTCAGTGTGCCTGGTCTGATTATGGTAGATTCACCTTGAGGCAGTACTCAGGCAGCTGTTGTGAGAACTTTCATCACTGCAAAACAAAGCATAGGATTGCATTAAATTGAAATCCCATAGTCTCAAAGGAAATAATATTTGTAAAACGCAAATGATTTTTCTTGTACAGTGGGGAATATGTCAATTATACCATGATATCTCCAAACTACACTTATTACTTTTTTTTTACACATCATAGATGCAGCGGAACAGGTAGTTTCGAGTCTGTAAATTGAAAATAGAGCTCTGGATAAACATTTTAAGCAGGAGATCTAAGGATATAGTTTTCCCATTGTTGGAACAGGTTCATCACCCTACCTCATGAAACTGAGGTATAATTAAACAAAATACATGTACGCCATCTGCTGTGCACGGTCAATCTGAGTTCGGGACTGAGTAGCCCAGAGGTTTGGCTGCACAGTCGCTGTTTTTCTGGTGCTAAAATCATCTTCTAAGCCTGCAGTGTGGTGAGCAGGAAGCACACGTGCGTAATCATCATTTTTACAAATCTTTGAAGGTGACAGGGCAAGTGAATGAGGTTGTGAAGAGATCCTTGGCTTTGAAAATAAAGACATCGAATACAAAAGCAAAGAAGTCATGCTAAATCTTTACAAATCATTAATTATGCCTCAGCTGGGGTATTATGTACAATTTGGTGCACCATACTTTAGGAAGCATACCAAGGCTTTGAAGAGGGTCTGGAGGAGGTTTGCCAAGTTCATGCCAGGGATGAGTGGCATCAATTACGTAAAGAAACTGGAGAAGCTGTGATTGGTCTTCTTAGAGCTGAAAGGTTAATGGGAGACCCAATTGAGGCTTTGACAGAGCAAAGCAGAGAAAAATTGTTTCTTCTGGCAAACAGTCCAGAGGTCACAGTTTAAAACAAAATGCCAAAAGAACTAGATGGGACATTTGGAGAATTTTTTTACACCAGTGTTTGATTGTTAAGATCTGGAATGCAATATCTGAAAGGGTCAACTTGACATATATTTGAAGAGGACTAATTTGCAGAGCTATGGGTCAAAGCTGGTCTATGGGACAAAATTGCATGTCTCTTTTAAAGACTGGCACAGGCATGATGGGCCAAGTCACTATAAGATTCCAAGCTTCCTATACCCACAATTGTATCCTATACATTGCATACCTCCCAATCTTACATTCACATAATCTCCCTCTTAGTCTGATATGCACTCCATGTACCTTTCAAGAAACAAGGAATCTCTGTTCAACAAGACTTTAAATATTGGGATTTTACTTAGCTGTTAACTTTCTCTGTCTTGTTGATAAAGTTGATCAGTGACTTTGGGTGAGATTTTCCAGTCCTGCCAGTGGCAGGAATTGTGGCCGGTGGGGGCACAAAATTTGGCGTGATGGCAAAAGTCAGTTTTCCGCTGGCAGGAAAATAAGTTGGAATTTTACCCTCCGGTCTCCTCTGATGTGGAGGTCACTGAAAGGGATGGCATTGAATAAGGCGAGAATGATGATGCCCCACAGGAAGAGGCCATTGCACAGGACAGACATGTGCCCTTGTGACCCTTAAAGTGACAAGGTTCCAAGGCAATGACGAAGACTAGCTCATGCAAGTGCATTTCACCTGTCCCTCCGATGCAGCACGGACAATGACACCTTCTTTGTAATCCTCAACATCTCAATGAAGGACTTCAATCTCAGAATGAGTAGTCACAATCCTGCACAATCACAAACTAATAGTTACAATCAAATGTTTTCTGAAGAAGAGTCACGGACTCCAAACGTTAACTCTATCTTTCTCTCCATAGATGTTGTTAGACCTGCTGAGTTTTTCCAGCAATTTTTGTTTTTGTTTTAGTCACAATCTAATGATGGTCTCATCCTTTGAAGGCTAAGTGGCCTATGGATCTTGTGGCTGTTCTGTAATGAGATAGGAACTCCACCAGCACTCTATCTGAATCAAGTCCTTTCTATCATTGCGCCAAATTTTACAGCCTTCAAGAGGCAGGAAGAGCACTGCAAACATCAGTGCACCAACGGCAGTATGCCTGGAATGCTGCAAGGTGCCTCAAGGAAGACAATCATCAATCACTGGTTATCATTTGACAGTCTGAGGGCTGATCTAAATCTGGATAGCGGCATCCCTCATGCATGATTAATAGTCAGGCCTCATCCTGATATGGAGCCCCTGGGTGACATTGCTCTTCAGGACACTGCGATCTGTTACTCTACATCATGGAAGCGAGCCTGCGAGTCAGGTTACCTTTGGTGCACAGAGAGTGCTTCAGCAGGACCATCATGTGACCATTGACAAGCGTTCATGACCCAGCCTTTGGCAGGAGCTTCCCAAGTTCACGTCCAGCATTGCTTTGGCATCTGGGAGTGAAATGGCTCAGTCAATCTCGAAGTAGCATTTAAGGATTATTTAGTACCTTCGCTTATACTAAAGACCAGTCAGCAGATGTACTGGAGCTTCACTCTCATCCCAATACATTCCTCCACATTTTCATTCTACCAGATCGAGATATGTATGAGGAAGCCTGGGACACTGATAGCACCGTCACTATCAGAAAACCATGTTGATTGCCTTTTTGAGAGCTAGTACAGAGATTAGATCAAGCCAAGCTAGCCAGACCTCCAGCATCCTCACATGTAACAGCATCATGAGGCAAGGCACACACCTTTAACATAGCATAGCCATGGCCGTCCAGCAGACATTTCAAGAGACACGAAGTGCAAATTAGATCCATTGCTCTGCATCACATGGGTGGAGAGTGGGAACTAATATAGAGGTAATGTTTAGCCATAAACGCGGTCACAATGCTATAGGCCAGCAGGAAAGGCTAAGATCCCTGACTATTACATAAACTGTAACCCATGCCCAAACCGGACAGTCATTACATGAAGGCCATTGCAAGGTGCAATTGACTGGAATAACTCCAAAGTGGGTTGCGATAAATACCTACACCATCCACAGAGAACAGACCTCAGTCCAGCAGCATCAGGATAATAAAAAAACTTTCCAAAACCTATTGTCATGTGGCCACATTATATGATCCTCTGACGCAAGTCTTAATATGCATTGTCCAACCACCATGTTCATATAGCAATTGGATTTATTCATGTCGCTTCTGGGGACCGAAAGGTGACTGACTGAGCTGAGATTGAGTGAGACGCCATAGACCTGAGGGACAAGGTGGGAGGTATTTGAGGAGTGAGGGGCATGTTATGCTTGGATGAGCTCAGAGAATTACATCATGTGGAAGAGCCAATCACTAGCTGAAACTTTGAGGCAGAAAAGCAAAATATATTTACACTTGCACAAAGTATATACAGTGAGTTAACACCCATGCCATGTTGAGCTCTCATTACTTCTTAATTTTTCTAACCCTACAGCTATATCTAGGTGCACCTTCGACACCCTGCAACAGAGGTGGAGGCAGCTGCTGACTGCTTTGCCCTGTCGTCTGAGGTGACCTTGGCGGGCTTCCTCTGGAGCTCTAAGGCCTGGAGAGCCCTGGCCTTCCAAGGGTTTCCTTTTCTAGGCCAGATGCGCCCTTCCTGGCTCGACCTGCTGGACTAGATGGGGTCACAGGAAGAGGGGATTTGGAGTGGCTGGACACCCTTTGAGTGTCCGGTGTGGAGGTCCCAGGGTACCTGGCTGATGCCCCTCCACCCTGAGGGCGCATGAGGGCTCCTCCCTGGCTCCTTGAGGAGGAGGGGCAGCTGGAGGGAGATCGAGGTGCCTCGTCCCCCTCTTGCCTAACCACTGATGATCCCACTCATGTCTAGAGCGATGTTGCGCAGGTCTGAGCGCATATCCGGCAGGAACTGTTGGGCCTGGATCTCCTTGGTGGATTTCACACTTCCCGTGGTGGCTTTGATGCTCTCGCAATGCCAAAGCCACGACATCAGACAGAACATGGATGGACTCCTCCGTCCTTCATTCTAATCTGGTGATGGCCTCCGACAACCCAGCCTGCTGCTACCCCCCCCCCACCCCCGGCCTGTTTTTGGACCTCCAACACGCCCCTCAGGGCTGACCCCAGAGGCTGGTCATTGGACCCAGACTCAGCAGGGGCCAGGTCAGCAGAAGCTCCTCCCAGCCTTGGTGACCTTGGCTGTCCTGCCTCTGGCTCCTGCAGACCTGTTTCTGTGCTGTGCTCACCAGATAGTGACCCCAAACCTGCTCTAGAACTAGGTCCCACTGAGGTGTGTGTCTCCGCTCTTGCCGGATGGTACAGGGGAACACAGTGGTGGCTCTTCAGCAGAAGAATTCTCAGCCTCGTCTTCTGAGGTGCTCTGGGGGCTGGAGCTGATGGGTCAGGCAGTGCCCCCTTTTCTTGCTGGTGGCTGTAATAGAGACAAGAGATAATCAGTGATTGGCTGGACAGTCACCTACATTAAGGATCACCTACGGGTAGCCAGTGACTACTGCACAGACCCTCACTGGCCTGTTGGGAGATGCCGACCTTGCCTTAGGTGCAAGAATGGTCCCTGCCCTTGCCAGTCAGTTCTGACACCTGCAACCCAAGTGGGTGAGTGGCCTTAACTGTGGCATCCCCCCTGCGGTCTGGGATCTCTCCCTGTCCAGCATAAAGACAGATGGATCGACTGCGAGCACCGTAGATGGAAAAGCAGATCATAAGCTTGCACACATGCTGTGTGTGCTCAGTCCTCTCCAGTAAGGACTGAAGACACAGCTTGTATCGGATGTTAGAGGAGATGCTGATGTTAAAGTGCCAGTGTGATGATCAGTGGTGATGTTCCTTCTGCCGGTAGTGTTTGAGATCCCTGTGGAGTGAAACCCTACAAATGCCTGACGGTCTAATGAGAGTGGAAGTTGGGACTGAGGGAAAGGTTGACTAAGCCTGGTGGATCGGATGAGATCATTCATTCATTTCCCACTCTGCAGGGCAGTTCTCTTCTGAGGTCCACAGGCACTGGCCTCCCTGGCAACCTCCTCCCAAGTCAGCGTGGTGAGGTTGGTGGACCTTCTGATGCCATCCCTGGGAGAGAGGACTTCCTGCTGGTCCGGGGCTGCCTGGAGGAGTCTCTCCAGGGAGCTGTTGCTGAACTTTGGGGCCGATGATTTGCCACAAGTCCTGAGCTGCAGAGAGTGAGCGTGTGTGTGTGTGGGCACCTGGATCTTCAACCCCACCAAGTAATGGTGGGGCAGACACACCCCAGCTCGCCCTGCCACAAGATTCAGCGAGTTGCTTGTTGATGGGTACATAATGACTTGAAAAGTGGACGATCTGGTGCGAGAACCTGCCCGGCTGCCCAGTGAGAATCACAACGACTTTCCCATCCACCACTGCACGGTCTCTAGAATGGAAAATTCTGCCCTTTATGTATACAAACCTTGAAATTGCTGGTCATCAGCTGATGTTACAGTAGGGGATAGGAGAAGGCCCCTGAGAATTTCAGGGTCACACACTCGAGTATGGATAAGGCACAGAGACACTATCAAAATTCACCACTCTCATCAAATTAAAGGTTATGGATGACTTCAGGAAGGCTGATCTGATTGACAGATAGATGGCAGATGTAGTTTAATAAATATAAATGGTTAGATGATGGGCCCAAGGGTTTGTTGCTATCCTGCAACATCCTATCCTTCTTGGTGAACCTTGTACAGCAGTTAATACAGCTGATGTGGTGCCCACCGAAATCAGGCGGGAGCCTCGCAAACCTACACAAACCAAAATGACCCCTTTAGCTTTTTAACTGTGGTCAAAGAGGGGGATTTGGCTTCACCCCCATTCAGCGAACTATTCGGAATACTTTAAGAGCCGCCACACAATTTGTGTTAAACTTCCCATTTGATAGGCTGGGTGGAGAAGGAATGTTCCTCCAGGAGCTACAAGGGGAGCGTTGAGCTCTGCTTTACTGGGACCTCCTACCCCAGTCACCAGACCCTGCCGAGACCACCCCTCCTTACTACTTAACTTCCAGCTGGCAGGTGGAGTCTGCACTATCATGGTTTTAACCAGCCGGCGGCTGGTGAGGTGTAAATGAGAGCCAGAATTTAATTTCGCCCTGGCCCCTCAAACTGGTGGCATCAGGGGAAGGGAGAGGGGAAGAGTTTAATATACCCTGTGCTCGACCAAAACCTGTTCCCAGTCAAATTAAACCACCTCCCTGAACCTTAGTTACTGTGTAAAATATTTGTCCATATGCCTGATGTGTAGTAATGATCGGATCAACATTTATTTGCATTTTTTGGCAGCCACTGCATGGATTTTCTGCTGTTAGAAACTACAGCATCTGTTGTGGAGTGATAGAACTTCATTGGGCTAAACAACATTTTCAAGCGTGATATGTTTTTTTTTCTGCTCCTTTTAACATGGCTTCTACGACTGAAATCCGCCAATAAACACAGAACAAAGGGACAGTTAATCAAAATCAGTTATTAAAGAAAAGATCAAGACAGCTTCGAACCTCCATTGGCAGGTTCCAACATAAGGAAGTCAAATAAGAGAATGTTCCTTCCAATTACTTGTGTTTGGGGCTGGGGGGTATGGTGAATCCTGCCTCGTGAGATATTGATGATGCCTTTACTCCTCATATGTTCAGGAATGTGCCTAACACTTTACAGTTGTTTAACAAAAATAACAAATATTAGCAGCAGTCTGCAGTGACTGCAAAATTATCTGAAACGTCAGTAAAATTGTTCCCTGGTGATACCAGCATCAGTTTCCGCGAACCACAATTACTTAGATGCAGTTTGCAGCTGGTAGCTTAAACTATTTCCCTTTTTTTTTTACCTTTTACAAGTTGCTTCTTTGGCAGAAATTTAATCTCAGTTCCCTTATTTATGATTCTCCCAAATCCCTGAACAATTGGCCTGAAGTTGAAATTGGGAGTTATTGACAGAGCTTTGAGTTCTGCCCCAACAAATTCTGCAGTCACTGTCACTCTTTATTGCTGATGTATTGACATTAGGGTTGGAATTACAAGGTCAGAGTGATTTGCAGTCCCTAGGGTTAGAAAGAATGCAGCCATCTGTCACAGGCCTCAGCTTTCTATTATAAAATGACTAAATCATTTACCGACATGAATTGCTGATGACCTTCTGAAATCACGCACATTCACTGACCTAAAGTCTGCCGGACTTTTAAAGAATTTCTAGGATGACCTGGAGCTCTTCAGGGACTGCAGAATACAAGCCCCTTGTGTTACAAGATGTGTTCAGTAATATATGAATACAGACCATAGAATCTATCACTTGAGATTAGCACTGTTTTTGCCCTTAATGTGAAATGCTTGTAAAGCAGCAACAACGTGTTTCACAAATCCAATCATACAGCTGTAACGTGGTGACTATCCTGGTCATGGAGCTTAGAAACAGACCATGTCAGATTGCAATTAAATGATGGAGAGAGCCAGAGTTAACGGTGACAAACACAGGAACTTTCGATTTGTCCAACAGGCTGTGCCTGTTTCTCCTCTCCATATTCTGCAACACCGCAAATCAGCATTACAATCACAGTCATCTCAATCTCAAACTAATCGTCCACGTCTACATCTAGTCCAGGCCTGGCAGGTTTCTCTCCTTACAACTGAAGCTTCTTTATTTTGCTCAATGTAAATTATTTTGAGGAATATTACTTTGATATTATTACTTGGACATTATTTTGACAAATATTACTTCTAAGGGCATGGTGGATTATTTCAGCCAAGGTGCTCCATTCTTATAGAAATGCCTGCTTGAAAATCTGGAGTTAGCACCCAATTTTTGGGCTAATTGATGATCATGACTTGAACGTGGCTGTGAGCCTTAACCAGAAACGTGCAGGTTTAGTTAAATGCTGATGTGATGAAATTTCAGTGGAGCAGTGTGTGTGAGCTCCACTGAAGGTGTGAAGGGAGCTGGCTGGCACACAGTGGCACACTGCGGGATGGCTCAGGGAGTGACGGAGGGAATGTACAGGTTCTCGAAGGCAGCACTGGTGGTCCTAGTAGAGGAGGTCCAGAGGAGTACCCATAACGGAATGACCCACCCAACCCTTCTGTAGCAGCTTGCTCTGCCAGGCTTCATGTCCCCCTTCCCATCTCTCTCATAGACCAAGAGGGTCCCATGGTACAAGCACTCCACTGCAATGTGGTATCCAATGCGGTACATGGAGTAGTGTGGCACTTACTCTTTTTAGGTGAAGCCCTCAGTAAATTTCTGGAATAAATGTTGCCCAAATATTAGTGAAGTCTTGACAAAGTGTTGCAGAAAGTCTCCCGATGTGTTTCAGAGATCCTGTTCACAGCTCCAGTAATAAAGAACATGAAATGGTGAGTATCCAGACACTAAGACTGGGCTAATTTCAAACAACTGGTCGCTGTTAGGAGAGGGTGTTAGTTACAATTCTAGCCACCAAAATGCCGTGAATCTTCTTTCTTGTGCCCCAGCAGATATTTTAAGTGGTGATCAGCTGTTTACTAACCTCCAGGCAGCTATTCCTGGCACTGGCTCCAACTCCTTTACCAAGATGGTGCTTTGCACTTAACGTGAACTAAATTTAAATTTAAGACTCCATCTTAGTCAGTTGTTTAGGCACTAAAGTATTCAGTAAAATCTCCTGCTTTCAATGCTCCATTTACTGGTCTGAACAATGAGAAATCTCAATCCTAATATTATGTCAATGTTAACAGTTCTCTTTCTCTCTTCAAGTTTCACTTACATCCTTCCACACACCCACACACACCCACACCCACGCACACACCCACCCACACACACCCACACACACGCACACACCCACCCACACACACCCACACCCACGCACACGCACACACACGCACACACACGCACTCCCACACCCACACACACACACGCGCACACACACACCCACACTCACACACCCACGCGCCCACACCCAAACAGACCCACCCACACACACACATGCAGATACACACACACCCACATGCACACATACACACACCCACACTCACACCCACACTCACACCCACACCCACACACCCACACCCATACCCACACACACACACCCACAGGCACACACACCCAGACACACACCCACACCCACACACACACACCCACACCCACACACACACACCCACACACACCCACACTCACACCCACACTCACACCCACACCCACACACCCACACCCACACCCACACACACACACCCACAGGCACACACACCCACACACACACCCACACCCACACACACACACCCACACCCACACACACACACCCACAGGCACACACACCCACACACACAGGCACACACACCCACACACACACCCACACCCACACACCCACACCCACACCCACACACACACACCCACACCCACACACACACACCCACACACACCCACACTCACACCCACATACCCACACACACACCCACACACACACCCACACCCACACACACACACACACCCACACCCACACACACACACCCACAGGCACACACACCCACACACACAGGCACACACACCCACACACACACCCACACCCACACACCCACACCCACACCCAGACACACACACCCACACCCACACACACACACCCACACCCACACACCCACACCCACACCCACACACACACACCCACACCCACACACACCCACACTCACACCCACACACCCACACACACACCCACACGCAAACACATGCACACACACAGACGCCTATGCAAACACACATGGGAACACACTTCATTTTTTAATGTCACATGATGATGGTATGTAATGCAGCTATGAAATTACAGTCGGGTGTTCCAGCTCCTTCTAGCTCAGCTTATTTCATCAGGACATTGCCCCTGGATTCCCCAGTGCAGCCCTCATTGTTGTCTGTTGATTATAATTTTCCCCAGTTTAACTGTTCAGACCTGTATGGTTGGATTCTGGCTCTTTCTCTTTCTCTCTCTCTCAATACGCTGCAACCCTACTCCTCTGGATTCCGAGGTCAAAAGAGAAGCCATGGATTTTACTTCAAAGCCCAGGGAATTCACATCAAGAAGCACTGGTAGTAAATGTGAATTCAGTTTGTAACATATGGTGTTGTTATATGTTACTGGACAACAGCAGCAAGTGTGTTTGCACCAGTGTTACAGTACATTTTTCAACATTCCATAAACACAGGAGAACTATCCATCGACTGGCTACAAGCTAATGTCTCTCCAATTTACAAGAGAGGACCCCCTACCAATCCAGAAAACCACTGGCCTATTTCGCTTACCAGCGTTTGCTGTAAATTACTAGAACACCTCATTGATAGTCAGCTACTGAGACACCTTGAAGGGTAGAACATTCTTATTGACAAACAGCATGTCTTCTGTAAAGCCAGGCCAACGGAATCACAGCTCACCCTCACTATCCACAACCTTAACCTATAACCTTGACCATCGCACCACCACAGATCTAGCTAGTTTAGATTTTTTTTCCAAGATCTTTAACCGTGCCCTACATGGGAAGCTACCGGACAAATTAGATCAGGATGGGGGCTGGAACTGTCACTCGGCTCGAGCGTGAAATGAGGCTCGTTTAATGTCACCCGAGCGCGCCGATGTCAACGCGCAGTCGCACGATAGTTGGGTCAGCGGGCGCGTGCCAGAGTCGGCAGCCGGCCCACCGACAACTAAAAGGCCTGTAAAGGCCATTGAATGATCAACGAGGCCGAATTTTTCGCTGCCCGTCCAACCTCACGGCTGACCAGCCAGTGGAAGGGGCCGAGCGGCCTTTGCATTTTTTTTGGAAACTTCATCCACGGGCGGGATGAGGTTTCCAAAAGCAAATAAAAATAAAATAAGAATTTTGCAATTGTAGTAATGACATGTCCCTGCTCATGTGACAGAGTCACGGGGGGTGGCGGGTGGGGGAGGTGGGGGGGGGGGGACATGTTTTATTACGTGTTTATTTTCTTTATTTTTAATAAAAATCTCTTCAGCTCCCAGGGGAAGCTCCGTGTCTCAGGGACAGTATGCAGCATCGCTCACGCGCATGTGAAACTCGCGCCCCTCCCCCGCTCAGCGCTCCTCCCCCTCCCCCTCCCCCACTCAGCGCTCCTCCCCCTCCCCCTCCCCCACTCAGCGCTCCTCCCCCTCCCCCTCCCCCACTCAGCGCTCCTCCCCCTCCCCCTCCCCCACTCAGCGCTCCTCCCCCTCCCCCTCCCCCACTCAGCGCTCCTCCCCCTCCCCCTCCCCCACTCAGCACTCCTCCCCCTCCCCCTCCCCCTCCCCCGCTCAGCACTCCTCCCCCTCCCCCTCCCCCGCTCAGCGCTCCTCCCCCTCCCCCACTCAGCGCTCCTCCCCCTCCCCCTCCCCCTCCCCCTCCCCCACTCAGCGCTCCTCCCCCTCCCCCTCCCCCTCCCCCACTCAGCACTCCTCCCCCTCCCCCTCCCCCGCTCAGCGCTCCTCCCCCTCCCCCTCCCCCACTCAGCACTCCTCCCCCTCCCCCTCCCCCACTCAGCACTCCTCCCCCTCCCCCTCCCCCACTCAGCGCTCCTCCCCCTCCCCTCCCCCTCCCCCTCCCCCTCCCCCGCTCAGCACTCCTCCCCCTCCCCCTCCCCCACTCAGCGCTCCTCCCCCTCCCCTCCCCCTCCCCCTCCCCCTCCCCCGCTCAGCGCTCCTCCCCCTCCCCCGCTCAGCGCTCCTCCCCCTCCCCCTCCCCCTCCCCCACTCAGCGCTCCTCCCCCTCCCCCTCCCCCACTCAGCGCTCCTCCCCCTCCCCCTCCCCCACTCAGCACTCCTCCCCCTCCCCCTCCCCCACTCAGCGCTCCTCCCCCTCCCCTCCCCCTCCCCCTCCCCCTCCCCCGCTCAGCGCTCCTCCCCCTCCCCCGCTCAGCGCTCCTCCCCCTCCCCCTCCCCCTCCCCCGCTCAGCGCTCCTCCCCCTCCCCCACTCAGCGCTCCTCCCCCTCCCCCGCTCAGCGCTCCTCCCCCTCCCCCTCCCCCTCCCCCTCCCCCACTCAGCGCTCCTCCCCCTCTCCCTCCCCCTCCCCCTCCCCCTCCCCCTCCCCCACTCAGCGCTCCTCCCCCTCCCCCTCCCCCTCCCCCACTCAGCGCTCCTCCCCCTCCCCCTCCCCCTCCCCCTCCCCCACTCAGCACACCTCCCCCTCCCCCTCCCCCTCCCCCTCCCCCTCCCCCTCCCCCTCCCCCACTCAGCACTCATCCCCCTCCCCCACTCAGCGCTCCTCCCCCTCCCCCTCCCCCTCCCCCGCTCAGCACTCCTCCCCCTCCCCCTCCCCCTCCCCCTCCCCCTCCCCCTCCCCCGCTCAGCGCTCATCCCCCTCCCCCTCCCCCTCCCCCGCTCAGCGCTCCTCCCCCTCCCCCTCCCCCTCCCCCACTCAGCACTCATCCCCCTCCCCCTCCCCCTCCCCCGCTCAGCACTCCTCCCCCTCCCCCTCCCCCTCCCCCTCCCCCTCCCCCACTCAGCACTCATCCCCCTCCCCCTCCCCCCTCCCCCTCCCCCGCTCAGCGCTCATCCCCCTCCCCCTCCCCCGCTCAGCGCTCCTCCCCCTCCCCCTCCCCCTCCCCCACTCAGCGCTCCTCCCCCTCCCCCTCCCCCGCTCAGCACTCCTCCCCCTCCCCCTCCCCCGCTCAGCGCTCCTCCCCCTCCCCCTCCCCCTCCCCCACTCAGCGCTCCTCCCCCTCCCCCTCCCCCGCTCAGCGCTCCTCCCCCTCCCCCTCCCCCTCCCCCACTCAGCGCTCCTCCCCCTCCCCCTCCCCCTCCCCCACTCAGCACTCATCCCCCTCCCCCGCTCAGCGCTCCTCCCCCTCCCCCTCCCCCACTCAGCGCTCCTCCCCCTCCCCCTCCCCCACTCAGCGCTCCTCCCCCTCCCCCTCCCCCACTCAGCGCTCCTCCCCCTCCCCCTCCCCCACTCAGCGCTCCTCCCCCTCCCCCTCCCCCACTCAGCACTCCTCCCCCTCTCCCTCCCCCTCCCCCTCCCCCTCCCCCTCCCCCACTCAGCGCTCCTCCCCCTCCCCCTCCCCCACTCAGCGCTCCTCCCCCTCCCCCTCCCCCACTCAGCGCTCCTCCCCTCCCCCTCCCCCACTCAGCACTCCTCCCCCTCTCCCTCCCCCTCCCCCTCCCCCTCCCCCTCCCCCACTCAGCGCTCCTCCCCCTCCCCCTCCCCCACTCAGCGCTCCTCCCCCTCCCCCTCCCCCACTCAGCGCTCCTCCCCCTCCCCCTCCCCCACTCAGCGCTCCTCCCCTCCCCCTCCCCCACTCAGCACTCCTCCCCCTCCCCCTCCCCCTCCCCCTCCCCCACTCAGCGCTCCTCCCCTCCCCCTCCCCCACTCAGCGCTCCTCCCCCTCCCCCTCCCCCACTCAGCACTCCTCCCCCTCCCCCACTCAGCGCTCCTCCCCCTCCCCCACTCAGCGCTCCTCCCCCTCCCCCACTCAGCGCTCCTCCCCCTCCCCCTCCCCTCCCCCACTCAGCACTCCTCCCCTCCCCCTCCCCCACTCAGCACTCCTCCCCCTCCCCCACTCAGCGCTCCTCCCCCTCCCCCGCTCAGCACTCCTCCCCCTCCCCCTCCCCCTCCCCCTCCCCCTCCCCCACTCAGCATTCCTCCCCCTCCCCCACTCAGCGCTCCTCCCCCTCCCCCGCTCAGCGCTCCTCCACCTCCCCCTCCCCCACTCAGCTCTCCTCCCCCTCCCCCACTCAGCACTCATCCCCCTCCCCCTCCCCCGCTCAGCGCTCCTCCCCCTCCCCCGCTCAGCGCTCCTCCCCTCCCCCTCCCCCACTCAGATCTCCTCCCCCTCCCCCTCCCCCACTCAGCGCTCCTCCCCCTCCCCCTCCCCCACTCAGTGCTCCTCCTCCTCCCCCTCCCCCACTCAGCGCTCCTCCCCCTCCCCCTCCCCCACTCAGCGCTCCTCCCCCTCCCCAGCTCAGCATTGCCGCTCGCGTTTCCCGCCGGGCGAAGCTTCATTGGTCCCCCAGCGTGAAATCGCCTTCCGACCCCAATCGCGGGCGGTGGTCAGCTTCCCAAACGCCCCCACGCAACCCCCCCACCCACCCACCCCTACCCACCCCCACCCGCCCCCACCCGCCCTCACCCGCCCCCAGTGGGCCTCACACACCCCCCACCCACTCCTGCTGAGTCCACCCACCCACGGCAAAGTACTGCCCATGGACCCAGAGGAAATATTAAGTAACGGACAAGAACGTTTCTTACCAACAGGATCACAGGGAATGGGGAAGCCTCAAACTGGAAACCGGTCTTAAGCGGTGTGCCCCAAGGTGGTGTCCTGGACCCATACTCGTTACTTCTCTTTACAAATGGCAGCTATTGATGGACGGCCAAGCCAGATCGGACTCTTTCCAGGTGACTGTCCAGTCTACAGAACCACTACTGAACCAGCAGGTGAAGCCACCCTCCGGGAAGATCTCAATAATCTCGTCAAATGGGCCAAGAAATGGGGAACGAAACTCAACAGAGAGAAACGGAGCATCATACGAAGCGATCATACTTAACGTCCATCGGTGCCAAATTATACAGTGCATGACTCCCCCACACCCCCACCTTGAAGATACTAAAGAATCAGCAGCCAAAATAATTTCAAACGGAAGATACAAAGTCAATGAGCAGCTTTCGAGGCATCCTAGGTATTTGGATTTTTAAAAATGGGAGAACGCTGGGGGCTCTGACAGGACTAGCATCTGTGTGTTTGTGACACCCACGTTAATTCAGAAATGGGGACCAATTTTTTAACTAATTTGTCCTAATAAAAACACGGAGGGTGTTTTTTCTACTGTTTAGCTGGTGGTACACAGCCTTTAGAGCCAGTATGTTCAGTGTGGCTCCCTGTCTGCAGTCAGATACTCGTATATAATATCCTGCACACGCAGCATATAACAGAAAATAAATAAGGCAGCCAGGATCCAGAGCGACCTGCACCCACAGCTGATGAGAAAACAGCAGCCTGTACTGGGATTCAGCTTGTTCTGGCCCTCGTTAAAAGGAGCCAGAAGCTAAGTTTGCAACTCGAGTACCAGCATCCATCTAAAAATGCCACCAGAACCTATATCTAGAATGATGAGCAGGTTTTAACAAGACACACCAAGATATGGACGGAAACTGAAAATGCTAGATAGGTGAGGGAGATCTGTCAGTAAGCGCCAAAAGGAATGATGGGCTAACATTGGGGTGTGAGCACTTCATCAGAGCTGCAACAAGAAAGATAAAAGTGCCTTATGTAGAGCCAAACATGAGAAGGAAGGGGAGGGAGGGGGTGTACAATGGGTAACTATATCAGATCAGCTTAGTAAAGACTCTTAACATCAGGTTCCAGTTTTGACACTCCACTCCTGGAGGATTAAACTATTATAAATGAATACAGAAAACCCTGGAAAAACTCAGCAGGTCTGGCAGCATACAAACATACATACGAACATAGAAATTAGGAGCAGGAGCAGACTACTGCCATTAAGACTCAGCTTGTCTTCCGTCCATGACATCAAATCTCTCCTGAGCTCCCACTATCCCTGACCTTTTATTTTGTTCCACCTGCTCCTCATCCACAAACATTCACTCCCTCCACCACCATCGCACAGTAGCAGCAGCAGTATGTGTACCATCTGCAGGACCTCACCAAGGCTCCTTAGACAGCACCTTCCAAACCCACAACTGCTACCATCTAAAAGGACAAGGGCAGCAGATACATGGGAACACCACCACCTGGAAGTTCCCCTCCAAGTCACTCACCATCCTGACTTGGAAATATATCACTGTTCCTTCACTGTCGCTGGGTCAAAATCCTGGAACTCCTTCTCTAACAGCACTGTGGGTTTACATAGAAACTAGGAGCAGGAGTAGGCCATTCAGCCCTTCGAGCCTGCTCCGCCATTCATTATGATCATGGCTGATCATCCAACTCAATAGCCTGTTCCCGCTTTCTCCCCATACCCTTTGATCTCTTTCACCCCAAGAGCTATATCTAACTCCTTCTTGAAAACATTCAACGTTTTGGCCTCAACTACTTTCTGTGGTAGCGAATTCCACAGGCTCACCACTCTCTGGGTGAAGAAATTTCTTCTCATCTCAGTCCTAAATGGTCTACCCCGTATCCTCAGACTGTGACCCCTGGTTCTGGACTCCCCCACCATCGGGAACATCCTTCCTGCATCTACCCTGTCTAGTCATGTTAGAATTTTATAGGTTTCAATGAGATCCCCCCTCATTCTTCTGAACTGCAGCGCATACAATCCTAACAGACTCAGTCTCTCCTCGTATGTCAGTCCTGCCATCCCAGGAATCAGTCTGGTAAACTTTTGCTGCACTCCCTCTATAGCAAGTACATCTTTCCACAGATAAGGAGACTAAAACTGCACACAATATTCCAGGTGTGGTCTCGCCAAGGCACTGTACAATTGCAGCAAGACATCCCTGTTCCTGTACTTGAATCCTCTCGCTATGAAGGCCAACTTACCATTTGCCTTCTTTACCACCTGCTGCATCTGCATGCTTACCTTCAGCGACTGGTGTACAAGGACACCCAGGTCTCATTGTACATTCCCCTCTCTCAATTTATAGCCATTCAGATAATAATCTGCCTTCCTGTTTTTGCTACCAAAGTGGATAACCTCACATTTATCTACATTATACTGCATCTGCCATGCAATTGCCCACTCACTCAGCTTGTCCAAATCACACTGAAGCATCTCTGAATCCTCCTCACAGCTCACCCTCCCACCCAGCTTTGTGTCATCTGCAAATTAGGAGATATTACATTTAGTTCCCTCATCTAAAACATTAATATATATTGAGAATAGCTGGGGTCCCAGCACCAATCCCTGTGGTACCCCACTAGTCACTGCCTGCCATTCGGAAAAAGACCTGTTTATTCTTACTCTTTGTTTCCTGTCTGCCAGCCAGTTTTCTATCCATCTCAATACACTACCCTCAATCCCATGCGCTTTAATTTTATACGCTAATCTCTTATGTAGGACTTTGTCGAAAGCCTTCTGAAAGTCCAAATAAACCACATCTACTGGCTCCCCCTCATCAACTCTACTAGTTACAGTCTCGAAAAATTCCAGTAGATTTCTCAAGCATGATTTCCCTTTCATAAGTCCATGCTGACTCTGTCTGATTCTGTCATTGTTTTCCCAAGTGCTCAGCTATTAAATCTTTTATAATGGACTCTAGAATGTTCTGTACTACTGACGTCAGGCTGACTGGTCTATAATTCCCTGCTTTCTCTCTACCTCTAGTGGGGTTACATTAGCTAGGCTCCAATCTGTAGGAACTGTTCCAGAGTCTATAGAATCTCAGAAGATGACCACCAATGCATCCACTATTTCTAGGGCCACTTCCATAAGTACTCTGGGATGTAGATTATCAGGCCTTAGGGATTTAGCGGTCTTCAATCCCATCAATTTCCCCAACATCATTTCCTTACTAATATTGATTTCTTTCAGTTCCTCCCTCACTAAACCCTGTGTTCCCCAACATTTCTGGTATGTTATTAGTGTCCTCCTTTGTGAAGACAGAACTAAAGTATGTATTTAGTTGGTCAGCCATTTCTTTGTTCCCCATTATAAATTTTCCTGTTTCTGACTGCAAGGGACCTACATTTGTCTTCACCAATCTTTTTTCTTTTCACATACCTATAGAAACTTTTACAGTCAGTTTTTATGTTCCCCACAAGCTTACTGTCGTACTCTATTTTCCCCTTCTTACTCAATCCCTTGGTCCTCCTTTGCTGAATTCTAATCTGCTCCCAATCCTCAGGTCTGTTGTTTTTTCTGGCCAATTTGTGTGCCTCTTCCTTGGATCTAATACTATCTCTAATTTCCCTTGTAAGCCATGGTTTGGCCACTTTTCCTATTTTACTTTTGCGCCAGACAGGAATAAACAATTGTTGCCATTCACCCATGCGCTCTTTAAATGTTTGCCATTGCCTATCCACCGTCATCCCTTTAAGTAACGTTTCCCAATTCCATCATAGCCAACTCGCGCCTCATACCATCATAGTTTCCTTTATTAAGATTCAGGACCCTAGTCTCAGAATCAGCTACGTCACTCTCCATCTTGATGAAGAATTCTATCGTATTATGGTCACTCATCCCCAAGGGGCCTCGCACAACTAGATTGCCAATTATTCCTTTCTCATTACACAATACCCAGTCTGGGATGGGCTGTTCTCTAGTTGATTCCTCGACATATTGGTTCAGAAAACCATCCCGTATACACTCCAGGAATTCCTCCTCTACAGTATTGTTACTAATTTGATTTGCCCAATCTATATGCAGATTAAAGTCACCCATAATTACAGATGTTCCTTTATTGCATGCGTCTCTACCCATACGGACTGCAGCGGTTCAATAAGGCAGCTCACCACCACCTTCCCAAGAGCAATTAGGGATGGACAATAAATGCTGGGCCCAGCCAGCGAAGTCCACATCCTATGAATGAATAAAAAAAACACTCACACCTGCTGAGCTTTTCCAGCATTTACTGTTTGTATTTCAGATTTCCAGCATTTACAGTATTTTGTTTTTATTTTGAATGAAACGATAATTTATTTTTACGATTGTTAACTGACCTCCTGTTCTGGGACCCTCTACGTTTGTTAAGATTTCCAGAATTTTCTGTTTCTGTTTCTTTTTATTTATCGCTGAAAATAAAAGACAGGCACTGAGGGCAGAACAGTCCGGTCCCGTTGGCAGTGAGAGTCATGGCGGACGTGAGTGGACAATACGGTGGGAAGGCCAAAAATCGGCTTTACACCATCTTGAAACCAGTTTGCAATTGTCTGCTCCACCTGCCAATGGTGGGTTGCATTTCCCACCACTGCATGTCGGGAATCTGATTGCAATACTTAAGCATCTCATTCTAAGCCCTGATCGCCGACGCATTTTACAACTGTACAGAAGCGACTTGCACCTGACGAGCTGCACTTCACTTCGAGGTTTGTTTGCCGACCTCGCTTCAGGCAGCAGTCACTTGTCATCAGTGCCAGGCTTCACAGGCAGCACCACATCGCTATTAGGGGGACTCACAGGCAGGTCTCTACCTACCAGACCAGCTGTAAGGCGGGTCTGACTTTTCAACGGCTGCAGGGCTAGGGCTTGCATGGGTAAGGGGATATCCCAGGGTGTGTGTGGGGGCACATGTTGATCTGTGCAAGTGGCCTCAAGATGGTGAGGGCTGAGGAGGCAGTCTACAGAGGGGATCAGGCCAGATGGAGATGTGAGGGTGTGTGTGAGAGAGTGAGTGGTGATGTCCCTTGAGCTGGCAGTGAGTGAGATGCCAGTGGGTATGTGATGGGCTTGTGAGTGTGTGAGTTTAGAGTGATGAGATGGTTGCCTTACCCTGGCAGCACAGATGAGATCATTCATCCCCTTTCTGCACTAAATGGCCAACCTTTTCTGTGCAGGATTGGCACTGACCACCACTGCCACAGCCTCCCAAGCCGGAGTGGTGAGATAGCTGGACATCCTGCGGCCAAAGCCGGGGTGGAGGACATCACCTCCAAAAGGCATTCCATTAATGTGTTACTGTACTTTTCTTGGCTTTCAGGGCCATGTCTTCACTGGAGCAGTCCTGGGCTGCAAGCATTGAGAACTCTGCGCACGGCTGCAGTTTAAGTCTGGCACCTGGAGTGAGGTAATGGTGTGGTAACTATGTGGCAGGTGATTCAGAGGCTGCCCACTGTTATGACACAGTCGATGGTAAATGCTGAGCTGTTTAAATCCCAGAGGGAAACTTGAAACAACTGTCACAACTAATTTTCAATTTGCATAAATTTCGAGATGCGTGCCTTGAATTCAGTAGTAATAAAGACACCAAGTCTTATAGGTTTTTATAAAACTAGATTAAAAATTTATTAATAAGAGAACTTATTTTAAATGCATACATAGGTCTAAATATTACTGCTATGATAACTTCTAAATCCCCTGATCAATCAGTTACACTTTCGTTAAGGCAACAGTAAGACATAGATTTTAAGAGACTCAGGCAAAGAAACATGACACCCTGAACAAGTCGACTTCCAAGTGAGTTTTCTTAACTTCAGTCCTTTGAAGACAGCAGCTTGAGGCATAGATGATAAAGTCTTTTTCACACATTTGTAAGATCTTAAAATGCCTACCTTACACACAGCCTTTGCTCCCTTATACATATTTTCCCCTTTGGATGCAAACACCCATTGTTTCACTATGCCTTTGGACTTTATCTTCCTGATAATAAACATCTCTCATAGCACTATGTTTTACCAGTAATCTTTGGGAAAAATAAACACACTGTTTCTAAACTTCACCTGGCTAGGTGACATATTTCACCCCTCGTTTGAAAACAGTCTAGCCTGATTTATTTTAAAAATGCAAATGTTACCTTGACAACTATGTTTTTAGACTTCCCCATGTTTATCCAGTTAATATTTCAAACACAACCTCTCTTCTTAGATCAAAGCACCCAGTCTAATTCAGTTAAGTCGCACACACACACACACACACACACACACACACAGACACACCCACACACACACGCACACACACAGACACACCCACACACACACACAGACACACACACAGACACATTGAATTATTACTCTATTTTACAATAAATTCCAATAACGTTATGAGGATTATTATATCTTCTTGACACTGCCAGGGAGACAGTGTGTTTCCTGTGGATGCATAAGTAATGAGGCAGGATTGGGTGAATACATCATGGAAACGTGCCAGTGCTGCCAATGGGTAAAACATCCTTTTCACACCTGCTACCGCAATAAGTGCAAATCTGGGGTGATTCCGCTCTAAATTTGCGATTTCACTGTTTCCAAAGCACTGAATTTAATGCAAATTGTTTGAACCACCTGGTTAATTCTGGCTAGGTGCAATCTAAAATCCCGTCACGTTGATTCTGCACTGCTGGGATCCCTGGGAGGATAGTTTATACAATGGATTAAGATGCCAGACTAAGACTGTTCAAATTGTCCGTTTGTCTCATTGTAGGGTTCCACCACCTTTTGACATTGTTGGCCATTCTTGCTGTGTGATGCATGTTGTCCTGAAAAGGTGCAGAAAATATTTTCAATTGCTCGCAGAAAGAAAATATGCAGGGGAGGGAAATTAGGAAGTTATGTCAAAGGTACACTCTGGATTCACAATATTGGGAGAAGCCTCGGAAAATCTCTCCTGTATCTTCTCTCAGTGATGGAACCTGAAGAACCATTGCTGTTCACACTGACCCAATCTTAAAGGGAATGCGGTCTTAATGGCAAGACCCATTACTTCAACTTCCATCAGACTCCACCACCCACCTCTCCAGCCCTCTCCACCAGCCTCACCTACAAGTTCAGCCAGATCCCTGGCTACAGGGCAGGAGCAGTAGATTGCAGGCAGCAGACTGTAGCTGGGTTCCCACAGGATCAGACCCCAGCGTTCTCATAAGTAGTGGGGGAGAGGTGGAGATGTAAACGATCAAGATAGATGAAGGGAACCTTCACAGGTCCACAAGAGGCCCTATAAAAAGGACTGGAAACATAGCTTCTGAGGCCTCTTTTAGCCCATCTGATCACCTGTGGTCTGGCTGGGAAGCCATCACCTGCTCAGGGCTCCGACTGAAATAGCAGATTGGCTCAATCTGAATTTAATGAGGATCCTGCCAACAAGGGAACAGCTCAACATTCGGACATGTTGGGAGAGCAGCAGGATTGTAGAGGAATCTCATTCCCCTCTTTTTAACTCTGCCCCTCCTTGCCCAGTACCTGGCAGAAACCGGGCAAGGAAACAGTTAAAATTTGGGCCTAAGAGGCAACATTGACAACCGTCCCCTTTTGATTTGTTGGCTCCCCGCTGTTTTGTTCACCCCTCACCCCCACACCACCCCCCCCCCGACCGCCCCCCCTCCACCGACCCCCACCCCCGTCCCCCTGTCGGTTATGAATCAGTAGCTCAATTGAATGCGGTGGCAACTGACAAAAACCTGCTGGAGATAAAGGTTTAACTCGACTCAGTTGAGGCAGCCAAATAAAAATGCAATTTTTAAAAGAGTTCTCCCTAACTCTAAACACTCCATGTAAAGCTGATGAGGAAATCTTTCGCTCTTCATGATTCGATAATGCTTTTCTCTCTTTAAATGAAACCGCATCATTCCGTGCACAGCTTTAAGAAAAATGAAGGGTTGCAGAATCTCTCCACAATGTGTACTTCATGATTCTGTAAAGGTCACACAAAGAAGCACCTCCAACATCTATATGTTATTAGTATTCATTGAGTGCATTCATTTTTCCAAGTCAGACAAGCAGACTCCACATACCTTTATTGATCCACATCAAAGAGGTTTATGAAATTGGCTAAGCTGTGGACTGCTGACATCGAACACAAGCTACAGGCAACAGAAAGGGCTCTTGAAGGATGATGAATTTGGCGTCTACAGGTTATATTTAATGTACATGGCAGAAGGTTTGAGCCCAGACACCAGTACAGTGCTCAGGCGTTTTATCTTTGCTCATTCATAGTGGGGCTGTTAAGGCTCAAAAGTGGAATCCTAATAGAAAATACAGTAATCTTCAGACAGGAGTGTTGCTTTTGAAAATGGACTATGTGTCATTGTCTTGTACAGGCCATTAGGACTGAAACTCATAATATTTCACTGCAGTCAACTTATCCCAAGGAGCTTCTTTGAAAATAAGTTATTTTTTTCCTTCTTCATTGTTGGTGGATAACAGCTAATTGAAAACGCGGCTAATATTTTGATAAAATATTAATTGGCTTGGATTCCCATTTAATGAACAACACACAGGAATTAACTTCAAAAGGTCGGAGCTGAAATCCTAAAGGTGCCGGAACTGATTCCAGCGCTCGCACTATGTGGTTTTTTTCTGGGGGACTGAGGGCAGATTGTGCGTTTAGGGTCAAACGAAACAACAACAGAAAAAATGTCAAACTGCTAACGTTAGCAGGCTGGTCTAGCACCAGTAACTAGACAGGATAGGTGGAATTTAATGACCTGCGCTGTGGCGAGTTTGGTAGCAGGAGGGCATTTAACCGGATGGTGGATGGGAATGTAGCCAGCTCCCAACTTTCACCCCAGTTACGTCTGTGGCTGGAAGGGCCGAGGACAGCCTTCCTGTGGAGGCCCATCAGTGGACAATTACTGCCTACTGAAGGGCCTCATGCCATTGCGGCTGGTATTCACCTTGCTGCCGGCTGGGACTCACCAAGGGAGGGGGGTGGGGGGGTGGAAACTAAAAAGCAAAACGCTGTCGGATTTGCTTGAAAGCTCCTGGGAGGAGGGGCGAGGTGGGTCCCTGAATCATGGGCCTGGCATCAGGAAGGGGGGCCCTGCTGGGAGCCATCCCTCACTCTTGCTGCAACCCTCCTCACCCCTCCCTGCGACAATGTCACATGAGTTGGGACATGTTCATAATTTCCATAACAACTTCATTACAATGTTGAAAACCCTACATGAAACCCTGCATCCCGCCGCTGGATGGGGTTTCATGTTTCCTCTATTCCCCGCCGGGGCTCCTGGCCGACCCGACAACCTGAAGGTTGGACGGGCAGGTCCTTTAATTGTTTAATTGATCCTGTGAATGGCCTCAATTGGCCATTGACAGGTCGGGGGGCCCGCAGCTGATTTTGCTGTCCGCACTCCTTCCTGAAAATTTAAATGGGGCGCAGTGACATCGGGGGTTCCGCCAGACATCATCCTGCGTCATTTTACACATCGGCGAGCAGGGGGGCGGGGCGGGGCAGGGCCTGCTCACCGATGGTAAAATTCTGCCCTTAGTGTCTACCCTGTCAAACCCCTCCAGGCTTTTGTAAGTTTCAATGAGATCACCTCTCATTCTTCTAAACTCCAGAGAATATTGGCTCAATTTACTCAGTTTCCCATCATTGGACTGCCCTCTCATTCCAGGGACCAATCTAGTGAACCTTTACCATACTGCCTCCAATGCAAGTATATTCTTCCTTAAATATGGAGACCAAACCTGCGCACAGTATTCAGGTGTGGTCTCACCAAAGCCGTGTACAACTGTAGCGAGACAGCTTTATTCTTGTACCCCAATCCCCTTGCAAGAAAGGCCAACATGCCATTTACCTTCCTAATTGCTTGCTGCACCTGCATCTAACTTTGTGTTCCCTGTGTGAGTACACCCAAGTCTCTCTGAACATCGAGATAAAAACAAAAAAACAGTTCTGTCGAAGGGTCATGAGGACTCGAAACGTCAACTCTTTTCTTCTCCGCCGATGCTGCCGGACCGGCTGAGTTTTTCCAGGTAATTCTGTTTTTGTTTTCTCTCTGAACATCAACAGTTTCAAATTTCACACATGTTATAACTTCATACTTCCTCACGTTATACTTCATCTACCACCTTGTTGCCCACCTATTTATATCACTTTGCATCTTCTTGGTGTCCTCCTCACAGCTTGCATCCCCACCTAGCTTGGTTACGTATGGGTAGGAGAATTTATATGGAGGGAGTCATTACGGGCAGAGAGGATAGCAGTGAACTGAGAGGAGAGAGGGCTGACTGAGTTTAGATGGAGGTTGAGACTATCAAAGCTGAGGAGTCACTCAGCTCAGGCTGAGGTAGGAAATGACTGAGGATATGTTGGTGAGAAATTCAGGGTTCACAGTAGAGAATAGCAATTTTAAAAGGGAGGTGAGAAAGATGGAACAAGGTGAAGTGCTCAAAGGAAGACAAGATGCCAACAGAGCAGAGGGAGAGAGCAAAGTGAGTGGCAGTTTGAGGAGGACATGTGGTGGAATGTATAACTAGGCAGGAAGGTGAGGTACCATCACCCGTGAGACAAACTTCTGCTGATAGAATGGACATACTGAAGAGTGATGCAGAGTGTGTAGTGAATCTTCATTGCTGGCAGAGATCAGCAGTCTGTGTGTGTGTGTGTGTGTAAGGGGGGGGCAGTGGTGGTGGGTGGTGGGTGTTGGTGCATGGAGTTGGTTAAATGTGATGAGAAAGAAATTGGTAACTGTAGACTCCAGTGGGTAAACTGGGTAGAAAAGTAAGTGAAAGAGGAGGTTGGGACTCTTGGGGCTGCTAACCAATCAGGAGGCAGGGATTAGTGTCTCAATGGAGAATGCTGAAGGAGGCCTGGAAGGTGGTGTGGGCTGATCCAAGAGGATTTCAAGCCTATAGGGATGACAGCAGGAGAGTGGGTAAGTGAAGAGTTGGGTTAAGGATTTCAGAGGGGTTACCTGAAGGGATAGAAATGACAGGTTTACAGGAGGGATGGGGCAGGAGATAAAGCCCGAGAGCGATAGAGAGAAGTAAACATCTAGGCCTTCAACAAAGGTTATAGTAAATACATTTAATCTGAAGTTGGCTTGTTTTAACCATAGGGAGCACTTGCAATGCAGGTTGTATAGCGAATTCATTTTCTGAATCTTAACCAAAGTCCTCGCAAGGCTGTGGATTCTCAATAACTTTAATTGTCAGCCATTTCAGACACAATACAGTTTCTCAACACTCAACTGTTAAATAATGTGTACATATACCACAATAAATCAGGCTTAAAGCAATGGTTAACAAAATAAATAGCAACAGAGATATAAAACACAGATAAAATTTATTTCCACAGGATGGCTTATTCCTATTTTAATCATAGTTTCTCTCTAAAGCTTCTGGAAGATGAAGGAGTCTTTTCATTGGCTCTTTCAGAACGTTAAGGTGCTATCTCTCCCCACTGGTATCCTGCTTGGTCAGACTAATGATTCTCATTTTGGGGAGCGGAGACTTCCTATACATCATGAACTATTTTCCTTCTTGTCTGCCAGGTGTGTCAGATCATAGAAACGGAGATAGCATTCACTTGAATAATTTTTTTCTTCTCAGCCTCCTTCCTAGCATTTGTTTGAGAAGTGAGGAGGCTCATTGCCAAAGATCAGGTTCCTCCTTGGCAGTAGCTCCCAGATGATTGACATTTCTGGTTCTATAAAAAGCACTCCTCTTGATTTTGCAGATATAGTTCCTAACTTTCCAAAGAAACTGGGTGTTACAGGTGTCAACAGATTCATTTCCTGCTCATTAAAGTGCTAAACTGTGATAATTAAGACTGAACTCCAACTGGAGGGCTTAAATGTTGTTGTTAACGGTTCCAAAAGTTATCAGGCAAGGTTTAGAAAAACAAACCCCCAACCCAAACAAAAAACTGCCCTAACCCGATGTATCTGGCCAAAGTCATTGGCCTTATGAGGCACAGGCATAGTGAGATGTGGATAATTCTTTATTGCTATTAGAAAATAGTACGCAAGACACGTATCCAAACCAACTGTGCCATTCAAGAGCCAAAAGTGGCTGTTGCGACCAGCCCTGTGCTGTCTTGAAAGTTACCAGCCATTACATTTTTGGATTTGGGAGATTATTCAGGTTTACTTAGCTAAATAGCTGTGATGATTTCTTACAATTTGGAAGGAAGAAAATCCTTTTTCAGCTTGACCTTTCAATTGACTTTCTACAGTGTTTATGAAGTTTAATGGTCAAGAAAATAAACTGTGGCTGTAAGCATGCCCTGATCACCGTACTCCTGAGACTTCCAATGGTCGTATCACCCCCCCCATCTCCCGTCTCCACCCACACACTTCCCCCACCTACTCCCTTCCTCCACCCTCCACCCAGGGAGCTAAAGAGAGTTCACAAGATTTGGAATTGATGTGACATCAGTAAGAAAGATTAAAGCAAAATACTGCGGATGCCGGAAATCTGAAACAAAAACAGAAAATGCTGGAAAAACTCAGCAGCTCTAACAGCATCTGTAGAGAGAAAAAAAAAACAGGGTTAACATTTTGAGTCCGTATGACTCTTTTACAGAACTAGAGAGAAGTAAAAATGTGATTAAATCTATACAGTTTAAGGGATTGGAGCAGGTGAAGTTGGATAGAAGGCCAGTGATAGGTAAAGGCAAAGGAGAGATTTGTCCATGACATCTTTGGCAATCTCTCCTCTGCCTCCACCTAACACTGGCCCTCTTTTCCAGCTTCACCTGTCCCACGCCCCCTAAACAGTACAAATTTCACCACATCTTTACTTCTTTGAAGAAGAGTCATATGGACTTGCAACGTTAACTCTGTGTGTTTTTTCTCCTCAGAGGCTGTTAGACCTGCTGAGTTTTTCCAGCATTTTCTGTTTTTGTATCAGTAAGAAAGATATCTTGTAGATAGACTGCAGAGGCAATAGCTATTAACAAACCCTGACGGTTTCCTCTCTCAAAGTTCCTGAGCCAGAAACAGAAGTGGACTAAATGCGAACCGAAGTTATATCTGAATTAAACCGTTACCTTTAAAATATACTCTCTTCACAGCAAACCTACCCCAATTCCTTGACCACGTACACACATGTGGGTCTGACTGAAAGAAATTTGCTCAAAACGTTTGTAAATAAACAACACAGCCTTAATTGGATGTGCACGGATCAATCCTGAAAAATACTATTGATTCTTTGTGGTTATCACTGTATGAACAGAATGTAAAAGAACCTGTTGGCTTAAAGTGGTTTTTATATTCTCTGTTGGAGATAGACACTACTGCTCTTGAATTTAAAGCATTCTAATTCCAGGCTCACCTTTTGCCTCTTGTAGGATAAATATTTGAGAATAGCATTATCTTAGTTTACCTTTTTACCCCTTGCTCTTTCCTTTGTTGATAGTTTGGTCAACATTAATAATTTCTTTATTGATATATAGGTGGAATACCAGGTTATTTATGTAGTCAGGACGTAAGAGTTTAGCAGGATTAATACTAGGCCTAATGTCAATTTACAGTTCATCATAACAGATCAATAGGAACTGAACTGGTAATGTTACTTTCTTTCCTCCTTCCCGTCTCACACACGAGCCAGTGTCTGTGCTGGCAGACAGGTTACCTCCGAAGGTTGCCTTTCCAGATGGCCGGCAGGCGAGGACAGGAACCGATCACAAGGAGAACTGCAGGAGAAATCCTGTGCCTCATGAAACAATAGTGTATTGGCCCCCGGGACTAGCTTGAACCTCGTTTCAGAGGAAGGGATAGAACCTGGAACATCAAAGCTAGTGGCCCTAATCTATAGGGAAGTCCATCTGTGAAGGAAGATAAGACATCCTTTTTTTATAATAAAAGAAAATGTGTGTCTTTACATTGGGGGGGGTTAGTCAGTCTCAGACTTCCTGCCAAATGCATGACTTTACCTCACCATTGATGCTCAGCATCTTGTTTACTAAGTTGTTATTGTTGGGGAATGATTTCTGGTGGAAAACTTGTAGAAAAATCATGTAATTGTTTTAAAACCATGTCCACCAAATTCTCAGTCGATACTAACCAGGCTGTGACTTCAAAGGCCTCAGAGATGGCATTTCTGATCATCGCATGTGAGATGATCAGAACTGTGATCAGGCCAGAGTGCATGACCTTAATATACTGGATACCCTATTGTCAACCAATATGTGTCCCTCTTTGTGAAGAATAGTCTTTAGTTTTTGGTTTGAAGCCTGGATCATCGACAGCAGATTAGATAGGGTGCAGGATACAAACATTCCCTCTTTCTGTCATGAATCGACCAAGTTGTAGCTGAGTGTGCCATGTTTTTAGAAAAACACCACCACCCACCTCGCCCCCTCTCTTCTTTTGCTTTGTACAACCAACTCTTTCTCCTTTGTGTAAAACACTCCATTCCTAGTGCAAAATTCTAACCGGACATTGTGGGAGATTCAAAATCTGAGCAACTGTTGTTGACATAGCATTGAGTGTGACAATTTAAATATATATTTGAGCTGATCCTGTTCAGGAAAGAGGAGTACTTCTCCTCTTCATAAGAATCAGAAAGGTCAGCAAGTTACTCTTCAGCCTGGTAATGAGACCACAATACACCGCTGACTGATGATTGCACAATGTTCAGCACCATTCGCGACTCCTCAGATACTGAAGCAGTCTATGTCCAAATGCAGCAAGACCTGGACAATATCCAGGCTTGGGCTGACAAATGGCAAGTAACATTCGTGCCACACAAGTGTCAGGCAATGACCATCTCCAACAAGAGAGAATCTTACCATCTCCCCTTGACATTCAGTGGCATTCCCATCACTGAGTCCCCCATTATCAACATCCTAGGGGTTACTATTGGACTAGCCATATAAATACTGTGGCTACAAGACCAGGTCAGAGGCTAGGAATCGTGTGACGAGTAACTCACCTTCTGACTACCCAAAGCTTGTCCGCAATCTATAAGGCACAAGTCAGGAGTGTGATAGAATACTCCCCACTTACCTGGATGAGTGCAGTTCTCACAACAGTCGAGAAGCTTGACACTGTCCAGGACAAAGCAGACCGCTTGATTGGTATCACACCCACAAACATTCACTCTCTTCACGACCAATACATAGTAGCAGCAGTGTGTACCATCTACAAGATGCACTGCAGGAAATCACCAAGGCTCCTTAGGCAGCACCTTCCAAACCCGTGACTGCTACCATCTAGAAGGACAAGGGCAACAGATAGATGGGAACACCACCACCTGGAGGTTCCCCTCCAAGTTACTTACCATCCTGACTTGGAAATATATCACTGATCCTTCACTGTCGCTGGGTCAAAACCCTGGAACTCGCTCCCTAACAGCACTGTGGGTGTACCTACACCACATGGACTGCAGCGGTTCAAGAAGGCAGCTCACCACCACCTTCTCAAATCCAGCTAGGGATGGGCAATAAATGCTGGCCCAGCCAGTGACACCCACATTCCATGAATGAATAAAAAAATAGAAAATGCTTAATACATCATCATTGTCTCACTCTTTTACCCTACTTAAACTCCACAAACTTCTGCCTCCAATAAAACTGTGATATGTATAATTTCTGTATTATGTACCAATATCAGGTGCCTTAAGGTTCAAACACAGTATAAAGCTTTTGGAACCATATAGAATATGTCCACAAAGGCATTTGTAGATAACCTGAAGTAGATTTTTAAGCAATAGTCTATAACCTGTGTCAACGTGTCAGCAATATCTTTTACATCTCTCCCCATTTTGATGTCCATTGGCTTCAGTTAACAATCAGGAGAGATGTGAAACAGGCTTCCATCTCACTATCAACCTTTTAAAGCTATTGCACAAAGCTAAGATCTATCCCCTTGAGTTTGTAACACTCCAGTATACATCCCTTTGCTAACCAGTGTTAGTGGTAAAAGTGGGCACAGTTGTAAATAAGAGGAAACCTGCTTTGTCCTCACAGTGAATTTTTCACTACACATTAGCAGTGGGAAGAAAATGGTCTGAATGTATTCTTTCATTATTGGTCCTGCAGGATATTCCTGGTAAAATGATTCACTTGGGGGAATTCTCCCAGGAGATGGGCTTGGAGGAGAAGTTCTGGGCCAATGTCCAGATGTCTTCCCGCCTGCTTCCATCTTTCCCAGGGATGGGGTGTTTTGTCAGGAATCCACATGGCAATGGTGGGAAGGCAGTTAAAGCCCTGAATTTCGGGATAATTCCCGGCTCTGCAAACCTGACTCCTGAAAAACTGCCCCTGAAGTTCAGATTTTTGCCCTGGGGGCCGGGGAGTGGTGGGGTGGCGGTGGGGTGGGGGTGGGGGGGGGGGGGGAGGGCGGTGGTGGGGGTGTGGTGGGGTAATATGGGATTCAGGCTGGAAATAGTTCAGAAGCAGCACAGGGGCTGCCAGCTGCAGAGGCAGCTGAATGAAAGGCACCAGCCTCATGGCCTGGCCCTGAGGAAGGGTCATACGTTAACTCTGTTTCTCTCTCCACGGTTGCTGCCAGACCTGCTGAGTTTTTCCAGCAATTTCTGTTTTCAATCTCACGGTCGGGCGCTTTGTCCCAGCTGCAAAAAGCCCCCGAAAAACAGCCCTCAACTACTCACGCCGCCTCACCCCCTCACGCTCCCCATGCCCCATCCACCCCAACCCATGCCCTCCACTCACCCCTTTTGGTCCTTCATACCCTCCAATACCCCTCTACCCATCTCTCCATGGCTCCTCACACCCTTCATGCCAACCTATTCCCCCACCCAGCCCCCATGATCCCTCACAGCATCCATGCCAACCCAAGCCCTGATATACCTCCTATACCAAATTAGTGCCAACTCATGCCACCCCACTGATCATCCTTTGATCTTACACCCTCCATGCCAACTCACCCAGTATCCATCTTGGGCAGACCTCAGGACCCATGTTGAGAAAACAAAGTAAAATTCTAAGTGTCTATTGATGAATTCACTATGTAGAAACACTCTCAATGATAAAAAAAAAACATTCATATAAGCAAATTTCGTCAACTACTTAATTTCTTATAAAAACAAGCATTTGTATTCATAGTCCCACTTCAAAGACTTTTTTCTTTATTCTTTCATGGGATGTGGGTGTCCTCGCAAGGCCAGCATTTGTTGCCCATCGCTAATTGGCCTTGAACTGAATGGCTTGCTAGGCCACTTCAGAGGGCAGTTAAGAATCAACCACATTGCTGGGGTTTGGAGTCACATGTAGACCAGACCAGGTAAGGATTGCAGATTTCCTTCCCCTAAAGGATATTAGTGAACCAGATGGGTTATTAGAGCAATGAATTATAGTTTCATGGTCACCATTACTGAGACTAGCTTTACATTCCAGGTTTATTAATTGAATTTAAATTCTACCAGCTGCCAACTGCTGGTGGGATTTGAACCCATGTTCTCAGACCATTAGCCTGGGTCTCTGGATTACTAGTCCAGTAACATTACCACTTTGTTTACCACTACATTAACCAAACTGTGAGCTGACAGGCACTCGGTTGTGATGATGATAGGTTATGAAATCAGATTTTACAGGACTAACCCTATAATAATAACCATCAGACTTATGTAACTGCCAGAGTGCCTTAGCAAGCACTAATTCATTCTTAACACTGCAGGCAATTATTTTCAAATATTTAAAGGGGAGGAGATTTAAACATTTTGACAGATTGATAGCTCTCTTGACAGTTCCCTTGACAATTCCAATGAGTGTATCCACTTTTTACGCATGGTCATGTCTACTTTTAACATTCCCAAAGGGCACTTTACCTCTCCCAAAGGTGTCTGGAGACCATATCCAAAAAGGTACTTTACCTGTCCAAAGAACTCCACTAACTTTAGACCTTCTCCTGATAGGTCTAATGTGCACAAGTCATATTTTGGACATCCCCTAATGAAAATTGGATCGGACTGAAGGCAGCTGCAATTTAACATATGCAGTTGCCTTCGTGAAACACTGCTGCACCAAATTCAACTCAGCCCCCCTCCCCCGCAGAAATGGTGGGGCCGGATTCAGGGGCAGGACTTGTGGATTCACGCCTCTGGCTCCATTTTGGCTAAGCCAGAAATCCTCTCTGTCTTCATGGAAAATCAAGCCAAAATATTTAAAGAGGCAACTGGGAGAAATGTTGTGCCTGCAATGACTACTTGCCAACAACAGGTGGGTCACACGCAGAGTGTGGGACATGGCAGTGTAGAGCAGGTGTGTGCACAGTGGGAAGTCATTGAGGCCAGCAAGTGACATAAAGTGATATAAAGCAAGCCTGAGGCAAGCCATAACTGGATGCACAAATCTCTAGGTCCCCACTATGAAGGTCTGCCAGAAATCCTTTAGATCCTGCATGCTTAATCACAATCTCACCATCCCTAATTGGACAGCAACTCTTGAGGTGGATTCCTAATTGGACGCTTTCCAGAAGGTTCGATCAGAAAGCCCGCTACTCATGTTCCCATGTTCCCGACATCGAAATCCAGCCATGTAACCATGAAAAAGCTAAGGTGGCAAGATTCCTCCCATTGCAACTGACTTGAACTTATCACCCATGGTACCCAACTTCTACTACAATTGTTTGTTCAGAAGAATAGCAATTTTGTTTTAAATTTAAATATCACAATTCCATGATTGCTGATATACATTCCTACAGAATACAGCCAGGTAACAGTGATACCACCCTCTTAAGGAAATGATGCGAAAAGATAAACAATTACACGGGAAAGTACAAAACTGTTCAGATCATTTAGGACAGGATCTAATTTCTGAGCAAGTTATTGAAATGTACTTCTTTAAAATGTGATACAGTTCTTTAAGAACTACCTGCCTAAGCCTGCTTTTATATTTCAACCGTGAAATAAACATTACAGATTAAAGAGGCCTTTTTTAACTTGTCAATATGTTGTTTACACAAACTTGAATTTTTAATATATAACCTGGTTTGAAGTATTTAAAAACTCAAGCTTTTTTTTCTGATTTTCTGAAGGAATAATGCGACTTTCACATTATTAATTCCTCTGTGTTGCCTAAATTCATTTTGTGAAACTAAAAATTCGATAAGAAGTAAAAGGTAGAATGCCAAACAATTCTGACTAATCTCAATTCACCTTTCAGAGGTCATTGAATTATAATATCGTTGTCTCTGCTTTTACCACTTTGGTTTTTAAATGTAATGTAAAAACCATCACAGACTAACTGCAAACCGTTACTCAGAATTCAGCCAAAGTAATCCAATCTAGGTTCCTCTTGATAGAAGTCTTTAACCTTATTTATTTACGTTGACCATTTCTTTAAGAGATATTTGTCTTTTTTATTTTGACTGTTCTTTATCATTGAGCTCTCTTCTCCTTTCCCTTGTTTCCGTGTTCTGTCATCCAGATCCTGTAACACAACATCTGCAGAGACCTACCCGGTATATGTGCTCTCCAAATCACTATAGCAACACTGAACTGGGAGCAGTTACTGTAAACTTGAAAATATGATTCTCCCAGCCACCCATACTACTCTGACCAGACTGAAATCTTTCCCTGAATTTTAAGTAGGTCAGAGATTTTATACTTTTAAGCCTAGCTCTGAGCACCATAGCAACTACAACGAGGCAATAAATCACCCTAATGGTAGCTTTCAGAGTATTTTTCAGAATGGATCAATTCCGATCATACAAAGTGGCAAGTTTTTATGCCTGGTCACTGATAAGTGTGGGTATCCTGGGAATGTGACAGACAAACAGGGGAATTGTGCTTCAGACAAATAATCTTGCCTGGTAATCTGGGAAAATAACTTCTCATGAGACACAAAAAATAATCAGCCATCACAAAACTCTCTTACATCACAGTCGTGGAGTTGGGATGGTTTTCCAGAAATGTTAGTACTGGATCTCCTAAAACTTTTTGAAAAAAATGATCTTTATTTTAACCCAACATCCTCATACAGTCAGCAAGAAAATCATCCACAGGGGAATGAATGAATAAATATGTGTGGAAGTGGGTTGGTATTATTTTTATTCAAGTGCTGATAAATATAGTCCCTTTTTCACAAGAAGTTAAGAAATAGGAACAGGAGTAGGCCATTCAGCCCCTCGAGCCTGCTCCACCATTCAATAAGGCCATGGCTGATACCATTGTGGCCTTAACTCCATAACCCTTGACTCCTTTGTCGATCAAATCTAACATGGACTGGAATATGTTGCACGACCCAGCCTCCACCACTCTCTGTGGAAGAGACTTTCAAAGATTAATGGCCCTCTGAGAGAGGAGAATCTCTGTCTTAAATGGGAGACCCCTTATTTTGAAACTGCCCCCCTTTCCATTTTCTGAACAACCCCTTCACATCAAAATCATCCAGGATTCCCCTCGCTGTAGTTGTAAACTTTTACAATCCCACCATCCAGCTATTGATCCCTGGAAAGAAGCAGGCACCAGCTAAATATCCAATCAAACATACCAACTGGTAGCACACATTAAAGACTCTCTCCAAGGCCGTTGAAGGATATGGCATTTAGAATCCAATCCTTAAAGAATGATTAGCTATTCAGGAATAAGGCAGGCAACACTGCAATCTGGATTTAATTTCAGATATTTGACGGATTCACTATCCGGTGCAGTTGAGACAAATGGATGTTCAGGCTATAATTATTGGAATATTTTACCAACAATTGATTAGTAACAGGAGTCTAGTCTCACTTCCAGCTACAGCACTTCCTCCATTAGGCTGGCCCTAGGAATGAAACTAATATTTGACAAAAGCCACTACAATGCTTTTCAGCCTCTGTGTGTCTATTTTGCACCTTATTGATTCAGAATTAATTACTTACAGGAAAACTGATAGTGTGGCTGAGGGATTGCTTGATGGCTGTCAGGGTTCAGTCAACCTTTTAGGAGATTATTAAATCACTAAATATGAACCTGACACTTTCTTTCATCTTTCATTAATATTGTAATAATGTAAACAAATGTTCTTGATTGAAATGCTGGTGAGGGAAAACTGTTTGGCAAATGAGTTGATTCCCAACAATTTTATCTTGACAGTATCAAGAGAATGCTCTTTCTTGGCAACTTAAACATGCCCACACAAAAATTCAATTTAAAAATAGTCAAATTGCAAAAAAAACAGTGATCTTTTGGACCATGGGCTGAATCAGAAGTGAGCAATTATTACAAAAAATTGAAATCAAATCTTATCTTATAGACAGAACTGTTAGAGAAATTCACCTGCTTTTTGTTTCAATCAATGAAGATAGAATCCAAGTGAAAAAAAAAAGCTGTAATCTCACTTCATTTTATTTTGACCATTTCGCATTTGCTCTCTTTCATGCTCGCCAAGGACATGCGTTCCGGACTGTGGCCGAGGAGATGGGTGGTGATGAACATCCCACGAGTACAATTGCTACAGCACTGTGGATGGTGAGGGATATGACAGCATGACTCAGGTTACTCAACTGGGATGGTGCAATTGTATTGCAGAAAAATTTATTACATGGTTTCCTGGTGCATCTTACACATTTTCGCAGAGCAGCAAATCTTTTTATTGTGCACAGCAGCAATTATTACTATGACAGAACCACATCATTACATTAGACAAAACTGCATGAGTTAACAATTTAGAGATTGATTCCGTCAATATTACAACATATTATTAGCATATTAATTGCCCTTCCAGAATGAGTGTCATTATGGCTCACTCATTGATTCTCTGTTGTAACATGAACAGCCTGAAGTTAACGGCCTTGATGAAGTTTCTTCAACTTCTTATTACACGAAGCTTTGGTAGGGTAAACAAGGAGAAGCTGTTTCCAGTGGCTGGGTGGTCAGTAACAGGAGGTCACAGGTTTAAGATAATTGGCAAAAGAACTGGGGGGAGATGAGGAGAGTTTTTTGTAAAGATAGTGAGTTGTTCTGATTTGAAATGCACTGTTTGAAAGTGTCGTGTAAACAGATTCAATAATAACTCTCACAAGGATATTGAGCAAGTGTTTGAAATGAAAAAAATTTGCATGACATGAGGAAAATGTAGGCGAGTGGGACTAGTTCGATAGCTCTTTCAAACAGCCAGAACAGACAGAATGGTCTAAAAGTCAACCCTCTGTGTTGTATGAATCCTTGAATTAATTAAGCACAAGAGTCACAGAGCCATAGTTGTAGAGTCATTTATGGCATACAAGGAGGCTATTTGGCCCATCGAGTCCATGCTGGCTTTCCACAGAGCAACCCCAGCAGTCCCATTCCCTCACTCGATCCCAATAATTCTGCAGCTTCATTTCCTTCAAGTGTTCATCCAATTTCCTTTTGAAATCATTGATTGTTTCTGCTTCCACCATCCTTGTGGGCAGTGGGTTCCAGGTTGTTACCACTCGCTACGTAAAAATGCTCCTCCTCGCATACCCGCTGCTACTTTGCTTCTTAAATCTGTGTCCCCCAGTCCTTATACCAACAACTAAAGGGAAGAGTTTTCTCTTGCCTACCTTATCCAAACCTGTCATAATCTTGTACACATGCACCCCCCCAGGTCCCTCTGTTCCTGCTCTTTAGAATTGCACCATTAAACTTATATTGCCTCTCCTCATCCGTTCTGCCAACATGTATCATCACACACTTCTCTGACTTGCCCTAGCTTCGTTTCTACAAAATCAGAGATCCATGCAAAACCCAGGGGATGGGAATTCCATTAGAGTTCAACCACCCTCCCGCCAGAGCTATGGCAAAACTCCCATGGAAAATTCAGATAAGGCTGTGCCTCTGAGAGTTTCAGCAGTTTCCTGTAGGATTTACCTTGGAATTTCTGCTCAATAACACTTAAAAAGAAAAGTCCTACTTGTGGCAGGAGAAGATGGTGAGCTCCTTCTGATGTAATCTAATTGGATGCAGCTAATCAAGGTTATTCCAGCTTTCTTAAAATGTTCTGCATCTTTCATAACTCATTTTAGGCAATCACACAGATTACTTGTGCAGTTTATGCTAAACTATGCCAATAATATTTTGACTACATTCATTTAGCCTAACCTCAAATGTTAGCCAAGATTTTTATTTAACAATCGTTTAAAAATATCGTAATGAAACAGAGTAATTTTGTTCAATGAAATCTGTCAAATTCATTTTCCCACGGACAGTTTCTGCAGTGCCAAGTGATTTCATGTACTCATGGGGAATGCCACACAACGACATCAGCCTCCCTGAGGTCCCAGATGGCCCTTCTGGTACATTTAGTATTCAAAGATATCTTCTGATATTTTTTCCAAGATTGCTATGAAGAATTATACCTGAATTTCTAGTATCTGAATTTGTACCTTTTGTCTAAAGTGAGAGGTTAGCATGAAAGAAAGTCTATGAATAATGTTCCGCTCAAAGACAATTCTTTCCACAAGTGCCTTATTCTTAGACAGGATCCTTTGTTTCATTTTATACCTGGTAATAATCAAGTCCATCAGTGACAAAGATAGGAATGAGAGTTTCAGCAACAGATGGGCTGAGGTAGGGGCTGAATTGGCTGAAAACATTCAGTAGCGAGGATATGAGGTCAGAAACTCAGCTCTGGGTGAGACAGGACATCAAGGTCATAATCTGACAGGGTCAGCCTGATACAATAGCCCTGCAAGGGGAGAGTGGTGGCCATCTATGGCAAGGGAGAAGACTTTGTGATGGGGGAAAAAGACAATGGGTTTAATGTTTCCAACGTTTAACTTAAGGGAAATGAGACTCATCCAAGAATGGATATCAAATAAGCTGCCCAACAGAATAATCATTTGAGGCAGAGTTAGGTGTTTTCATATTCACATGGAAATGGATCCCCATGTCCGTGGATGGATTTATCTTGCACCCTTCATGGCCACAGGATGTCCCAAAGCATTTTACAGTCATGAATCAGTTTAAAAATGTAGTCACAGTTGTAATGTTGGAAAAGAGGCAGTAAATTAGTGCACAGCAAGCTCCCACAAATAGCAATGGAATAATGACCAGACAATCTGTTTCTTTTGTGACAGTGATGAAGGGATAAACAGTGGTCAGGACCTGAGATAACTCCCCTGCTCTTCTTTGAAATAGAGCCATGGGATCTTTTACGTCCAACTGAGGGGGCAGGGAGAGCCTTTGTTTAATACCTCATCCAAAATGTAGCACCTCCAACAGTGCAGCACTCCCTCAGTATGGCACTGGACCATCAACCTGGATTTTTGTGCTGAAACACTGATGTGAGACTTGAGTCTACAATCTTCTGGCTTAGAGGTGAGGGATGCTACTAATGAAACAGAGCTAATGTTTTTTCAGGAGCTCAATGTAGATGAGAAAGGAAGTGGCCAAGGATGGATCCTTGATGCACTCCAGAGATGCCAGTCATCCGAAGAGGAACAATTGCTAGAGATACTACAATTGAATTGAATTAATTAAAAGCTGTGTTGAGGAGCTGGACATCCCAAGGAAGTTCACATCAATGTGCAACTTATTTTTGAACAATAATTGTTAAGGTTCCTGTTATGACGTGGCTGATGATGTGTGCCAGGTGGATAAAATTCATGAGTGAAACTTGGTCGCGCTATCACAATGGTTTTGCAATTTGTATTTATTTTGAGATGCATGCACTGAATTTGGAAGTAATAAAGTCCACCCAGACCTTTCAAGATTTAAAGAAATTAAATTCAAATGTTTATTAACAGAATAAAAGATGTCAAGCACATACATAAGACTATGATTGCTACTGTAACAATTCCTAACTAATCTGACTCTCAGTTACACCCCCTTTAAGGCAGTGGTCCAAAAATAGATTTTAGATTTTAAACAAAGCCCTCAAATTAACACAATACCCTGGACAGTAGAATTCCAAATGGCTTTTCTCCAGCTTTAGTTCTGGCAGACAGCAGACTTATGCTCAAATACAGGAGGCTTCATTCAGGCTATTTCACACACTTCTGTTAGACCTTACATGGCCTTCTCCTCATACATAGCCTCATTCCCCTTTATATATGTTTCTCCCATTTTAATATGTAAATTCTATTGTTTCATATGTCTTTGAAACTGTATCTTCCTCACAATATAAAAATTGTCATGTTGCTGCTATTTATTATCAGTAACCTTTGGGAAAAATAAATATATCCCTTAGCCTTGCTTATCTGGCTAGTTGTAAACAGACTGAGATCCCATTGAAATCCAAATGTACTTTCATCTATCTAAAAATGCAAATTCCCTTCACACCTTACATGCTAATCCAGCATCCATGTTTACTCATTAGCACGTCAAGCACATTGCTACACCGAGCTTCTTTTGATGAGTTAAAGCTTGCAGTCTGCTTAACTCCAAATGTAATTAAATCACAAACCGACAGACCCAACTACACTTCCCCGCATAAACCTACTTTACAATAAACCAGAAAAATATTATGAATATTATTATACTTTCATGACAGTTCCACAAAACAGAAATGAGATGGATGACCAGTTAATTTATTTTTGGTGAATTGGTTGAAGGGGTAATTTCAGACAGAAGGCCAGGAGACTTCCACTTGTTATCACTTGAATTAGTGAATGGGTATCTGTTTAATCTGTCATCTGAAGGGAAGATGGTGGTGTAGTGATAATGTCACTGCCCTAATTAGCCAGAGGCCCGGGCTAATATCCTGGGGTCATGGATTCAAATCCCACCATCACCACCACCACCACAGCAGCTGGTGGAATTTAAATTCAATTAATAAAGCTGGCCTAAGTAAAGTGACTATGAATCTATCAGTTTTTTTATTGTAAAAATCCATTTGGTTCATCGATGCCCTTTAAAAATGGAAGTTGACCACCTTTACCTGGCTTGGCTGACATGTGACTCCAGACTCACCACAATGTGGTTGAAATGGCCTAGCAAGCCACTCAGTTTAAGGGCACTTATTGAAGGGCATCAAATGCTGGCCTTGCCAGTGATGCCCACATTCTGTGAAAGGATAAAGGAAGAAAAAATCTGAAGGACTGCAGCACTCCCCTCAGTATTGTACACAACTACCAAGCTACCTGCTTTATTTAAGTCCCAAAGTGAGGTTTGATCTCCTGGCTCAACTAAGAGTATTACCAACTGAACCAAGCTACCATTGTCCCTTTGGAACATTTTGGCTGGGATGTTCCAGCCCTGACATGACGGAATTCACCGTGGCTGATGCTGCGCACCATCTAAATCTCTGTTGGCTTTGGTGGGGCCGGAATATCCCGCTTGGGAGAGGGGCCGGAAAATTCCACAGTTTGTCTCCAATTAGTGAGCTAGTGCCGCAAATTCTTGCCTTCATTGCCGTGGGTGGTCTTTCCATTGGAATGAAAATGAGGTAAATGTTGCAATGGGAAAGCATTCTAATCAGACAGATTATCACCTAGGCAATGAGGGTGAAAATTTACTTCATGAAAATGGTAATAATTGCTGACAAAATGAATAAAAGAAATGAAATAAAACTTGTTTGTAATGTTTCATTTTCTCAGATATAAGCTCTCCTCTTTCAGCTTAAACTAACCAACCTTTAGTGTTGCTTCATTTTGTAGAGATTTTTGTGCCAGGTTTTTGTGTGTTGTTTTTCTGATTGTTTTAGTATGTGTGGAATAAACAATCTCCCTGCAATGCATTGAGCAGCACCTACTGCAACTGCAAGTACTTTGGTGGCAAATTATAAACAATTTTGGTAATATAATTATTCAATGACTATGTAAGGGACATATCTTTTTATTTTCTGTTGGACTGTGGATTAAAATTACAATGGCTGCAGTTTGAAAGACATGTCTTTTGGAATGGGATTAGAGATATATACAATGTTGCAGTCCTGGAACAGAGTGTGCCATGAAAGACAGGATGGTGCAGGAAAGGAGTCCTGGACCAAGGGAGCTGCCTGGCAACAACCGTTTTAATTGGCTCCTGACCAGGTGACCAGGTTTTGTGTGAGACCAGCGCAGCAGAATAGCTCCTAGCCTGAAAGGAAAAAGACCTAAAAGCTCGCTTTCCTGTGTGTATAAGATTCTAGTAATCCTACAGTAATAGCTAGCTGACTTTTTCTTCTCATATCTCTATAACCTGGTCTCTCTCTGAAAACCTTTGTCAAGAGGCAAAGGGGAAAATCACTGTTAGAGATATTGAAGGGCAGGTGCTCAACTAGTGAACTACTGAAAATGCTGGAAGACCACTTCGTGTGATCAACAAGAACTGAAAGGAATTTGGATCAGTAAAAAAAAAAATCAATAAAAATCAACCCATCGAATCCCGTACTCCAGAATTGGTGCTATTGAACTGTTTTATCCCACCCTTAATATCCATGTTTTTGTGCTGCCTTATGTATCTTGTATGTGTGTGTGTAGGGGTTTTAAGAAGGGGTAGAGTTTAGGTTATACCGTTAGAAATGAGCAGTTCATATTTCTTTCTTTTGCCACTGGTTAATGACAGTCTGTTCAATACGCAGTTATTTACTTATTAAGTTTACAAACCTGGTGCTTATATTCTGTTAACTTAAATTAAATAATTAGGTGGGTTGATCAAAATGTTTCACACTTACCATGACTTGGGAAGAAGTGGGATTTGACATTGCAACGTGCTATCCCCAGTGAGCCGTGACACTAGAACCAATGTGCAAATACGTATTCCAGCTGATAAAATAGTTCCAGTATTCCCCCCAACAAGCTTTTAATAACCTCTAATCAGATATCATCCATATAAAATATAGCCATCAAATGCTTGCAAAATTGAATGACAAACACCAGTTTGCCATGTTTACTGCAGTTTAGTCAGGCAAAGCAGACTAGTCTTTGCTTAACTTGTGGGCCAAGTTTATATGGTGCTTTTCTTAGTTAATCCAATATCTTTTGCTAACATGCAAACAATGTTGTTTTCACTTACATAGGAGGACATTGTAGTATCTTATATCTTCCTGGTAATTTAAAACTTACTTCCTTATACTTTAAAGCATCACAACTAAGGTGAAGCAATTAATTTTGGGTTAATTTGATGGGCACTTGAGAGAAGTAAAATTACAGCACCACAGGGACAGAGCAGAGCAATGTGTCTGATTGGATTGCTCTACAGAGAGCCATCATGGACTTAATGGGCTGAATGGCCTGCTTTTGTGCCATAATAAATCTATGACACTATGCCTATTATTCTACTACCAAAAATGCTACAACATTGTACTCCAATAACTTTAGACTTTTCTACCTTTACAATAGGTTCTAAATGCAAATACAATACATATATTTAAGGTAAAAGCAAAAAAACATATATTTAAGGCACTATTTTTGCTGTTTAACTGCATTTAAATGGAGATTCAGAGTTATAGTATAATCGTTTGGTAGCACAGGACTTGAGTATTGCTGTATTGAGTTGCAATATTGAGTTATAATATACTTGAATTACTAATTTATTTTTATATTATGAGTTTGAATATTGTTGAAAAACAGGGCAACAGGAGAAACTAGCTATTTTACACTGTTACTATGCAGTAGGAACAGGACTGGTATTTTCCACTAACAGGATGCTGCCATCAAGCCAAAAAGACGTTCTGTCTACCACATGAATGAGTAATGTGGTGTATGAATTTAAGTGCTGGTCCGATGCCAGATGAGTACATCATGCATCTCAATGTCTGGCAGATCGTATCCCTACAACTGTTCTCAACAGACAGAGTACTGACTATACTCGGCCCACCTAAATAGGCACACTTTTGGGGCAAAGTAGCACATGTACAGTGAGCCATCACCAAAAGAATGGAAAACAGGCAGGTTGTGATGCCAGTCAGTGTGCCGCGCTAATCTGATGCCAGCAGTGCCATTTTGGAGTTCAATATCCTAGCCAGCGCCCTCTCTCAATCTCACACAACTGAAAACATGTTCAGTAGCAGCAAGGAGGGCTCTCCCCACCCAGCAACACCCCTTCCACCAGTACCTTTTAAATGGATTCTCAAATACTAACAGGTTTGTAGCTAATTGTTTTCTCCTAGCTAGCTGCTTTGAGTCTGCATGTTTGGTGATTTCTATAGTTGTTTGAAGTTACAAATGCCTTCGGGGAGCTGCTGTGGCTGGTGCTGAATGTGTTTTCCTCACATCAAGGATTCTACACAAACCAGTTGCTCCCAAACATGGATGTACTAGTCACTATTGCCCTTGGAATACAGATTGACTTGGAGAATGAGCAGAGGGAATATAGAGCAGGGCAAACTGCTGGAAGAGGGAGGAGGTGGAGGTGGGGGGGAAGGGTTTTCAGAGCAGCTCTGTACCTCAAAGGCCTGGCTTCAAACTGCCCAAACCCTTCATGGGTGTCAGCCTCCTGGGCTGGCTGGCTGATAGGCAAAAGTAAGGACACTGGTGGAGTCACAACGATGGGGGGATGAATGCTGGTCTCCCGAGAGAGGACACCAGATTCATGCTCCATGCATCCACTGCCAATCCCTTGGCATGGAGCCTCAACAATTCAAGTAATCTGCTGGAAGACAAATTGCTGGACTGCTGTGAGGTCCTGCAAGCCCCTTCCCACAGCCATGATGGCTGCGTTCAGACAATGGGTAGATGCTGCTTGTGCTGCAATGGAAGCTGCACCCTGGTTGGGCCCATAAATGTGCTGATGGAGTTGGCCACCATATCCATGTTGGAAAGGATGGGCACCAAACTCTACACAAAGCCCTGTGCCAAGCTGGCACTGGACTCTTCCACGTTCCTTGCCATTGTCCACAGGTTTTCTGGCAGGCCAGTCAAAGCACAATGTGCTTGTTATGCGTTACCACCAGCGTTATTGTGTACACTGTCCCATCAAGGTGTTCATCTGAGTTCTCTGCTGCAGATCTCATATGTCACTTTGTCCTCTAGTGATTTGGCACCTACGGCTATCCTTATCCCCTACCCTGGCTGCCCACTCATGCCCAGTGACTCAGATACAGATATCCGCCCACTTTGACGCGATCATCTAAGGTTTGCACCATGTTTGTATCTGAGCTGGTGGCTTTGAGCATGAAATCAAGTTTTGGTCTGTATTCAACATCGTCATCTTGCTGTTCATCCACTTCCAGACCACTTTTTGAGTACTTGAAAGGAGAAAGGCACAAGGGTAAAGTTGTGAGGCAGGGGTAAGTAAGGGACAAATGCTTCCACCACCTGCAGCTTGTAAATCAGAAGAGAGTGCGGAAGGAGGGGTGAAATGTGAGATGCCAATTAAAGTATAAGAATACTGTCGAGTTAGATTGTTTCACCCCTGCCACAACCATGGCCCCAGAAAAGGCAGTCCCAATAATAGCCAGCATAGTCTCCTCCATGGGGGGGTTAGGACACACAAGCAGGCCTGCCCCTGCCCAGCTAACTCCTCTTGCCTCTGGTTATGTGCCACTTCCTGCAAGAGATAGGCAAGTGTGTCCTATGATGTGTTTAGGTGATGTGGCTATCATGGTTGAATAGCATGCAAGCTGTGAATTCTGGGCATGAGACCTGCAGCTGTGCTAACCATGTGAGGGTGCAGTGAAGAATGTGAATGTCCGATAGTCCTGCTAGAGATGGTTGGAAGGCAACTGTGGTGAATTGAGCAGTGTGTGAGGTTGGTGGTGGAGTTAGCATGATATGACATTTGAAGATGAGTTCATGCCTTGAGCATTCATGTGAGGTTCTTGAACATCTTGAGACACCAAATCCATGTTTTTGGGGCTTCACTCCTGGCATTGACCTCCATGACTGCTTTGTTTTCAAAGGCAGTAGTGCTTTCTCAGCGAGAGTCTTTAATGAACTGATTGTAAGATGGCTACTTAAAGAACTTCCCTCATGGCAGAGGTCAGTCACATAACTACAGCAAGCCAGATAAGACATGTTGTACTACTGCATTTCAAAATTCAAACACCCCCCTTTTCATAACAAACAAAAGATCGAAACATCCCCCTTTTCCTAACAAACAGAAGACATATTTACATGCATAATCATGTGTAACTGTGAGTTACCCAAGTTACCCACTATACATCCATTGTTTTCATGCTTTAACAACTGTTTGTTCTATTAGTCAGTCTCTGCCTCTGCATTGCTTACATAGTCTTTAAATCATGCAGGTCTTCTAATGGTATGCATTGTCATTGGCTGGGTGATGTTCCTTGTCTGGAGAATGTCGGTCCTATAGCACTTAATGCCGTGGTGACTGTTGTCGTTCCATTGCGGTTATTGGAGACCTGTGGAACTCTGGGATTAATATTAGTTCTGTACTCAGTACAGCTGGTGAGATCCCTTTGCCCTGACCAGCCAATTGCTGTGAAGGAACAGCTTTGCTAGTTGTTTGTATATGCCTGCAGTATACTTCCACTGCGTATGATCGAGGTGACAATTTCTCGATGTATATCCCAAGTTTCCACGTGGGCTGACTCCTGTTGAGAGTGTTGAAGGTTTGTACTCTGGATCTCCAATGCTCGGCCCTGGCAGTGATTTTGAGTCTTGTCAGAATGAAATTTGGCTTTCTGCCAATTCACTTTGATCTTTTCACTCACGCCTGCTACTACTTGTTTCAGTAGTATTTTTGCTATTGGAAGAGTGGTTTGCATGCAGCATGACATCAATCTTTGGACTGAACTACTTCAGTCATTGTGTTTCTCCACCCGAGGGCTGCTTTATATACATCTGTGCTCGATTTGTTCAATTTCTTGATGGTACCTTTGGTGATTTTTACTGCCCTCCCAGCTTTTGCATTCGACTGGGGATAGTGCGGAGATGATGTGCAGTGTTGAATTTCCCAATCCTTTATGAAGCGGCTGAATTCTTCACTTGTGAACTGAGGGCCATTGTCACTCATCACAATGTCTGGAAAGCCATAACGACTGAAGTGCGTTTTCAGGCATCCTGCTATCTCACCGATCATCGTTGAAGTTAGCTGGTCTAACTCCCAGTGGTCAGAATAGTAGTCTACAGTAACAAGAAAATCAGTTCCTGCGAGAGTGAAGAGGTCAACTCCCAGCTTCATTCATGGTCTGTCTGGGATGTCATGCGTCATCAACAACTCTCTAGCTTGATTAGCTTGGTACTCGTTACAAACACCACACTGACCCATGTGGTCTTTAACTTCATTGGCTCATGTTTGGCCAGTAGAGCACTTCTCTTGCCTTTCTCAGACTCGACACAATTCCTTGAGATTGTGGATGTGGTTCAGCATCTCTCCTCTCCACTCCACTCTATTCCCTTTGTATAAGATGCCATCTTAGGCTGTCAATTCATCTCAATAAGCTCAGGATGCTCTTATGACCAAAAAGCAAAGGCTGCTTGGTCGTTTCGCTTACCCGCCAACTGTAATGTTGGACAGGCCGTGAAAATTTTTTTTCAATTATCACTTTAATGGCCTTAATAGGCCTTTTAATCTTCGGTGGGCTTGCTGCTGACTCTAGTGTGCGCCCGCCAACCGAAATATCGTGCCAGTGCGCAATGACCTCAGACACTAGCCCGACATCATCACGCGTCATTTTACGTTCGGTCATGTTAGGCACATGCCCACTTGATGAGTGAAACATTCTAGCCATAGAATCATAGAATGGTTACAGTACAAGGGGTGCTATTTAGCCCGTTGTTTCTGTTCCAGCTCCCTCTCTATTGGAGCTACTCAGCTAGTCCCACTCTACATCTTTTCCCCAAAATCCCACAAATTTTCTCCCTTCAGATAATGATCCAATTCTCTTTCGAAAGCCCTGATTGATCTTACCTCCCACACGGTCCGGCAGTGCACTGCAGATCCTAACCACTCGCTGGGTGGAATTGTCCGTGCCCAGTGACGTTGGGCATGTTCGGTAGCGTGAGTGAACAATATGGCGAGAAGGTCAAAAATCAGTTTCATGACGTTGTGAAACCAACGCGATTGTCCGTTCAGCCTGTCGATGGCAGCTCTCGTTTCCCGCTATCGGGCATCAGGAACCTCATTGTAATACATCTGCATATCATTATAAAGCTAGCCCATTGGGATCACAGCTATGCCTGTCTCTTTATGAGGTGTGTGGAACATTCCTTGTTCCAGTCCTACTCCGGCCCCCTCCCACAACTGTTTTTAGGTGCATCTGTGACTGTTTTGGTGCCATTTCATGCTCTCATCTGGACCTAGAAAAACTTATCCATTTTGCTTTCAATTTCTACCCCTCCGTCACATTCACATGGTCCATCACTGACTCTTCCCTTCCTTTCCTTGACCTCTCTGTCTCCATTTCTGTTGATAGACTGTCCACCAATATTCATTACAAGCCTACCGACTCCCACAGTTACCTCGACTCCATCCCATTCTCTCAGATCCTTCGCCTCTGTCGCATTTGTTCCAATGATGCCACTTTCCAAACAGCACTTCTGACATATCTTCCTTCTTCCTTAACCAAGGTTTCCTGCCTACTGTGGTTGACAGGGCCCTCAACCATGTCCTCCCTCCCCCCGCCCTTGACCACAATTTTCGCCCCACCAGCCTCCGCATTCAAAGAATCATCCTCCATCATTTCCATCAACTCCAGTATGATGCTACCACCAAATACAGCTTCCCCTCACCCCCGCTGTCAGCATTCCATATGGACCATTCCCTCTAGGACACCCTTCATCACCCCCAACACCTCAACCCCCTCTCATGGCACCTTCCCATGCAATCGCAGAAGGTGCAACACCTGCCCCTTTACCTCCCCCCTCCTCACTGTCCAAGGCCCCAAACACTCTTTTCAGGTTAAGCAGCACTTCACTTGCACCTCCTTCAGTTTGGTTCAATTCGCACAGCAATGTAGGAGCAACATCCTGGGCTAAGGTCTCCATGGCAGCTGCCATCCTACCAGTGTTGACCTCGGTGCGTTGGTATCACCTCAGCCTGAAGGCAGATGGACTCCTCCATTGTGTGTTGCAATCTGAGGAGTGCAGCAGACATCCCTTCCTGATGTTCCAGAGCTTGCCTTTGCAGTTCCAGCGACTGTGAAATGACCGACTCCAGAGGCTCGTCATCTGACTCGGACTCAGCAGTGTGATTGCATGTTTCACTGGCCAAGAATGAACATCAAGCCATTGCTTTTAGGACTGTCACTGACCTCATCTCCTCTGGGATCTTCCCTCCACAGATTCTAACCTCATAGTCTCCCAAACCTGGATAGCCCGCTTCTACCACCTTCCACAAACAGGATTGTCCTGATAGACCCATCGTGTCAGCCTGTTCCTGCCCCATGGAACTCATTTCTTCCTATCTTGACTCTATTCTCTTTCCCCTTATCTTGCAGTCCTTCGAGTGCCGGATACCTGGGAAGTCCTGCTGTGATTCAGAGAGTGCGATGTGCTCACCAGATTGTGATCCCAAGGTTACTCTAAAGCTAGGTCCCACCGAGGTGTGTGTCTCTGCGCTGGTGGAGGGTGTGGGTGAGCGCTGTGACGGGACTTCAGGGAGGGTGGCTCCAGATTCCCCTTCGGAGGTTTCTTCGGGGCTTGACTGGAGGCCCTGAGTCATGAACTCTGTCGACTGTTTCCCAGATGTGCCTGTGAAAGCAAGGGGAGATAATTAGTGCACGGCAGTGGCCTGTGAAAGAGGACACATCACTCACAGCATGGTTGTCTGATGGATGTTGCACTGCTGGATGCTCAGTAGGTTGAGCACTGCCAACATCACCGTCAGCACAGGACTGGTCTGGATCCTCACTGGCCAGCTGGATGGCTCTGTTTTCAAGGTCCATGACCTTGACTTCAGGCATTCCTCACTTGTTGTGAGTCAGCTTGCCCTACATGAATAGAGATGGAGAGAGTGCAAGCAGGGTACCTGCCAGGCCAGATGATAAGTATGCCTGACATGTGTTGTTCCATGGACAGGATGAGGACAATGAGGTGTGTGTGAGAGAGTGAATGGTGATGTCCCTTGAGCTGGCAGTGAGTGAGGCCCCTGTGGTTGAGTGATGGGTTTTGAGTGTGTGAGTTGAGAGTGATGAGAAGAGTGACTTACCCTGGCAGAACGGAGGTCGTTCGTCCTCTTGCGACACTATGTTGCTGTCCTCTTCTGAAGGGCGTTGGCGCTGACAACCGCCTTCCAAACCGGATTTGTGATGTTGCTGCCCATCCTGCTGCTGGAGAGTGGGTGGAGGACATCGTGGTGAGACCCCACTGCATCCCAAAAGGCACTTGAGGGACACGTCATTGAACATGGGAGCTGCAGGCTACTTACTTTTTGGGGTGTCATGAAAATATAATAATTTTCATAATATTATTGTAATTTATTGTAAAGGTAGGTTAATAATGGGGTTTGGACTAGCTTCCTTGTGTGTAGGTGTGTGTGTTGGGGAATTTAATTGCATTACAGATGGGGAGGTGATGGTGTAGTGATGTTGTTGCTGGACTAGGGACCCAGGGTAATGCTCTGGGGACCAGGGTTTGAATCCCACCTCAGCAGATGGTGGAATTTCAATTCAATAAAAATCTGATGGTGACCATGAAACCATTGTCGATTGTTGTAAAAACCCATCTGGGTCACTAATGTCCTTCAGGGAAGGAAATCTGCTCTCCTTACCTGGTCTGGCCTACATGTGACTCCAGACCCACAGCAATGTGGTTGACTCTTAAATCCCCTCTGAACAAGGGCAAATAAGGATGGGCAATAAATGCTGGCCCAGCCAACGATGCCCACATCCCATGAATGAATTTTTTAAAAAAACTGGGCCGGGTGCTTTGATGTATCAGAAGCTAAACTAGGTTTGAAATGCTAAATATGTAAACATGGCTGAAGTTTTAGAATGTGAGGTGTGAAGAACATTTGCCTTTTTAGATAAACCAGAGTCGTGAATTTCAAAGAGATGGTAAGGTGTTACACCTAGCTAACAGAGGCTAAGCCAAACAGTGTGTTTATTTTTCCCGAACGTTACTGATAATATGAACACTATGGAAGGTTTATATTATGGAAAAAGTAAACTTGCAAAGACATACAGGAACAATGGGATTTACTTTAAAAAGGGAGAAACATGTATAAAGGAGATGAGGCCATGTGTAAGGGGGAAGGAATTCTAAGATCTAACAAGTGTGAAAAGCCTCCAGCCTCTATGTACCAAGCTGCTGTCCCCAGGAACTGAAGCTAAGAGACTTCATTTTAAATATCACTGTCCAGGGTATTGTGTGCTTTGCCTGGGTCTGTTGAAAACTATGTTGTTTTACTGCTACCTTAATGGAGGTGTAACTGGGAGCTAGATTAATTAAGAGATTTAGGAGTTATCATAGTAGTAATTTGTAGACCTATGTATGTGCTTAAAATCATTTATTTTATTAATAAATGTTTAATTTAGTTTTGTATAAAACCTCTTAGAGATGGAGTTATTACTACTGAATTCAAGGCACGCATCTCGAAATAAAAATACAGATTGCAAAACTTGTGGCAGTTGTTTCAAGATTCCCTCTGGGGTTTGAGCAGCTCAGCATTTACCATCCGTGTGCCATAACAGGGGCCATGTCTTCTATAAAGCAGTCAAACGTTGGAAGCACTGAGATGTGTGTGTGCGGCTGCACATTAAATATGGTGCCCGGCATGATGAAGCAGCGGGGTGATGGTGTGGCGGGTGAATGAGAGCCTGCCCGCCATGGAAACAACATGATTCCCGGGAGTGCATAATTAATGCGGTAAGTTGGGGATGATGTGGCATGAAAAGCCGCTATTGCGGCCGATGGTTAAAACGTTGCTTTACCTGCACGCTACCACACCTCGTGGAAACCTGGGATGATTCTGCCCACTGTCAGGCAGTGCATTCAAGATCCTAACCACTCTCTGTCAGGCAGTGCATTCTAGATCCTAACCACTCTCTGTCAGGCAGTGCATTCTAGATCCTAACCACTCTCTGTCAGGCAGTGCATTCTATATCCTAACCACTCTCTGTCAGGCAGTGCATTCCAGATCCTAACCACTCTCTGTCAGGCAGTGCATTCTAGATCCTAACCACTCTCTGTCAGGCAGTGCATTCCAGATCCTAACCACTCTCTGTCAGGCAGTGCATTCCAGATCCTAACCACTCTCTGTCAGGCAGTGCACTCTAGATCCTAACCACTCTCTGTCAGGCAGTGCTTTCCAGATCCTAACTACTCTCTGTCAGGCAGTGCGTTCTAGATCCTAACCACTCTCTGTCAGGCAGTGCATTCTAGAACCTAACCACTCTCTGTCAGGCAGTGCTTTCCAGATCCTAACCACTCTCTGTCAGGCAGTGCATTTATATCCTAACCACTCTCTGTCAGGCAGTGCATTCTAAATCCTAACCACTCTCTGTCAGGCAGTGCATTCCAGATCCTAACCACTCTCTGTCAGGCAGTGCATTCTATATCCTAACCACTCTCTGTCAGGCAGTGCATTCCAGATCCTAACCACTCTTTGTCAGGTAGTGCATTCCAGATCCTAACCACTCTCTGTCAGGCAGTGCATTCTAGATCCTAACCACTCTCTGTCAGGTAGTACATTCCAGATCCTAACCACTCTCTGTCAGGCAGTGCATTCTAGATCCTAACCACTCTCTGTCAGGCAGTGCTTTCCAGATCCTAACCACTCTCTGTCAGGCAGTGTATTCTAGATCCTAACCACTCTCTGTCAGGCAGTGCATTCTAGATCCTAACCACTCTCTGTCAGGCAGTGAATTCTAGATCCTAACTACTTGTTGTGTGAAAAGGCTTTTCCTTATATTGTTATTGTCACCATGAAGTTTGTGTGCTGCCTGCATCATAATCAATGAGCGTGGTCTCATCATGCCTCTTGAGTTCCAAACCCATTTTGGGGTGTTATCATATTTAGCCCCACAATGGTTTATTTTCTTTGAGTATATGGCTTACTTTGTGTTCATAAGATAATCCAAAATACGCTGTTTCTCTGGATAGACAGCAATAAATCTTACATCAAATCCAAACACAAACCACAATCCAGCCAAGCTACATGATGTCATAAACATTCATCTACCCTGGTAAGTTGAAAATGATAGACAGTGTTTCAAACTCTTCATTGCTGTTTGTGGAATTAGTTGCAAATATTCCTTGATAAGCCTGTAGCAGATGTCAGAGTGGAATGGAAATCTTTTTCTGATTGTCATTTGGTGATGATTTGAGATGGTGGATTCTGCAGCTCTTTCAATAGAAACGAAATGTGGTATGTGTAAATGTGACTATACATTATGGATAAATAATGGATACGAGACAGTTGGTTAAAGGCTATGAACTAATTGCAATGTTCAGATAATGTTACTGAACATTTCAACTTTTTTTTGATGGCTTACAATCTCCTCATCTGCTACATTAACACCATTCCTCCAATGTATCTATCTATGTATTTTTAACATTGAATTCTTGCAAGATATGCCTGCTTATTTTGTTTTTCTGGAGGCCGCAACCCATTCTATTTTTGCAATAAATGACATTATCAGGAATACAGAGTACAGGAACACACCTAACTTCAATCCATGAGTCACATGCAAACTCTGACAAGCGAACCTTCAAGCCCAGGTTACACAGTTCCATTTCCATTTATTTATTTGTTGGTTTGTCCTTTCTGAATCTCGTGCACCTGGAAAGGGTTTAAACTTGTTGCCTCGTTGTGGGTTAAATCAAATCAGAACGCCAAGATTTGCATTTATCAGCAACTTGGCATTAATATGAATTTTTTAATTCTTAGGTGGCCCCTGAACTTGGTGGAGGCACCCATGTGACCCATGAAGATAAAACACTTGGGCCACAGCCGATTGGAAGGATATTGGATGATAAGTCAATGATTGCAGAATAAAGCAGCAAAAATACCGTGGACCAGTGGTTCTGAAACTGGAGAGGATCTAATGAAATAATGGCCCAGATCTTCTGTGCCCTGGGAGTGTGAGGGTTGTACCCTGGATGTACCTCGGAAGATGCACTGGGATACCCCTCTCCCTAAGTCCTCAAGCAAGGACAGTGCAGGAATTGCCCGGCAGTCTTCAACTTCTGATGGGAATTTTCCTACCCCTGGAACCCTCTGAAACTCCGTTTTAAATCAGTGGCTTTGGACGGTTCCAACTCACTTAGCAGGATAGTTACTCAGGAAAAGTTAGAAGAATTAAAACCACCTATAACTCCTGGGTAACTATGGTACCAACTGTTGTACTATGCTAATACTGCTGATATCCCACTGCTTTCAACCATATTGTAACATGGGTTCTTTAGATGTCTCAATGGTGAGATCTTGAGACTTGTATATTTAAACATGAATCATTTATTGGTAGTCTTTAACTATTTACAGTTCCAAGGTATGGTCATGCATGGAGCTGTTGTCTCCATGCAGGCTGCTTCCAGAGTCTTCTCTCTAGACTGTTCTCTCAATCTATTACCATGTGACTCTATGCATCATACCGTGGGCAGTGCTATTCTCTATTTCCACGTTAACCGTTACTCTGCTGAGAGCTCTACAATGGCATGCAGGCACATACAACATCCCCCTTTCTTTGCCAAAGAAAACTTTCCTCTCAAAGGAGAATTACGATACTATCTTTACTTGTTATCCCTCTCTCCCACCTCAAGTCTCTGACTTTACAAATTCAGATGGTCTTGAGGCTTGACAGTTCTTTCATATCTCAGTCTGTCACATTTGGAGGAATGTTTGCAGTCCTCTGTGTTTCTGGTATGGGGCTATCTCCATTTGATTCACTTTGTGTGCTCCTTTGAGTTGTGTTTCTCTTTATTAACAGCCCATCTGCTTTTTTTCGGACACTGTGGGTGTGTCTCATTCCTTCCACAGGGAATGTGCACTCCATTCATTCCTGGAATGGACTTGAATTTTCTTTTTCCATAGGGTCCACCATGTTCTTGTTGGATGTAAACATTTCCCCAACGGAACCTTCATTTCCAATCTTTCACAATCTCAGCCAAGCATATGTTTGCTGTTTTATTTTCATATTGTTTTGCAAATTAATCAATCTTTTCATTCAGTCCAATGGTTCTCAGTACATCTCAGACATCCAGTACTATATCTTTTCCTTGTTCCTTGCACTTCAGTGTCAGATTTACATTTTCCGATCTTATTCCTGTCTTTTCTGTTTCCGTCTGCAACAGAACTTTGTCCTTGTTCTTAATTTTGATTTCACTGTTGGCCAGGTCTGTCTCCAATGAGGTCTTAGGGCAGAATTTTCTGTGCCTGCCAGCGTTGGCTGTGATTGGTGGCATGACCAGACAATATGGCGCGATCGGTTTTATGACGGCGGGAAACCAGTTCGCGATTGTCTGCTCAGCCTGCAGACGGGAGGCTGCAATACCCACTGTCGGATGTCGGGAGCACCATCATAATACGTCAGGATATTATTATCAGGCCAGCCCTCTGGACCTATCCTCCCCTGTTGGATCGTCCGTCTGCATCGGTGGGAAAGCACGCTGACGTGTTTCACAACAGCACATCAAAGGCATGCACTTGGCCCCCTGCACTTTGAGGGGAACTCGGAGGTGAGTGCACAGTAACGTTGTGCAGCGCCTGTTGGACTTCAAGCTTCAGGGACATTGGTGTGTCGGGGTCAAGGGCAGCCCTGCCGTTGAGGTAGTTGGTGGGAGTGACAGGGGTGGGGGAGGCAAGGCCAGCCCTGCCACTGAATATAGCTGAAGAATATATAAATGTTCTTCAGTCCCACATTAACCCTTGCTCTGCTGAACGCCTTTACATTACAATGACATGTAGGTGCATTTTACAACACTGTCCACCTTGACCCCTCCCCACAGGACTCTGCCAATGACTGCCCCAACCCCTGGTGAATTGCTGAGAACAGCTGGAATTTCACCAGCTAGATCCACAGTTACCGAGACTGACAGAGGTCACCAACTGAGTTCAGTCTTACTCAGGAGGGGGGGAGTTCTTTAAATATTTAAGTACTACATACTTAAGTAGACCGAGCAATGGAGCTTCAGATATATTCCTGCTACTGACAGAGTTTCCGGAATGAAAGTTGAGTGTGTGCAAGGAAGAGTCACCTTGCGACTGTGCCAGGAAAAAACATTTCCCATTGTGGAAGGATTGTAAACAAGAGGGCCCAGGTTTAAGGTGCTTGACTAAAGAAGCAGCAACAACATGAGGAAAACCTTTTTTCACACAGCGCGTGGTTAGGACCTGGAATTTCCTGAGCGAGTGATGGAGGCTGATTGATTCGAGAGGGAACTAGATTGTTATCTGAAAAGGAAGAATGTGCAGGGTTACGGTGAGAAGGCGGGGGAGTGACATGAGGTGGATTGTTCCTTCAGAGAGCTCGCACAGACAGGCAGGTCAAAGGGCACCTTTCTGTGCTGTATCCATTCCATAGATGGAATCGTCCCAGATTTGCATTAAGTGGAGCTGGAGGCGGGAAAAAGAATGTTTTACCCGCTGGCCGCAATGGCGGCTTTTCACGCTGTATCATCCCAATCCTGCCTTACTAACCTGGCCTTCCTGGGAAACATGTCATTTCCATGGCGGGCAGGATCCGGTTCACCTGTCGGTCACCCCATCACCTCGTTGTTTCATCACGCCAGGCGCCATATTTAAAGTGCAGCCCCTCGCACACCCCTCAGTGCTCCCAGCCCAGGACTGCTGCAAGGAAGAAATGGCCCCGAAAGGCCAGAAGATTGCAGCCCCCTGATTCAGGGACGCATCCCTGGGGTGCCTTTTGGATGCTGTGGAGGCCCCACCACGATGTCCTCTAACTTGCTCTGGTCTCAGGAGGTCCAGCAACCTCACCACTCCAGCTTGATAGACAATGACAGTGGTGTTCAGTGCCAATGTTGTTCAGATGAGGTTGGCCATCCAGTGCAGATAGAGGATGAATGATCTCATCCATACCGCCAGGGTAAGACAACCATCTCATCACTCTAAACTCACACACTCACAAACCCATCACATTTTCACTGGCATCTCACTCACTGCAAGCTCAAGGGACATCACCACTCACTCTCTCACACACACCCTCACATCTCCATCTGGCCTGATCCCCTCTGTAGACTGCCTCCTCAGCCCTCACCATCTTGAGACCACTCACACAGATCAACATGTGCCCCCACACACACCCTGGGATATCCCCTTCCCCAGTACAGCCCTCACCCTGCAGCCTCTTCCCTTGCCTGAGGCCACTTCTCCCCCTTCCCCAAGCAAGCCCTAGCCCTGCAGCTGTTGAAAAGCCACCCACCTTACGGCTGGTCTGGTAGGTAGAGACCTGCCTGTGAGTCCCCCTAACAGCGATGTGGTGCTGCCTGTGAAGCCTGGCACTGATGACAGTGAGTGCTGCCTGGAGCGAGGTCGGCAAACAAACCTCGAAGTCCCGAGTGAAGTGCAGCTCGTCAGGTGCACTTTGTTTATGTGTAGTTGTGAAACACGTCGATGTGCTCGGATGATCCAGTGTCGGGGGGGAATGATTCCATCGAGCTGGACTTATAATGAGATGCTGATGTATTGCAGTGAAGTTCCCAATGTCTGACAGCAGGAAACACCGCCTGCCAATGACGGGCAGAGCGGACGATCGCAAACTGGTTTCACGACAGCGGGAAACCGATTTTTGGCCTTCTAGCCATATTGCCCTCTCAGGCTACTGAACACGCCCGACGCCAGTGGGCACGGAAACATCTGCCCTATCATTCTGTAATTATAATTTGAATTCGCCTGGAGCTGCTACAGACACATGTTGGTAGAAATTTGTCTCGGTCAGTGGTGTGAAGGGGCAGTATTTGCTCAGGGGGTCGGGGGGGGGGGGGGGCGGTGGGTTACATCCTCTCTAACCTCAGTGCCTGATACTCAGTTCCATTGCAGTCAATTGGATGCAACGTTTGTGGAGCAGTGTGTTTGACTGTTCACACCCACTGGACGGTTACAGCGCTCTGGCCAGCAGACAGCGATGCATTGCAGAGTGGTTCAGGCACTCAAGGAGAGGGCCCACAGGCTCTCAGGCACAGCACCGGACATCCTCCTGCTGCTGGAGACCCAAAGGGAGGAGGGATGCCCTGTACCTCTGGCGGGAGAGACACCGCCTCACCCTCCTGTCCCTCTCCCCCACAGCAGCAGGTGCTGCTGTGCCTGGTCTCATGCTCTCCTCCCATTCTTCACACAAACCCCAAGGTGAAGTGCACCGAGGTGCCTATGATTGGCATGTCCAATAAGGCAGAGGAGCACAATAATTACCCCTTTGAAGTGAAGACCTTGAGGAATTTCCAGGATGCACACGTTGCTTGTGTGTTGGTGAAATCCTGAAGGAAGGGAATGCACAAAGTCTCCCGGTGTGTTTTCGAGATCCCTTTCACAGTTCCAGCAGCGCAAGTGAGCATTAAAAGGTGAAGAGCCCTTTAAGTAGGGCTTGAAGTTCACAACCACACCCTGTTTACTCCCAGCAGCTGGTCACTGTTAGGAAAAGGCGTTAGAACAAACACCCCCACCTAAATGCCATCCAGCCTCCTTAATGAAGGCTAGCAGGGCATTTTAAATAGCAATTAACCCCTCCGAGCAGCCGTTCCTAGTGCAAACTTCAGAGGCAGAATTTTCAGTAGTTATGTGGGCATGTGCCCGACCCTCTCAAGTGTAAAATAGGACGTGATGACATCGGCCAAATACCCCATCGTCATCCCACGCTCGCAAGATATTTCGGTCGGTGGGCGCTTGCGAAAGTCGGAAGTGCGCCCACCGACAATTAAGAGGGCAATTAAACCCATTAAGGTCCCAATTGCCCCCCATTTTCTGTGGCCTGTCCAACCTTATGGTTGGTGGACGGGTGTATCGGCCAGGCAGACTCTGCATTTTTGATGCAACCTCATCCAAGGGCGAGATGAGGCTTCCGTTATTAAATTTAAAAGATAAAAATGTATGGACAGAATTTTCATCATTTACACGTTCAGGTGGCTGATTCTGACGTGTGGACATTTTGTTCCCTGTTTTAAAATCTTTCTTTATTGCTTTTAAAGTCTTCATAGCCTCAGACGTTTACAGCACAGAAGGAGGCCATTCAGCCCATCTTGTCCACACCAGTCAACAAAGATCTGACTACACCAATCCCATTTTCCAGCGTTTGGCCCATAGCCCTGGAGCCTATGGCAACGCAAGTGAATATCTAAATACTTCTTCAATGTTACGAGGGTTTCTGACTCAACCACCCTTTCAGGTAGTGAATTCCAGACTCCCAGCACCCTCTAGGTGAAAACTTTCTCCTCAACTCCCCTCTTAACCTTCTACCTCTTACCTTAAATCTATGCCCCCTGGTTATTGATCCCTCTACTAATGGAAAAAGTGTCTTCCTGTCCACCCTACCTATGCCCCTCATCATCTTATCCACCTCTATCAGGTCCCCTCAACCTTCGATGCTCCAAGGAAAAACAACCCCAGCCTATCCAATCTTTCCTCATAACTCAGAGTCTCCAGCCCAGGCAGCATCCTGGTAAATCTCCTCTGCACCCTCTCCAGTGCAATCACACCCTTCCCATAACGTGGTGACCAGAACTGCACACAGTACTCCAGTTGCAGCCTAACCAGCACTCTGCCTTCAGGGAGGTTTCATTCAGCACTTGCACCCACCCCCATCTTGCCTCCACCCCGGCAGCACTGAGCATTTCAGCACGCGTTTCACGCTGGCCGACAGTTAATTGGTCAGCCAGCGTGAAATCGGGGTCGGGGGCCGATTGCGGTCCAATCCCCGGCCGATCCTGGACCCACCGACCTCGCCCACTCGGCCGTTGAGCTGGAAATTCTGCCCCAACTCTTTGGCGACAGGTTGTGCTAGTCCGACCTTTCACCTCAAGATCGAATTTTGATCACCTCGGATGACCTTTAGCACCTGGTGCCAAAACTTGCTGTCAAAACCTGCCCCTGGGTCTTCTCCGTTTAACCCCTTTATTCTTAAGATGAACTTTGTTTTTTTTTACCCTCCACAATACACATAAATATTTTTATGCAAAGTGACCAGAAATTATGCAGCCATTTGAAATTTAACCCTATAGACATCGTCTGAACTGTATTTTAAATTGACTTGAGATAATCCATGCATCTTCAAAAGGCAAAAATACGGATGCAAGATTTCCTAGCTTGAACTGGAATTGTGGGAACAAGATGGCACAGGCTGAGGGTGAGGCTGGGGGTCTCTGCCAATGGCCATGCCCCTCAGGTGCCCAAGCAAGGGTTGGTTGGAGGTTTGGTATCCGATTGTGTTCCATGGAAGAGTGCAGACCCAGCGTGAACAGATCTTTACCACTCTCCAGAGGATTTCTCTAGTTAGAGTGGGGCTATGACCTGTGGGTTCCACTAGTCTCCTGGAGAGGCTCTAGCGGAGGGCCAGGAGAACCCCTTTGGCAATTTCAGGGCCATAATAGTTTTTGTGCAATTTATCATCAATGGCATGTAGTAACTAGGCATCAATGAACACAGAAACAGGTGATATCAGAAGTTTAACAGGGGTGGTCGTGATATGAGGTGGAATTGAGTTTTGAAAACATCCAATCTATGCTTTTTTTTATACATTGGATGCGGCCATCACTGGCTAGGCCAACATTTAGTGCCCATCTCTAACTGCCCTTGTTCAGAGGTCATTTAAGAGTTAACCACATTGCAATGGTTCTGCAGCCAGATGTAGGCCAGACCAGGTAAGGACAACAGGTTTCCTTCCCTGAAAAGCTTCAGTGAACCAGATGGGTTTTTACAACAATAGCTTCATGGTCATCATCAAACCTTTAATTCCAGATTTTTATTGAATTCAAATTTCACCATCTGCGCTTGTTTACCACTATGTTCAGTCTCGTGATCGGCAACTATTGTTTATAAACCCAATCTGGTTCAATGTATCCCTCCAGCAGCCACTCCCCCCTCACTAGAAATACACAAATTTCTCACACCAGGTTAAATATATATGGAGCAGTGAACAGGAGTGAGATTGAAATAGTGAACTCAGCGTTGTGCCCATGTGTAACTTGGGCTTACGTTAGTGAAATATCTCAGCGTTAATTTGCCTATTTTCACTGCAGCCTTACCCTCTATAATGCATTGCATCTTTAAAACCAGTCATCTGGTAATTATACACAACAGCTACAAACGTCACATCCAAAACTGACTAATATCCGAATCAAATATACAAAACAGTGCAACAGCATAACCAAGATGTTGTGACTAAACTTAGAACATCAATTCTATTTTCACTGCACAGGAAGGAAGAGGAATTTTGACTGTTTTCCCAGCTGGTTTTATAAATATTAAGGAGTGCTGCAAGTGGAATGTATGTCAACGTCTGGGAATAGGTCACAGTCTGTGGAGGTGACTCCTACATACATACATATTTCTTGTCCATCACACATCAAACATCTGTCACGCTTTAGATGTAATTCACTGTCAAATGTAAAGGTTTGTGTCACCCTTCTGAAATCTATCCAATGCCATTCAATGTTCTGCTGTCTGACATGCAAATATATTGCTCGTGATTTGAAAGCATTCATTATAATTCAACGATATTCAAATTTCATAGCAAGCAGGAGTGAACCAATCAAATTGCTAAGGATAAAGGCAAAATACTGCAGATGTTGGAAATCCGAACCAAAAACAGAAAATGCTGGAAAAACTCAGCAGGCCTGACAGCATCTGTGCAGAGAAAAACAGAGTTAACATTTCCAGTCCATATGACTCTTCTTTGGAACTCTCCAGAGGATTTCTGACTGCACTAATCCCATCTTCCAGCGCTTGGCCCATAGCCCTGGAGGCTGAGGCAACACAAGTGAATATCTAAACACTTCTTAACTGTTATGAGGGTTTCTGACTCAACCACCCTTTCAAGCAGTGAGTTCCAGACTCCCACCACCCTCTGGGTGAAAAGAATTTCTCCTCAACTTCCCTTTTAACCTTCTACCTCTTACCTTAAATATATGCTCCACGTTATCGATCCCTCTACTAATGGAAAAAGTGCCTTCCTGTCCACCCTAACTCAGTCTTTCTCTCCACAAATCGCTAAAGATGCTTTTCAAAAGTGTTTTTATCCACCATTTATTTTCTTTGTTAGTGATATCACTGAAAGGTGATTTACCTCTCTTTGTCCCTACAGAACACTGTGGCCAAGGAAAAAGAGACTGAAATTAGTAACACCACAGAGAGCATTTTAGTCAGACCACCTGGTGAAGATAGAGCAGTGCGACCCCACTAAGCATCCACCATCGGTATGTTCCCCGATACCCCCCACTGGAGAGGCCGAGTACCCACCAGAACCAGGCTCTTTGCCCAGTTGCACCAGGTGATGGGGCTGAAATAGCCCGTAAAGTTAAGCTGAATTATTTTTGCGGGATCAAAAGGAACAGGAATACTCCTTTGAGCTCCGCAAGAAAACTCGGGGCTTCTGTTGCCATGGGCTACCCTGTCTCCATGACCGGTTCCTCCCTCCGGCTCAGACTGGCCAGCTAGCCTGGTGGCTAAGTCTGTGAGTGGCCCTAATATAACACTAGAGCCGGAGGGAAGACCCACTCAAGCTGTGCGGTTTGGTAATAGGGTCCAGGCCTCAAAATGAACCAGCTGGAGCGGGCAGAAGTTCCACCTACTGCCCTCATGTTCTCTCTGTCTGGAGTTTAATTCTTTCCCCCCCCCTCCCTTACATTGACTAGGGATCGCCTTAGGGAGGTGATTGTGCTCCCAACAGACAAAGCCCTGGAAATGAGGTTAGAGAGGATGTAAACCACCGCACCCCCCTCGACCCCTCCCTGCCCCTTGTCCTAGTGCCTCATTGCCAGGAGGGCGGGTGCACACTGGGGAAGAAATAGGTGCTATGCCCTTATACTGTCCCCCACTGAAATCAGGATAGCTGGATGCCACTGGAAAGCTGGTCAGATAGCAGTTTCCTTCCATTGAACAGCAAAATGAGAATCCTGCTCAGAGATCTTCTAGCTCCTGTTTTGTACAACAATCAGATAACCCCAGACTCAGTTCTGTCAGCAGCGGCCTTATGTCTTAAGCCAACAAAAATGATCTGAACCCACAAATATAGAAGAGGTCAGTCCAAGTGGTTGCGCACTTTGACTTAGCTCACAGTGGGGTGGGGTCTTACTGCCTTAGTTCCTCATCTGCAGCTGGGACCATTTCGTGGTCCCGATTTCAATGGTTTATGAGGTACGTCCGCCTGCGTGAACTTACTAGAGGCGGCCAATTAAGAGGCTGCCTCTGTGAGCCCCAGCCATTGGCATGGCCAATGAGAGTGTCCCAGGCTCTGGGTGGAGTTGGCACTGATCCCAGTGAAAGATCCAGCTGAAAGAAGTGTATTTTTTTTATTATTCATTCATGGGATGTGGGCCTCACTGGCTAGGCCAGCATTTATTGCCCATCCCCCACTGCCCTTGTTCAGAGGGCATTTAAGAGTCAACCATGTTGGTGTGGGTCTGGAGTCACATGTAGGCCAGACCAGTTAAGGACAGCAGATTTCCTTCCCTAAAGGGCCTTTGTGAACCAGATGGGTTTTTATGACAATTGGCAACAGTCATCATCAGACAGTTTAATTCCAGATTTTTAATCGGCCGTGGTGGGATTTGAACCCATGTCCACAGAACATTACCCCTGTGTTTCTGGATTACTGGTCCAGTGACCACTACACCATCGCCTCCCCCTATATAGGAACTTTCATGACCTCAGGACATCCCAAAGCACTCTACAGCCAGTGAATCACCTCATGAAGTGTAATCGCCATTGTAACGTAGGCAGCCAGGTGTAAGCTGTCTGTGGATAGCTCATAATAGGAAAACAAAATGTGATAATGAATTTAAATAAAAGTTAAGTGCCCTGCCATACAGCCTGAGACATTCTGCTTTAGTTTATTTCAGTCCTTTGAAAAAAACAGCAAAACAACTCTCAAATCCTCTCAGGGTGAGGGAAATATCTTTTTACCCTGAAAAAACTCAGCAGATCTGACAGCATCTGCGGAGAGGGATACAGTTGATGTTTCGAGTCCGTATGACTCTTCATCAGAACTAAGACATATAGAAATGGGATGAAATATAAGCTGGTAGAAGGGGCTGGGACAGGAGAGCTCGAAAGGGGGCCAGTCCTTTAGCAGTCTCTTCTTGGCATCCACCTATCACTGGCCCCCTATCGAGCTCTACCTGTCCCACCTCCCTCCCCTCCCCCAGCTTATATTTCATCTCATTTCTATACGTCTTATCTCTGATGAAGGGTCATACGGACTTGAAATGTCAACTGTATCCCTCTCCTCAGATGCTGTCAGACCTGCTGAGTTTTTCCAGGTATTTTTGTTTTTGTTCTAGATTTCCAGCATCCGCAGTATTTTGTTTTTATCTTATTACCCTTCAACTTAAGAGTTGAAAAACTCTTTCTGACTGTATGCGTTCAGAACATTCTGACTGAATATACTGACCAGCAGTTGTGAAGTTAGAAATATCCAACTAAAACTCAGGTATTTTGAAATGCCTTACAGTACAAATAACTTCAATAAAGGAGTTAAAAGGCCCAAAAGACAATTCATTGTATAAATTTAAATATTTCATTGTGAAACAGGCACTTTTTGTTTTGTTTTAATACCATACTTTGGACTGTAGAAATGTCTGCTATTGAGAAAGAGTAATATTTCAGCAAGAGTTTTTTAAATTTCTTTTCGGTATCTGGACCATATAGTGTCAAGGCTGCAACTGGTGTCAGTCTCTAGTTGGCCTGAGGAGATGGTGCTGAGTGACCTGACCCTTGCTTCACATCCATGTTATATCTGCTGCAATTCCATGACTTGCTAGGGCCACACCAAAAGATGCTAAGAGTCAACTGCATAGTGTGAAACTGCGGCAATATGTAAGCCAGAGCAGGCAGAAATGGCAGGTTCCCCCTCTCGAGGGGAAGTTTGGTTTTTATGACAACTCTATAGCTTTACAGGTATTTGATCTGCTCTACTCATCGTCAGATTTACTGAATTCTACTCCAGAACATGTCATGCAGGAGATCTGAGATGCTAGCTCTGTACAACAAAATCACACAGCCATACTCCGAGTAACCTGAATGGTTCATTAATAAATTGAGGGTGAAATATCGTCATGTTCCTCTGGGCATTTTTGATTCTAACTGGTACGTACAATTTCAATCTTAAATGTTAACATCAAAAGCATCACTCAAAATTCTGATGCTCAGAGTAAGATTTATAGATAGCAAAAGCGCACCACACGTAAGATTTTAAAAATGAAGTGTAGATATATACACCATGGTATATAAACTAGTTCTATGTCAAAAATCACCACATAAAATCTTTAACTCTTTACATTTACTATGTAGGTGTTTGGCTTTGCAAGGACAAGATCTTGAGGTCATCGGGCGGTGGGCGGGGCCCGAGAGCAGCCAGGAAACAGTCCACTGCCTGTAATCGTCCCCTGACCGGGATTTCACGCTGACCGGCCAATTGAGGCCCGCCCAGCGTGAAACATGGCTCCAAGTGTGGGAGGATGTGTGGGAACCATGAAAGAGCTGCTCACGGCATAACCAATCTTTACATAAACAGTGAATCCTCGTATTGGGAGAATTGCAAAATAGAGAAGCGTGATCACACATTCTAGCCTATTGTTTTTCTCTCTCTGTTAATGACTCAGGCAGAGTCATTAAATTCATCTTGCTTTCACATATTCGGGAAATTCAACCTGAAATAGCTGTCCGCTGAGCAAAGGTACAAAATGGCATTTGTATTGAGAAATATAAGTATGGTTCCTGTTGTCCGATTTTTACAGACAAAAAGAATAATTCCTGAATATTTTTCCTCTGTTGTGTAGGGAGGCAGAATTTTCACAGAATGGATGTCGCCTTCCTGAGTCACTCTCTCTGAAGTAAAAATGAGCGACTTTGTTGTATCAGAAAGTTTACTGAGCGAAGCTGTTAAAACTTATTTTCAAATGATTCAGAAAAACAAAGAACTCAGCAGACATGTTACAACATGAGGGTGTCGTACGGTGAAAACATCATCTTGATGCATGAAGCGAAATGTTGCACACGGTAGCGCATCCAGGGAATTGCAGGAACCAAGTCCTTAGAGTAGGAAAGATACCAACTGCAAAGGCTGGATTTCAGAGGGATTGAGACCTTGAAGTAAACATCTTAATTAAGGGAGTATAACACACACAAAAAAGATAATTCTGTGGGGAATTTCACAAAATCATTGAATCATGAAACTTATGGCCCTAAAGGAGGTCACTGTCCACACCTGTGGAAAATGAACCATTCAGCCTTGGTCTGTAGCCCTGTAGGAAGTTACAACATTTCAGTTGCACATCTAAGTGTTTTTTTTCAAAGAAACGGGAATTTCTGCCTCTGTCACCCTTTAAGACAGTGAGTTCCAGATCCTCCACCACTCTCTGGGTGAAACAGATTTCCCCTCAACTCCCCTCCAATTCTTCCATCAATTATTTTAAATCTATGCCCTTGGGTATTGGACCTTTCTGCGAAAGCAATTAGGTCCTTCCAATCAACTCTATCTAAGCCCCTCAAGTTGTTGTACACGTCAGTTAAACTCCCCTCAGCCTCTTCTGTTTCAAAGAATACAATTCCAGCCTAGCCAATGTTTCCTCATAGCCAAAGTTATCCAGCCCTGGCAACATCCCCATAAAACCCCCACGCAGCCTCTTCAGAGCGATCACATCCTTCAGGTGATGCAGTGGCCAGAGCTGTACCAGCACTCTAGTTGGGATCTATAATGAGTGTTTCATACAGTTCTAGCGTGTCACTAGGTCAAAATGTGGGAACTTCCTCCCTAACAGCGCTGTTCGTGTATCTACACTACATACACTGTAATGGTACAATATGTAATACAAATTACAAAGAGACATGAAAAGATTAATTGGATGGATATAACTGGCAAATGGATTTCAATGTAGGCAAATGTGAGGTCATCCACTTTGTCATTGAGACATTGAGTGCTTATGGCAAAGAAGGAGGCCATTCAGCCTATCGAGTCCATGCTGGCTCTTTGTACAGCAATCTAATCATTCCCATTCCCTCATCCTGTTCCCATGGCCCTGCGAGTTTACTTCCCTCAACTATCCATCCAATTTCCTTTTGAAATCATTGAGCATCTTAGCATCCACAGGCAGTGAGTTCCAGGACCTCAGGGGATAAAACCAGGCATTTTCAAAATGGTGACGAGCTGGATACTGTGGAGATTCCTGACACTTGTGGCTCCGTGTACATAGATCATTGAAACATCACGCACAGGTGCATGAAAAAAATCAAAAAGGCAATTGAGTTCTGGCCTTTCTAGAGAACAAGATCACAAGGAGGTAAAAGTCATGCTTCAGCTATATGTGGCCCTGGTTAGATCACAGCTTGAGTACTGTGTTCATTTCTGGGGATCGCACCTTAGGAAGGATATGTTGGCCTTAGAGGGAGTGCAATGTTGATATACCAGAATGATACCTGGATTCCAAGGGTTAAGTTACAAGGGGAGATTACACAAAATAGGGTTGTATTTCCTGGAATTTGAAAGATTAAGGGGTGATTTGATCAACGTTTTTAAGATATTAAGGGGAACAAATGGGACAGAGAGAAACTATTTCTGTTGGTTGGGAAGTCTAGGACTAGGGGACATGGTCGAAAAATTATAGCCAGACCTTGGAGGAGTGAAATTAGGAAAAATACACAGAAATGTCGTAAAAATTTAGAATTCTCTTGCACAAGCGTCAATTGATGCTGGGTCAAATCATTAACTTTAAAGCTGAGATTGATGGGTTTTTGTTAACCTAAGGTATTAAGGAATATGGGACAAGATGGGCTCCTGAAATTAGGTCACAAATCAACCATGATCTCATTGAATGGAACAGGCTCAAGGATCCAGATGGCCTCCTCTCGTCCCTATGTCCGAAGAGATCAGACCAGCGCTGCCAACTCCTCCTTCCCTTCCTGTCCAGACCTAATGTTGTCTCTTTGTATAAAGGAGGAGTTGGCCACTTACCTCAGCACATGCTCAGTCCTCACAGTCCTTGGGTGCAAAGGACAAAATGAGTGCAAGGCTGGCTTATTTTCTGTTATATTCATTTTAAAATAGCACGCAAACATTGCTTAGGGGATGGTAACCAGTCCATTTGTGCAGGAGTTGTAGATGTCTGTAATTTTGTGCACAGGAGATTGCTTCTCCCTAAGGTTTACACCAGTCTCTGACTATTGCCCACATGTGGTGGATTTTATTGCTAGGTAACTGCTGCTGAGTAGCTTCCTATAATTGGGCCAAGATTCATTAAATATGAGGCCATGGGACCCACTTAACTGTTTGTAATTAGTAAATTTATCCCACAAAGAAGATTGCCTTTTTAGGGATTCCTTTAGCATGGAATTCAGCCAGAAGATTGAATTCTTTCTTAATTTTCTGCGGAAGCTTTGAGTTGGCCTAAGACATGATTGTAAAATAAGTGCTCATATCACAAACTATTCTGAGTTTGACTGTGGACTATGTTCTATTGGCATTATTGTTTCCTAAAGTTGATGGACCTATTAACGTGAAGTTTAAATTAACTGGGGTGAATGTTAAATAGACTCTTTTAGCAGTGTAATAAATATGATTAAGCAATGCACTTACATTCTCTCTGCAAACATAAATCAAACCCTTGTAGCTGCTTTGAGCAAGTTCCCTGTGGAGCCCTCGCTTTTACATTTATACATTCTTTCCCAGCTAATCAGTGTTTTTGCCACAGGGTATTCTTTCAAATGTGCTTTTTTGGACCAAATATCTGGGACAAAGTGCCAGCCTGCTCTTAAGACACTCTGCTGCAGTGAAATGCATTGTATCACGGGCCAGATTATTAACGTGCGGAAATCCCAGGTGACTGTCAGCTCTGCTGCAGGGTCACATTATCTGGGCCACGGAGACATGATCAGATTCCTCTGCATTCCCACATCCTGACCTGATTCATCTTCTTGTGGCCTTCCTTTATTTCAGTCCGGTCTCTGATGAGTTGCCCGTGGTGACATCCTTGAACCAGGAGACAAAAGGTTGACACAACAGAGGCAAGTTTTCAACTCTAATGCTACTTTAGAAAAAGTAACAGTACGGATGGCTAACCTGTTCTTCTAACCCCTGTGCTGGGTAGTGTCTGGTACTGAATGAAATGAGTTGAAAAACGCTTGCACCATTTCTGCTCTGTTGGAAGTTTAGATTTTATTTAAATTAAATCTCCAATTACATCGTACTGTTGTTTACCCTACTGCATGTCACTTATAATCATTCAATGCTTTGGGATTATATCATCAAAGGTTTTGCTAAAGTTCGTTTTCTCCTATTCTACACCCCTGGCTATTCCTCCAGTTCAATGTGTCGAGAATATTTCTTTTTCGAAAGCCAGGTGTATTTATTTCTGAAAACAGTTGGTGCTGACAAGAGAAAATCCAAAGTTGTCTGCTGATACTAGATATTGTGCAGAAAGCAGTCCTGAGCAGTCAGGCTAAACCATGGAAAGTTACAGGGGTGTGGCGGGGGTGGGGTGTTGCCAACGCTCCAGGATTGCCCTGACATCTCCAGGAATTAAGATCGACTCGCTGAGCACTGCTGCCCCACCATCCTGGGTGAAATGTCACTGAAAAAAAATACGCGTCCTTTTTAAAAAATTTATTTGAGCACGTTTGTTTACTGCTGGTGAAAATATTTCAGAGGGGAGAAAAGGGTGTGTGACAGGGTGAGGCAGTTGGGGCAAAGGAGATTATGTGACGAAATCTCCAGGAAACTGTCCTGACAGAGTTGGCAACCCCTAGGTTTTTTTTTGTTCATGGGGTGTGGGTGCTGCTGACCTTGCCGGCATTTATTGCCCATCCCTCACTACCCTTGGGAAGGTGTTGTGGGGGAAACAGAAACCTGTTGAAACAGGGTCTGATTAAATGATGTTTCTTGCTCCCTGCTCTAATAAAGATCGACAAGACACTAAACATTTTATCTAAACAAAGGAAAAGAGGTTTCAGTTGACTAATTTTTCCCATATCCCATTTCAGGAATGTAATAGCCTGCTGTCTGATATTTATGCAGATAGTCTCAGTCAGTGAAAGCGGAGATAAGTAACAGCAATCTTCAAATGTAATGTTGTTCATTTATATCCAGTCTATCTGTATGTTATGACTGGTAACATTGCAGTTAAGTAAAAAATGTACTTCACAATATCCTTTCAGATTATATAAAATGCCGGTGTGTGTGTGTAGCTGAGCAGTTTTCTACACAATTTATGTTTTATATATAAAGCTACCCAGATCCAAATTGTAAAAATAATTTGTGCCGCCACTGACTTCAGCTCTCCTTTTCAAAATTCCCATTCTGAGGAACTGAATAGACTCTACAGAGACTGGAGAAATATTTTTTGCAGACTGAACGCTCCATGCAGGAAGTCCTGTTCACCTCCGAGTGTGCATCAAACAGCAGGAAGTCTGCTGCATTCCCAAGGACTATTGATTGGGGTCATTTTGTTCAAATGGACAAGATGCAAAAGATCTGTTTCGCAAATACGACAAAAAAAAAATATCCATTAGATAAGGAGGTACAGTATAGGATGTGTAAAGAACAACGTTTTAATGAGAACTAAATTAATCTGAGTAACAAGAAACACCACAAAAAGTAGAAAACACTGGAGACTCACAACTTGTTTAGAGTGGAAGAAAGGTTAACATTTCAGGTACCAAGCTTAAGCAAAATGCAAAAGATATATAATTTTCGATTCTTATGTTCCTCTGGGTCAAAAATATAAACATCCTGGCTAGGAAATGTATCGCCATCCCTTTATCCTGGAACTGGGTTAAAACCCTGGAACTCTTCCCCTTCACCACACAGCCAGCAGTGGTTTAAGAAGGTGGCTCACTGCTTTATAATATGCCATTAAGAGATGGCAGTATGACATCACTGGAAGGGAACATGTCATGTGATCCAGTCTTAGTTTCACTTTTGCTTTGAGTAGAGCACACACACAGCTCTGATATCTTCAAGCTTTATACCTCTGTCTAACTGTTTTCATGTGCCTGGTCTTAATAAATGAACCCACTACATGTTTCCCCAATCTCTCATGAGTGATTTTTGCCTCGTGGCTTGTGCAGTAAATAAGCCCAAGGGCCTATAGCATTATAATAACTTGACAATCGCTACTTTCTCAAGGGCACTTATGGATAAGGAATAAATCCTGTGAATTAATGTTTCTTTTAAATCACATTATCTTCCTGATTTTTCCTATGTCAAATAGTAGAGGCGGATTTTCGCAGGAATTATGTTATTTTTAAAACTTAGGAGGAGGAAAAGAAAGGTGGATAGTTTCAAACTCCCCAATATAAAAAGGACTTAGAAACGCTGGAGAAGGAGCAAAAATGATTTACACAGATAATATCTGAGAGACTATACCTATTATGATAGATGGAGGAGTGCCCTGATAGAGGTCTTTAAGATTATGAAGCAGTTTGATCAGGTAGATGTAGAGAAGTTGTTTCCAATTGTGAGGGAGTCCAGAATAGGAGACCATAAATATGATTATCGCTCAAGGGTCCAATAGGGAACTGATGTGGTTCCTTTTCACCAGGGAGTGGTTACAATATGTAACTCGCTACCACAAGAAGTAATTGAGGTAAATAGCATAGATGCATTTAAGGGGAAACAAGATAAACATATGAGGAAGAAAGGAATAGATGGCTAGTTTTAGATGAAAGGTGGAAGAATGTTCATGTGGAGCATAAACACCAGCATGAACCACTGGTCCAAATGGCCTGTTTCTGTGCTGTATATTCCACATAATTCTTAAGGAAGTTATGGCAAACTACACTGCCACTTCGAATATATCTGAACTGGATGCACAAAATCTCTGTCATACAAAACCTTTAGCAAGGATGTGGAGTTTTGAACTACGCCCTCTAATCCTAATATTTACCATGAAGTATAGGTCAAGTCAAGGTTACAAAACCTTTGTTTCCAAAAGATGAAAAGTAGTGAAGGTAATTAAAAGGTGTGAAACCAAGTTCCTATGTGCTCACGCAAATGGACGTAAACAATTCTATGACACTCTTTCGGAGAAGAGCAGGGGAGTGATCCCGGGGCTCTGGCCAATATTTATCCCTCAATCAACATCATAAAAACAGATTTCCCGGTCATTATCACATTTCTGTCTGTGGGAGCTTGCTGTGTGTAAATTGACTGCTGCGTTTTCTACATTACAATATTGACTGGAAATTGCTTTGAGATGTTGAGTGTTCATGAAAAACGTGATATAAATGCAAGTCTTTTTTTTTAAATTTCCCAACGGTCATTCAAACCAGTGCTTTTGAAATTAGAACCGATTTCCTTCTAACTGCAATTATTATTATATTATTTGGGGAAAGACACTTTGAAATTCTTTCCATTCAGAACATAATTGATTCTGCTTTGATTCTGCTCAGTATTGTGGAGGACAATCCCTCCATGTGAACTACAATTGGAAACCTCACACTTCCTCCATCAGAAATAACTTCACTATTTAGAATACGTTTTATAGTCGTGGGAAATTGGGGCAGGAAAGGGAGACATCCGGCTGTGTGTAGGGTGGCCCACTGACAGCATCATCGAGAGTGTGAGTGGTTTGGCACCAGCTGACACTTAGAAGAAAATGGTGAAGTAATAAATTTTTTAGATACAACATCTAGCTGTGTTTGAGTCTGTTGTTTTAATAGATTACACCAGAGTCTGAAAATTGGCGCAGAGGAGGCTTTTTCGTGAAAACCAGAAAGCACCAATCAGGAGCTGTGAATGCACAGTACCCATAGGTTCTGCGGGGTGAGAACGACATCATTTGTGGCATTTGGGTGGATTGTGAACAATTCTCAAAATCTGGTATCCTAGCACATAATGGTGAATCTCAGAATGCGATATGTTCAGCCACTTTCCGCAGGGTTTTTTTTTTTAAAAGTTGTTGATTCACACCAGGTTCAGTTTAAATGGTGTGCAATTTCTCAGAGTGGCTGACCTTCTCACACGTGCTCCGTGAGGTGTGTGAGGAAAACTCGGATAAACTGAAGCCTGGAGCCTGGCTGCTCTTGCCCTTAGTGACCTCAGCATTCAGCTGACATGGTGTGAACACTGAAAAAGCTTGTACTGCTGATGCGAAAAAGGGAGAGGCTGAGACAGCTGGAGATACAGCAGAAATGCTGCTGTAATTTAACCTTCCAAAACAGCTCTCCTGACTGTTGCTCAAGGATCTTGAATATTTAGCTGAATGCACTGGCAGAGTAAAGACTGAATTTGTGACTCAGAGAGAGTTTGGCTTTCCTTGGCCACACAATTATAAAAAGTAAGAAAGAAGCCTAATTTTACCAATGCAATGTGAATTTCATGGTCTATAATGAATGGTGATTTTCGTGGTTTCTGAATTTATGCCACAGAATGTCTGGATTGCATTCTTCACATCCCATGTTTTTGTGTGATTTAGGTTTATGAGCTGCATATGGGTCACGTCCTCACACAGGGGAACTTTTTGCCCCTCTTTTAGTTCTGGCAACCCGGCGAGTTTGGAAACTCACTGGGCCACAGCTCAGTTGGCAAACATTGACAGTGTGAACAGTGTTCCCATTTGGGACCAACACCTAATTTGGTGCCAAACCTAAACAGAGTAGATATGAACCTGGAAAGATCCATTTTCAAATTTCCTCAGGACTGGGAATAGACGAGAAGCTACATATTACTTGGAACCTGTAGCTGGCATAAACTAAGTTGCTTTATGGCAAGTTTTATCTGGGTGTCCAAGCAATGTTCGGAAGGAGGATATTTTTGCAAAGAATACATTCCTCTACATCTACTCCCTTTGCATGTTAACTTGGCTGAGTTGATGACATCTTTATACCTCAGTTAGGAGGCAACACCGGATTTAAGGACCTAAAAACACAATCTAGGGTGATATTCAAGTGCACTGTTGTATTGTGAGAGGTGGCACCTTTCTGATGAGACCTGAAACCAAGGTCATTGCCTGTCAGTGCGGGCGTTAATGAACCCTGACATCACAGGAAGGTGCTCTCCTGGTTTTTGAACCAACGCCATCAGAGAAGAAACAAAAACGAGAAGATGCTGAAAAAAAACTCGGCAGGTCTCTCAGCATCTGTGATGGGAGAAACAGAGTTAACGTTTTTAATCTGCGCGCTCCTCCTCAGAGATGAATTGGCTGTTCATGCTATTGTTGATGTGATCCTTCTGTGCACAACATGTGGCATTTTCCTGAAAGAATTTTTTGTTGGTCAGGTCAAATATCTGACATGTATGCATCGCTGTGTTGAAACATTGCTTCTGTTATTCTTTCATAGGATGTGGGCATTGCTGGCCAGGCCAGCATTTATTGTCCATCCCTAATTGCCCCTTGAGAAGGTGACAATGAGCTGCCTTCTTGAGCTGCTGCAGTCCATGTGGTGTAGGTACACCCACAGTGCTGTTAGGGAGGGAGTTCCAGGATTTTGACCCAGCGACAGTGAAGGAACAGCAATGTATTTCCAAGTCAGGATGGTGTGTAAGTTGGAGGAGAGCTTATAGGCGGTGGTGTTCCCATGTATCTTCCACCCTTGTCCTTCCACATGGTAGAGGTTGCGAGTTTGGAAGGTGCTGTTGAAGGAGCCTTGGTGAGTTGCTGCAGTGCATAATAGACAATGCTGTCACTGTGCAAGGAACAAATGTTGAAGGTGGTGGATATGATGCCAATCACGCAGGGCTGCTTTATCCTGGATGGTGTCGAGCTTCTTGAGTGTTGTGGGAGCTGCACTCATCCAGGCAAATAGGGAGTAGCCCCATCACACACCTGACTTGTGCCTTGTAGATGGTGGACAAGCTTTAGGGAGTCAGGAGGTGAGTTACTCTCCACAGAATTCCCAGCCTCTTGTAGCCACAGTGCTTATATGGCTAGTCCAATTCAGTTTTTGATCAATAGTAACGCCCAGGATGTTGATAGTGGGGGATTCAGTGATGGGAATGCTGTTGAGTGTCAAGGGGCAATGGTTGAATTATGTCTTGTTGGAGATGATCATTGCCGGGCACATGCGTGGGCTGAATCTTACATGCCACTTATCAGCCCAAACCTGAACGTTGTCCAGGTCTTGATGCATTTGGGCATGGACTGCTTCAGTATCTGTGGGGTCATGAATGGTGCTGAACATTGTGCAATCATCAGTGAACATTCCCACTTCTGACCTTATGATGGAAGGGAGGTCACTGATGAAGCAGCTGAAGATGGTTGGGCCTAGGACACTACCCTGAGGAACTCCTGCAGTGATGTCCTGGGACTGAGATGATTAACCTTCAACAACCACAATCATCTCTATTTGTGGCTAGGTATGACTCCAACCAGTGGAGAGTTTTCCCCCTGATTCCCATTGACTCCAGTTTTGCTAGGGCTCCTTGATACCACACTCGGTCAGATGCTGCCTTGATGTGAAGGGCAGTCACTCTCACCTCACCTTGGGAGTTCAGCTCTTTTGACCATGTTTGAACCAAGGCTGTACTGAGGTCAGGAGCTGAGTGGCCCTGGCGGAACCCAAACTGAGTATCAATGAGCAGGTTATTGCTGAGTAAGTGCTGCTTGATAGCACTGTCAACAACAATTTCCATCACCTTGCTGATGATAGAGAGTAGACTGATGGGCCAGTAACTGACCAGGTTGGATCTGTCCTGCTTTTTGTACGCACACCCCTCATATACAAAACACACTGATCGTGGGCATCAAGAAAACACACTGGGTGGAATTGTCCCAGATTTGCACTAGGTGCGGTAGCGGACAAGAAAACGAACATTTTACCCGCCGGCCACAATGGTGGCTTTTCATGCTGCATCATCCCAATCCCGCCTCATTAGTCACGTGTTCCTGGGAAACACAGGGTTTCCATGGCGGGTTGGCAGGCTCTCATTCGCCCGCCATATTGTCACCTCGCTTCTTTTTCACACCAGGCGCCATGATTAAAGTCCAGCCGCATGCACACATCTCAGCGCTTCCAGCTCAGGACTGCTGCATGGAAGACATAGCCCCAAAAGGCAAGAGGACTGGAGCCCCCTGAATCAGTGATGCATCCTGGGATGCCTTCTGGGCACTGCCACGATTCCCTCTCCCCCCCACTCTGGCTGCAGGGGCCCATCAATCTCACCTCTCCAGCTTGGGATGTAGTGACAGTGGTGGTCAGTGCCAACGCGGCACAGGAGAGGTTTTAGTCATCCAGTGCAGAAAGAGGATGAATGATCTCATCTGTGCTGCCAGGGTAAGGCAACCATCTCATCACTCTAAACTCACACACACACAAGCCCATCACATATTCACTGGCATCTCACTCACTGCCACCTCAAAGGGCATCACCACTCACTCTCTCACACACACCCTCACATCTCCATCTGGCCTCACCTCCTCTGGAGGCTGCCTCCTCAGCCCTCACCATCTTGAGGCCACTCACACAGATCAACATGTGCCCCCACACACACCCTGGGATATCCCCTTCCCCAGTACAGCCCTCACCCTGCAGCCTCTCCTCTTGCCTGAAGCCGCTTCTCCCCCTTCCCCAAACAAGCCCTAGCCCTGCAGCTGTTGAAAAGTCAGACCCGCTTTACGGCTGGTCTGGTAGGTACAGACCTGCCTGTGAGTCCCCTAACAGCGATGTGGTGCTGCCTGTGAAGCCTGGCGCTGATGACAGTGAGTGCTGCCTGAAGCGAGGTCGGCAAACAAACCTCAAAGTCCTGAGTGAAGTGCAGCTCGTCAGGTGCACGTCGCTTCTGTACCGTTGTGAAACACAGTGGCGTACAATCACATCAATGTGCCCAGATGACCCAGCGTGAGGTGACGATTCCGGCGAGCTGGGCTTATACTTATACACATATGCAGATGTATTACAATTAAGTCCCCAACATGTGGCAGCAGGAACCATGGCCCACCATTGATGCTGTGAAATTGATTTTTGGCCTTCCCGCCATATTATCCACTCACACCCATCATGACTCCCGACGCCAACAAGCACGGAAATTCCGGCCCATAATTCCTGTCCATCACAGTAGACCTTGAAATTAAACTCTCTGCGTTTGGGTAAAGGTGGGGTTGGGGTTGTGTATTACCTCTATCGAGAAAGAGAGTGTGATTTCTGATGTAGACTTTCATTTTCTCCACCTGGACAATAATCTGGCAAAGCAGATCGCTCGAATTTAGACGTTGGCTGGAATTCTACATCCCTCAAGCCCCGAGCTGGCAGAGGTGTAAAATTAGGTGGCATAGCAGGGCGCTGGAATTTTACCAGTGGGTCGGGGTAGGTGTCAAGTGCCTGGCCCATCCTTAACCCACTTGAGGGCTTCTTCCTGCCACTGCTGGTATTTTACCAACAGAAGTTGGTGTCCATGTGTAGTAATCTGATGTGTAATATACCTTTAAGGCAAATGTTGAAATGTAAGATCACATGATCTTGGTACCCAATAGCAGAGTAGCAAGGGCTACCTCTATAGTCAGTAGCCTTGAGTTAGACTCTGAAGAGTAAGGACAGAGTTTTGAGTAGTAAACACAAAAGTGTAGCTGCTGAGTTCCTTTTGTAAATAAACAGAATGTGTTTCTTCTAAGAACGTTTTCCCAATCTTCTCTGTCTCGGTACCAACTCAGTCACCCTGAACAAACCGTGCAGCCCGGATCCTTTAGCCCCAACAAACCAGGGAACTGGGTCCAACAAACTGACATCAAGACTGAGAAAAAAGAAAAGACACGAAAGGACGGGGTAAAGAGCAGGAAAGAACGAAGGAAATCGGAAGGACCGAAATCGGGTGGTACCTCGCATGGTGGTTGTGAGAAAGGAAAAATTTCCTTCCTGATTGTTGAAGCAATCCACTCAGAGCAGGCTGAAATTTGGAAGAGTGGAGCCTCTCGATCCAACCTCGGACAACTGGTCTCACTATGTTGAATGTCTCGCGTTCTTCTTCCAGGCGAATGACCTCACGGGGGAGGAGAAGAAGCACATGATCCACTTATCCACGTGTGGGAGTGAGACACACCGATTAATTTGAAATTGGTTGGCACCCAGTGCCCCAGATTCAAAATGTTTTGATGACTTAGTGAACCTCGTAAAGAATCATTACCAGCCCAAACCGTCGGTGATGATGCAACAGTTCAAATTTAACTCAAGGAATAGATCCTCGGGGGAGACAGTTGCTTCTTATGTGGCAAGTCTGAATCAATTAACTGAATATTGTGAGTTTGGTATATTTATCAATGATATGCTCAGAGATCGTTTGGTGTGTGGTCTAAATGAAGATGCCATTCAGAGGAGGTTAGTGTCTGGAACAGATTTAGATTTTCAGAAGGCATTGGAAATCGCTCTGGCCAATGGAAGGTGCAGAGCGAGACTCGGAAGCCACACAGGGAGCGCAAAATGGCACATCCTCCATGTTGGGCAGGGAGCCTCAGCCAAAAAGAGGGCGAAAGTGCAGAGTTTTACTCAGAAACGGGAAGCAGCCACTGCTAGCAGACAAATTAAAAAAGACAATTTAGCAGTGAAGAAACATGGCATAATGGTAACAGAGGCGGAAGCAGATAACCTTGTAATGAGTCACAGTTTTATAAAATTGAATGTTTCTTCTGGCATCAAAATGGATGCCTCATGAAACATTGTGAAGATAGAATCAGGCAGACTTTCAGACAAAAGCAAAAACCCAATGAGATAAGCAGCATTGGAAAGCCTGAAGTAATAGATCCTGATATTTATTCATTATATAATTTAAGGGTAGGAAGAACAAAGCCTATCTATGTAACCATGAGAGTGAATGAGAGGCCTATCAGAATGGAGGTGGATACTGGAGCAGGCCCTTTGATGGGTGAGCCTAATTTTATAGAACCACCCCCCTACAACAGGTGTCACATCTGCGGAATTATTGATGAAACGCCCTCTCCGATCGAGATTGGGTCTAATTGTGCCAAAATTGGGGGGTGGGGGAGGGGGGGGTGGGGGTGGGGGGGGGGGGGGGGGGGGCGGGGTGGTGGGGGTTGGGGGGCTGGGGAAAGGTGAAAAGGAGCCAAGGAAGTCAGAAAATTGGACATGACTGTCACAGTCGGGACAGGACATTTAACGTAGGAGAGAAAGTGTGACAAATTTTAGGCAAGGACCAACATGGGTGTTTAGTGAAAGTGGAAGATTGACTCATAAGGAGACACGTGGATAATATAAGAAGAGGGGAAACAAAATACCCAGAAATGATTCCACCAGTGTTCGTGACTGAATCAAAATCTCCTACTGAAAGAACTCAACTGAGTACAGATGTGTTTGAAGGGCCGACTGAAAGGGTTGAAGAAACAGATTTACAGGTACCTACTGAGGAACCAGATGCTCAGACAACCACAGTGAGGGAGGTTCCAGATCAAACATCAGAAGCTGTTGAGCTGAGACGTTCTACACACATAAAGAAACCCCCAGAAAAACTAATTCTGTAAATTATCGATCAGTGTGAATAATTTGATATTTTGAAAAGGATTGTAAAATGTATTTCTGAGTAAAGGGGGAGGGATGTAGTAATTTAATGTGTAATATATCTTTAAGACAAATGTTGAAATGTAAGATCACATGATCTTGATATCCAATAGCAGAGTAGCATGGGCTACCTCTGTAGTCAGTAATCTTGAGTTAGAGTCTGAAGAGTAAAAGCAGAGTTTTGAGTTGTAAACACACAAGAGTAGCTGCTGAGTTCCTTTTGTAAGTAAACAGAATGTGTTTATTCTAAGAACAGTCTACGGATCTTTTCTGTCTTGTTCCCAACTCGGTCACCCTGAAACAAGCGTGCAACCCATATCCTTTAGCCCCAACAAACCAGGGCACTGGATCCAACACTATGCCGTGTGGTGAGGTCCCCAACTAAACCCTGGCAGTCTGGCTGTGGGTTCATGGGATAGGACTTTCCCTCATCTGTGCCCAATGAATGTGCCCCCCAATGGTGATTGCTTCCCCCAGTTGTTTCTCTTCCACCTATCCTCTCACCGATGTTCCTTGTACGTTTACAGGCTCCCCTTTATCCACGGCGCAAGTTACTCCTTCAAAGACCTCCAATAAATTGGTTAATCATGAGTTACCTTTGACAAAACCATGCTGCCTCTTTCCAATTACCTTGAGTTTCTCTAAGTGCCCAGCTATAATCTCCCTAATGATTGCTTCTAATTCCTTCCCCATGACAGACATCAAGCTAACTGGCCTATAATTTCCTGTTTTCTGCCTCCCTCTTTTTGAATTGAGGAGTTATATTTGCTTCTTTCCAGTCTGATGGGACCTTTCCAGAATCTAGGGAATTTTGGAAAAATAACACCAATGCTCCTATGACCTCATTAGCCACCTCTTTTAAGACCCTAGGATGAAGTCCACCACAGAGACTTGTCAGCCCACAGCTCCATCAGTTTGCTCAGTACTGCTTCCCTAATGATTGTAATTTCACCAAGTTCCTCTCTCCCCTCCACCTCCTGATTTACAGATATTACTGGAATGTTTTTGTATCTTCTGTAGTGAAGACAGAATCAGAGCACAGCTCCAACAACACTCAAGTAGTTTGACACCATTTAGAGGAAAGGAGTCCACTTGATTGGCACCCCATCCACAAACATTCATTCCCTCAACCATTGATGCACAGTGGCAACAGTATGTACCAACTACAAGGTGCATTGCAGGAACTCACCAAGGCTCCTTATTCAGCACCTTCCAAACCAACAACCTCTACCACATAGAATGACAAGGGCAACAGTTACATGGGAACACCATCACCCGCAAGTTCTCTTCCAAGCCACACACCATCCTGACTTGGAAATATATCGCTGTTCCTTCACTGTCGCTGGGTCAAAATCCTGGAACTCCCTCCCTAACAGCACTGTGGGTGTACCTACACCACATGGACTGCAGCGGTTCAAGAAGGCAGCTCACCACCAACTTCTCAAGGGCAATTAGGCATAGGCAATAAATAGTGGCCTAGCCAGCGACGCCCACATCCCATGAACAAATATTTTTAAAATCTGTTCAACCCCTCCCCTGCTCCCACATTTCAGTCCACCAGCAACACACTCCCATGCCCGCCCTTTTTTTCCCCCTGAGAGCTGGTCACCCTGGGTTCTATTAATGAACCAGGCTGATGGGGCAATCATCAGCAATGCCCTAGAGTATTGTCGGCCTTTCTTGTTCAGATAAAAGGCTACCAAATACTCCTCAGAAAGTTGACTTAGTTCTGGAATCCTTTTGCCAGCTATGTCATCTTGGAGCCACTTGATCTCAAAGAAACCCTACTTACCAGCCCCTACCAGGGGTAACCATTAGATAGTCATTAGATAACTGACAAGTGTAGGTTTGAGACCTCACTGGGTGGACAACAGGGACCAGAAGCTCTTCACATGCAGGCAGCACACATCACCATAAAATACGAGTGCATTGCCAACATCCTCCTGATGAGTGCATGGACACACACCCCGCATACCCCATGTAACAATAGTTCCAGCAGTTCAAGTTGTGTCGCTTCAGCAGTATCTGCTTTTCTCTTTGTAACTCAGTCAGAACAGGTACTTAATCCTGGATACTCAATGTGCTCTCCAGCCTCAATCGTCGCACTGCCTCAGTGCTTCCTCTAGCTATATGATGGCTGTCTGACTTTATTGTGATGAAATGCAGGTCAGTTTTCATACCACCTTGATGATCCAAACATCTGAACCAATAGACTGCACAGCATTCCCTCAGTCATGCGCTGAAGAAAGGCTGGATCTTTTTGCTTAAGTTCCTGGAACGGGAGTTGAACTCACAACCCCTGTGTCAGAGGCTAGAGTGTTACCACAACTAATGCCACATGGGTGGGCCACAAATTAACTTTTGTTAGAACAGGTTGCTGTAAAAGAATATTAAGATAAATTACCTGATGTTATACCTGAATGGTGCATGCGTAAGCGTTAGAGCTATAACTCTGTAGTGCTGCTTCTCTCTCTCTCTGGCTTTTTTTTCAAGTGCTGCTCCCTGTGTGTAAATTTATTGTCTTTAGAAATCTCAGTTTCACAAAGAAGCCTGGCACTCTGGCGCATCTGCTTAACCCGTTTGGAGAATCAAAAATGGCAATTCAATACATTCCGCACAATAATGGTTCTGAAGAGACTTCAAAGACTTAATGCGGCCATTTCTATTCCTGCAGCTTGCCAGTTAGAAATTATTTAAAAAGACGACAGTAATAATGAAAATATCCAGCTGACTTGTTCTCAGCACCATCTGGAATCACCATGACTCAATACTATTGCTATAGTAACACGTTAAGTTGTTTTAAGATTTTTATACTGTTTGTGGTGCCTCTTGCCTTCACCAACAGAATGATAAGGGCTATGAATTTATTATTTAGCTTAAAAGCATCACAATTGTTGGTTGGGAATTTCAGATTCACAATTTCATGGCTTGCAGTTCTCAGCTTCAGTTGGCTTGGGTCTGTTTCTGTTGAACTGAAAGAGATTGGTCTGTTCATTCCTAGATGCTATTCTCCTAGTAATTAGAGACTGAAATTTTAACTAGCAATGATTACATTTTTAGCCTATCACAAACCACTCCGATGTGTATGCTTTCTAATGTCATCTGAGAAGGTAATGGTCTATTCAAGACTCTTGAGATAATACAATACAGATCAATAAATCTAGTAAAGCAGCTAAATCTCTCCGGACCCTCTCTAGTGACTTCTTTTGTACAGAATTCTCCTGCCTGATGAGCACATTGAATTAATTCCAAGTGACAAGATGGAGAGAGTTGAGAAGCCAAAGGTTGTAAGTGAAAAATGATATAGACTGGATTATTTTTCTTCTTGCCAACATCAAGGGTTGAGAAAAATCAACGTAGTAAGCAGTCATTGTCCTGTATGACAAATCATCTTCTAAATTTCTATCTGCACAGGCTCACAGATGCTGACCCTGTAGATGTATGTGCTTAAAGGATCATTTTTATGAAGTGACAGAGTGAACTCCTGGAGTTTGAAGGATGGTATTAGATCTTTCCAGCTAAATCAATTGGTTTATAGTTAATGAGCAAAGCTTCCATTTTCAGTGTTTGAACCAACTAAACCTAATTTCTTTGCCCCCTGCCCCCTGTTGTCCCTTTCAAGTTTACCTATGCAACCACGTCCCATAGAAACTGAAATTGGAGTTCTCTGTCGCCAAATTAATACACCTCTTAATCCAGCACGATTTGCAGTAGTTTAGCTTCTGGAATTTAAATTGTCAATTTTGTCCTTAGTCACTAAGAAATGGAATGTCACCTGCTAAATGACTTTGAACGGACTGAAAATAAATCCATATTGCGTTGAATCACCATTTTATTTACAACTAAATCATGAATAACAAGGATTGTGCAGATGTGTTTCATCACCGACCGATTACGTTTCTTTAAGGCCTGAAACAGTCCGGTAATCACAATAAATATGAGAAACATGGAAGCAACTGACAAGGGATCCAGTTCTACTCTTTAACCATCAAATTTCCTTCAGGTAAATACAATGGCCCAAATCTTCGCACCCTACCTGGCTCCGGGTTTACTCGACAATCTTCCGATGGAGGATCCTGCAGAACTTGGTCGGAGCAGGAAACTCGGAGACATCAGCGAAGGGAATCTGCCCAGAAGCCACACCCCCTTTTTAACAGCACTGGATGCTGTATTCTGGTGAGTTGAGATGCCCTGAAGGTTCTGTGAAAAGCTATGGAGAGAAGGTACACGGAAACAAACACGTGCATCTTTTCAACCCGTTTTAGCGCTTTGCCTCCCTTTAAATGTACCTCCCATTTGGTACAAACAAAACTAACGTTCAGGCGCTAATGTTGTCACATCGGTGGTATTGAACTACTTGATTGCAAAACTGCTCATTAAGACTGTAAACGGGCTCGCCACAATTAATTGTTACATTTGTACACTGACCAAACTCTGAAAGCAACCACCCAAAAGATAAGTACCTATATTGCAATATGTATCATCTAAAGAATAATCAACGGGGAAAACCTTCCGGTCCCGTCACAAGTGGGAAACTTAGCGGGCAGGAGAACTTAATTCAGCGGGAGGCCAAGAATCAGTTCCCAGTGGTGGAATGAATTTTAGGGGTTAAGCCCTTGGGACTTTCAGGGTGGGGTTAAAGGTGGGTCGAGCTCCTTGACAAATAATGCCCCTTTTGCAGGCATTAGCAAGTCATGTGCACTCGTGAAAAGCCACCTTGTCAGAATTAAGACTCCCCCTCCAAATTAAGTTCCCCATCAGTGAGAGATTCAAATGTTCACAATTACAATGTATATAAAGTGGTGTGTACCTATCAAGCTTGACTGCATCCACGAATTTGAAGTTTGTAGGCACTACTTTGGCCTTTCTGGGAACTGCTCACTAATCTTAGCCTCTTGATTCAGATCGGGTGCTGGTAGCACTAGCTGCATGAAGGCTGGAGACAGGAGCCAAGCTAAGGGGAGTGGAGGCTGAACACAGGAGGAAGGCTAAGGGTAGAAAGGAGGGAGGCTGTCCGGGGAAGGAAGACAGATTGTCAGGGCATGGAGGGAAGCAGCGAGGGAATACGAGGGTGCAGGGATGTGGGATCGAGGGAAGGGCCTTAATTGTTGGGTCCGGGGGGTCCTGTGGTTGGGTTGGGGAGGGAGGTTCTGGGCAGGGATGGTGGGACAGAGATGGTCCTAGAGAGCAGGGTCAGTGCTGTCTACAGTGGGGCTGAACTGAGGGTATTGAGCAGTGGAGGAAACAGTAACTGTGAGACGGAGGAGTGGGATGCTGTTGGGTGGCAGGTCCAAGGCTATCATCGGGCAGTTGAAGGTTTCACGTGGGGGTTCACAGAAGTAGAAGAAACAGGTGGCTCGGATAATGGGATGGATTGGGGCCAGGGTGGACACAGGTTCAGAGCGGAGGGAAGGCACGTGGAAGGTGATGGTTATAGGTGCAAGGGTAACAGGGGGAGGTTCAAGAATGACAGAGGGGAGATGAATGGTTACATTGGGTGGATCAAGGGTGATGAGGGGAAGTTGGTGGATGACAGGGGGAGGGTAGAAGGTGGTGGAGTGAGTCTCGAATGTCATGCGCATCATTTTGGAATTCTCAGCTATGCAATTCCAGGATGAAAAACAGTAAGAGCTGGGAGATAGGAATACTGGTCCGAACTGGTCTTGTACACCTTAAAATGGAACACCAGTAAAAACTAGGAAATAAGAGTAGTGGTCTGAACCCTTCGGGGTGCAGTCTCTCTGAAAGTGTGATTCCTCAAAGTGGGAGGAGGGTCTTTTTGGGTGCCTAGAATTCAAAGTCAGCACAATTGGCTGACTAAAGGGACACCCGAGTAATCATGAGGCAATTGGATGGGAATCATGCTCAGTTGTGTTCTGCTGTCTATGGTGAAGCCCATATTGCAGCAGGTTTATTCCCTGATTCATGGGTCTCATAACATTGAGATCCCAGCAAGGTGTGGAGCTGCTGTTCATTCTGTGCAATTTGCCATCTGCTGCTATCAGAGGCAGGAATGAAGGGAGGGAGGAATGTGGGAATTTAGGACTTAGGAGCAGGAGTAGGCCATTCGGTCCCTTGACCCTGCTCCGCCATTCAATAAGATCATGGCTGATCTGGTTGTGGTCTCAACTCCACTTTCCTGTCTGCCCCCCCATTACCCTTGACTCCGCTGTCTATCAAAAATCTGTCTAACTCAGCCTTGAATAAACTCAATGACCCAGCCTCCCCTGCTCTCTAGGGATGAGAATTTCACAGACTGACAACCATCTGAGAGAGAAAATTTGGGGAGGTGATTGTCTCCAAGGGGCAGAGCTGGTGATGGGCTGCCAACTTGCGACCCCAAACCTCCATCCCCCTGTGTGAATGGACATGGCTGACAAGGGCTCATGTGGTTAGTGTTTCTGTGCTGCCAAGGCAATGGTCTCTCGATAGGGTCTCGAAGGCAGTGGAGGCAAGTGGGATATTTTCAGAGGGAGGCTTCTGGCACATAGCTCTCATCCCCCTGGTCAAAGAGCAATGTCTTCACGCGCAGTCATGTATGAACAGGAGGAACACCCATCTCTGCTCCTCCAGGGTGTCCTTCACCTGGAAGGGGTGGGGAGGGGATGCCATGTCTAGACGGAGGTCATGTGAAGGGTGTAGCACTGACTTGGTAGTTCTGAGATTGAGGAAAACCTGAAAAGAATATGCTCACTAGACTGATCACTACAATTTGTTCACAGATCCACTGAGACATCGATGATGCAGGCCCCAGGCAAACCTGCCTTTCTGCTGACTCTCATCCAGATGAGGTGGAGGAGGGACAGGCCCAGGTTGGCACAGGGGCCAGGAGGAGCAGCGGCCTGAGCTGCAAGAGGCAGCAGGGGCTCAAGAAGGTCAGGGTGCTGGTGAACAGGGCCAGTGCAGTGGCGAGCAATGGCTCGAACACAAGTAAGTTGCAGGAGGTGCAGCTATCCACAGATGAGTGAAGGGCAATTCCAGAGGTGCCTTAGAATGTCCCAGAATGTGGTTGTTTAAATCTGTCAGCTACTCCATGATGACATGGCCGCAAGGATTTGGAGGCAATCCCATACCAATCACATTAAAGATCACCTTCGCCTTAAACTTCTTTACCAGTCGCTCCTCCCAGGCTCCACTGGGGACCTGTGCAGCATTTCCTATTCAGTGACACCCAAGTGAATCTGGGAAATGACAGATGCCCTGTTCAGGAGAGCACAACAATTTGTCCAATTCCACCTGGATCCTGAGAGCCAGGCTGCAAGAGTATTCTCACAAATGGAAGGGATATTGACTCTACAAATGTAGCCTTGAGAGCTCCCTGGCATCAGCCAGTCACACTCATCAAGTTTCCTCTCTTTGAACATGCAGCTGATATGTGATCACAGAAGGTAAATCCTGCATGTAGGACGTGACAGACAGGATGGTGAAAATCTGACAGCTGACAGATTCCGAGCAGAATAAGCTGCTAAGACATTTGCTTTACTATTTGGTTTTGTATCCTCTGCTGGCTGGCAGACCTCAGCTCCTTTTTGGTTACAGACATTATACTTTGCTCTAGTGTACCTTGATTTATGATAGCTGAATTAAATTGCACTACTTAACATCTGCCCTGCTGGTGGTTTGATCTTTTGCATATGTCACACTGAGCTGATATACAGAGCTTTTATGCTAAGTACACATTAGAACCTGCACAGCACTCTGTTCTCCTGCAACCTTGGGCACCTGTAAATAGAATTGTGATTTTACCCATGCCCTTACAAAGTCCGTGTGCATGGCAGCTTGGAAGCGATATCAAATTTAACCTCAGCAGGGATGAACTCATGTCACCCACACACCTGCCCCAATGGGGGTCAGCCCTGGCAGAGATCTCTTTCAGGTGGAACCAGATAGAGGGGTCCACAGGGAGGAGCAGCATGAGAGCACCATTTGGCCCCTCATGATTGCTCCTCCATGCAGATTGATCAGGGAAGAATGTGTCCCTGCCCATCAATTGCTACTGACTTAGTAAACCCATGCCCCTTGACATCTTTATCATGCCGGAAAGTTTCAAGGTTACCTCCAATCACTATGTGTCACAGAGTAGCAACCACTCCGGATCCTCCAATTGCAGAGACTCCTACATCTCTCAGTCGTAGATGGCCTCAGCATTATGTGAGCCTGTGATCTGTCATTCTGAACACCCCAGCCAATGTAAACATATTTCCTGCATGGATCCTGTTGAGCCCCATTGGAGCTGCTGATGCTTCATATGGACAGCCTCATAGTCCTCGGCACAGTCCAGCGCATAGGCCCATTCTACGCTTTCTCGCCTCATGGTGTAAGACCCCAGTCCTTCAATGATGTCCAATGCACTTTCGTTGCAAACACTTTATGTGAAGTTTACTGCCACTGTTGATAAGGAGATGAACAGGCCAAACAAATCTCCATGTGAGGTCTGACAAAGGCCTCAGTCAACTGTGCACATGCTTTTCCAATCCTACACTCAATCCTTCTTTCAGTCAAGGCTAACTTGCCTATAGCCTCCTTATTTGCAGCCTTCACCTGCATGATAGCTCAAAATGACAAATCACCAAGGAAGGTCATTAATGATTGGATGTGCCCACCACAGTTTCACCTTGGCATGTAGGTCAGCCTCTGGTTTTCTATTGTTAAGACAGTGTACAGCTCCACCCTCTCAGCCCTGAAAGTGTGTCTCCAGTGTTCCTTGCCACTCACATTGCAGCTTTAACTCCCCTCGAGTACCTGTGGCGTCCACCCACATCTCACATCAGGGCGACCTCACTGAACACATTTTGAGAGGTCAGAACATGGTGAGATGCAAGTACTGGACTGTATGCTGTGTGGCCGGACAGCACATTCACAGGGGATGGCCAGTGCTAAATCATTCACATGTGGGATTATTGAGTAATGACTATGTTGGTAATGTGAGAGAAGTGAACCTATAGGAGCTCATTACCAGACTCTGATGGGGGCCAAAATTCCACAATCTTAAATGCTCACAACCATTGAAGCAATGAGCAGCAAGATGGAATCCAGGACACTTCCAAACTGTGCAACTGGTCCAGGGTACTTGGCTGGCACTCCTCCCTATGGGCATTCGATGGCATCTCCATGACTCCATGAGCAGAAAGGGCAACTGGAGGAAGGCCTCATCCCCCTCTCACCCAGCCACTGCTGCACTGCACCCATGGCTAGAGCGACGGAGCACAGGACCCAGTGCATGTCCAATAGCCCCTGTGTGTTCTGCTGGACCTGGGTCACCAAGGCTGCTGCCCTTTATGTGGAGGCAGCCAAACGCTCGCATGCCAGAGCCATGACACCAGGCAGGACATGAGCGGACTCCCCCAGCCTCCAGTCTAGTCTTGTGCATGATCTCTGGCACCTCTGCCTGATGTTCCCCTGCCTGTCTCTGCATCATCGCCATCAGTTCTCTTATGGCTGATTCCAGAGGCTTGTCATCTGCATGGAGCTGAGCAGGAACCTGGCCTCCAGCAGACCTCTGCGTATCAGAGACCTCGGCCTGGATTTTCCACGCCCGCTGACATCGGGCATGTTTGGTGGCGAGAGCAGACAGTTTGGCATGATTGGTTTCATGACGGTATGAAACCAGTTTGTGATCGTCCGCTCAGCCTGCCAATGGCAAGTTATGTTCTCCATCATTGAACATCGGGGCCCTCATTGTAATACATCAATGTGTCGTTATTAGGCCAGCATCAGCGGGAAAACATGCCAACGTGTTTCACAGCAGCACATAAGCCACGTGCACCCGGCGGGCTCCACTTCGCTCGGCACTTCAAGGATTGTTTGCCCACCTTGCTTTGGTCAGCCCTCACAGTCATCAGCGCCAGGCTTCACAGACAGAACCACAGCATTAGGGAGGTTCACGGGCAGGTCCCTACCAGACCAGCCATGTGGGGCTGGCTTTTCAAAGGCTGCAGGGCTGGGGCTTGCTTGGGGAAGGGGGAGAAGTGGCCTCAGGCAAGAGGAGAGGCTGCAGGGTGAGGGCTGTACTGGGGAAGGTGGGGGGTATCCCAGGGTGTGTGTGGGGGGCACATGTTGATGTGAGCAAGTGGCCTCAAGATGGTGAGGGCTGAGGAGGCAGTCTACAGAGGAGATGAGGCCAGATGGAGATGTGAGGGTGTGTGTGAGAGAGTGAGTGGTGATGCCCCTTGAGCTGGCAGTGAGTGAGATGCCAGTGAATGTGTGATGGGCTTGTGAGTGTGTGAGTTTAGAGTGATGAGATGGTTGCCTCACCCTGGTGGCACGGATGAGATCATTCATCCTATTTCTGCACTGGATGGCCAACCTCTCCTGTGCAGCGTTGGCACTGATCACCACTGCCACCGCCTCCCAAGCCTGGTTGGTCAAACCTCTGCCTGTCCTGTGGCAGGAGCGGGGTGGATGACATTGCAGCAGCCTCCACAGTGTCCAAAAGGCATCCCAGTGACATGTCACTAAACCTGGGGGCTGCAGTCCTTTTGCCTTTCATGGATGTCTTCCCTGTAGTGGTCATGGGCTGGAATCACCGAGATGTGTGTGCGGCTGGACGTTAAATATGGTGCCTGGCGTGATGAAGCGGCGAGGTGATGGTGTGGTGGGCGAGTGAGAGCCTGGCTGCCATGGAAACAGCATGTTTCCCAGGAATGCATAAGTCATGCAGTGAGGCTGGAACAATACCATGTGAAATTCCGCCATGGCAGCCGGCGGGTAAAACATCATTTCACCCACCCGCTACCACACCTAGTGCAAATCTGGGACGATTCTGCCTCTCGGCTGTCACTGTCTCTGCCAGTCTGTGGACCCTTGTCCATGATGTGCTCACCAATTGTGACCCTGAACCTATGGAATGTGCACCCACTGATGTGCGTGTGTATATGTGCTGACGGAGGGTGCAGATGAACGCCGTGATGGTTCATCCCATGAGGGTTCCGAGGCATCCTCCTCAGAGGTGGGGTTGGACATGGAGCTGTGGCTGGTCCCCACTGTCAATCTCCCCATTTTCTTGCTGGTATCTGGACTGAAGAAAAGAGAGGTTTAGTGGATGCTTCAGCAGGGTCCTTAGTTAAACCAGTGTGTCACTCTGTGGGTGAAACTGGCAATGGCAGACTGGAGACATCTTCTCTGGCTTCCTAGGTGGGCGTCCTATCTAGTGTTCAGCCCACCCACAGTCCTGCTGCTCCTTGGCTAGCTCAGCACCTTGCTCCTCATATGGGGTGAGGACTCGAATGTCTGGAATGCCACCTCTGGTTTTGGCCTGCTCCCTCTTGGTGTGGACGGTTTTGCCCTCCAGAAGGACAGGAGGGTTGAGTGTCATCCCAGAGGGTGAAAGAGCAGTTTGGGAGCGCGCGTGCCTATTGCAGCTGCTGAGCCCTCCCCAGTCAGTGATTAACAAGCAGGACGTCCTGCAACTGATAGAAGATTGAGCGCATGAAGTGGCCGTCGCACATTCAGAGCACACGTCTCGTCTGCTGCTGAATCCTGCAACCCAAACTCCTGTTTGGCATCTCCGTGCCCTCACACACTTACACTGCCCGATGCCCTTCTGAGGGTCAGTCTGCAGTCTGTAGACAGTGCCAGCAGATCATTCATCCTCATCCTGCACTGCTGGGTGGTTCTTTGGTGGGCCCCACAGGCGCTATCCTCCACTGTGACCTCCGCCCAGGCCTCCGTGGTCAGACTGAGGTCGGGGGCGGGGTGGTGGTTTCCTGCTGCCATCCCTGGGAACAGCGCCTCCTACTTTACAACACAAAAAACAGAATTATCTGGAAAAACTCAGGCGGTCCGGCAGCATCGGCGGAGAAGAAAAGAGTCGACGTTTCGAGTCCTCATGACCCTTCGACAGAACTGGGTGAATCCAAGGAAGGGGTGAAATATAAGCTGGTTTAAGGTGTGTACTTTACCTGGACGGCCTGGAGGAGAATCTCCATGGAGGCATCGCTGAACCTCTGGGGCCGCGCGTCGTCTGGTCTGTGACGTCTGGTCTCAGCAGGATCTGGAGCTCCTGGCTTACAGCAAGTGGATGGCTGGGCTGAATTTTACACTGATCGGGCGCCCAAGCTGATTTGGGCATGAAATCGCGCGGGATGATGTCAAGCGAGCGCCCCATCGTCATCCCGCGTTTGCATGATATTTTGGTTGGTGGGTACGCACAAGAGGTGGGAGCACATCTGCCGACAATTAAGAGGGTAATTAAGCCAGTGGGCAGTGCGATTGTCTGTTATTTTAAGTAGCCCGTCTAGCCTTACAGTTGACGATCGGGAGAATCAGCCAGGCAGCCTTTGCCTTTTTCATCAAACCTCGTCGATGGGCAGGAAGCGACTCCTGTGATGAAAAGAAATATAAATAAATTTCTGTGGCCAGCATTGTCTTCAACTAAATTTTCAGGTGTCTGACTATGGTGCATGGCTACTCTTCTTCAGCTTTTGAAACCTTTATTTTTGCTGTTTCAGCTCTTCAGCCCCCCGAGACAGCTCTCTGCCCTCAGGGAGCGTACTGTCAATGCTCGCCCGCGCCCATGTTGAAGTCATCGTCGACCCTCTTCCCACCGACCCCCCACCCCGGCAGCGCTCAACCCCTTCAGCGTACCCTTCAGTTGTCTGGCCAATTTTAACAGCCAGCCAGTGTGAAATCGCGGTTGGGGACCGATCGCTGACGGTGGTCCGTTTCACGGCCGATCCTGAGCCCACTGGTCGCGCCCGCCCACTGAGCTGAGAATTCAGGCCGCTCTCCGGGTGCCCTTTAAATATGGCGCCCGAACCTTCGACCCCAGGAGGCGAGAGGGGGATGACAACTTCCTGCCTGCATCACCACGAGGTTCGACGAGCTCCTTTTGAGGATCCAGATGTGAAGGTGACCAGCGCAAGATCGCACATGGTCAGCCATTCCGCAACACCCCCCCCCCCCAACAAAGTGGGAATCACTCCCATTTCCATGCCCGCCACCAAAGTTAGACTCCAGAATGGAAGATTCCCGCAAAAATGTTTACAAAGTTTTCCTTGTACTAACCATACTAAGTTTTAAAAGTACGAATCAAAGGAACGCTTTTGAAATTCAAGAGCCAGGTTATCGGAGTATTTATCTGAGGTAGCCTTCACCTTCAGTATAGTTACTGCGTCGTGTGCAACAGGTTAGAATAAAAAGCCTCAAATGATTGGACAGCAGAAAAGTAGGCCGAATAGAAACGTGAGGTAGGTGTTGTAGGTAATGATCTGAACTGGTTCGGTTGATGGCTCCTTGAGTGCTTATGCCAAGTGGTCTGTTTCTGTAAAATGGACGCGCCTCTTATAACATCTTAAAACCCACCCGTACGTTCTTTGTGAATCATTAACTCTTGATCCAGTTGCCAACAGCTGAAAGTGTGAAGTACAAGCATGCCTGGAGGAGTCTGAATTTGAAAAAAAGGCAACTCCGCATCCTGTACCCACTTTTGATCAGCCTCCCCTGCCAATCCACCTAACTGGAGCTATTAAGGATAACTGTCTTCTCCTGTTCTTTAGTGAGTTCAGTGGAAGCTTTAGCTGCCATGACACATATGGGGTGGCCAGTGAAACTTTGGTATTATATCCAATGATCTTCCTCAGCTTTCTTGTACCAAGAATGGAAATTGCAATCAATTGAAGCCCCATTTGCCTTTTGCAACGATCACTGTCGAAGATAACCATGTGATGCTCTCCTCCATGCTCCAATTCCATTTGGAAAACTCATTTTTCTGCAAAAGGTCAGGGCTCAGCCCGGCTGAGAAAAGTCAAAGCTCACCGTGATCATTCCCGGACATGGACCACGATCATGCTGCTTGATTCATGCCAGAGTTCTGTAATAACCAGAGTCACTTAGGAAATCACTGAGAGGGATGTTTTCTGTTTATTTTACTTACATTTGATTTAATTATATCCACCTTTTGTTTTTGTGAACTTCAAATGCAGTTTCTGGTGCTAAAGGTGCATTCATTGGTCTTCAGAGAGCAGTGATTACATTGCAGATTTAGCCCTAAGGGTATCAGAGGGTTTGATATGATATAGTTACGCAGGAGTTAGACTAGGGTTTTAATCTCCCTAACATTTCCTGAGTAACTATTCAGGTAAGTAAGGTGGAACTGTCCAAAGTCTCCAACTCCAGCTCAGAGTTGGAGAGTTTTTCAGAGGGTTCTGGGGAGAATTGCCCATCAGAAGTTGAAATATCCCTGGCACAGAGTCAGTGCGTTAGGACTTCCAAGGTGCATCCTGAGAGATCGCCACCTACCCAGAGACTGGAGGACCTGGCCCAATAAGGCCCACAAATCAGTAAACTTTTTCAGAGATAAAAACAAAAAACTGCGGATGCTGGAAATCCAAAACAAAAACAGAATTACATGGAAAAACTCAGCAGGTCTGGCAGCATCAGCGGAGAAGAAAAGAGTTGATGTTTCGAGTCCTCATGACCCTTCGACAGAACTAAGTAGAAATAGGAAAGGGGTGAAATATAAGCTGGTTTAAGGTGTGTGTGTGTGTGTGTGTGTGTGTGGCGGCGGGGGGGGGGGGGGGGGGGGGGGGGGGGTCGGGGGGGGGGGTGGGTTGGGTGGGGAGAGAGAAGTGGAGGGGGGTGGTGTGTTTGTAGGGACAAACAAGCAGTGATAGAAGCAGATCATCAAAAGATGTCACAGACAACAGAACAAAAGAACACATAGGTGTTAAAGTTGGTGATATATATCTAAACGAATGTGCTAATTAAGAATGGATGGTAGGGCACTCAAGGTATAGCTCTAGTGGGGGTGGGGGGAGCATAAAAGATTTAAAAATATTTAAAAATAATGGAAATAGGTGGGAAAAAGAAAAATCTATATAATTTATTGGAAAAAAAACAAAAGGAAGGGGGAAGAAACAGAAAGGGGGTGGGGATGGAGGAGGGAGCTCAGGACTTAAAGTTGTTGAATTCAATATTCAGTCCGGAAGGCTGTAAGTTGCCTAGTCGGAAGATGAGGTGTTGTTCCTCCAGTTTGCGTTGGGCTTCACTGGAACAATGCAGCAAGCCAAGGACAGACATGTGGGCAAGAGAGCAGGGTGGAGTGTTGAAATGGCAAGCGACAGGGAGGTTTGGGTCATTCTTGCGGACAGACCACAGGTGTTCTGCAAAGCGGTCGCCCAGTTTACGTTTGGTCTCTCCAATGTAGAGGAGACCACATTGGGAGCAACGAATGCAGTAGACTAAGTTGGGGGAAATGCAAGTGAAATGCTGCTTCACTTGAAAGGATTGTTTGGGCCCTTGGACGGTGAGGAGAGAGGAAGTGAAGGGGCAGGTGTTACATCTTTTGCGTGGGCATGGGGAGGTGCCATAGGTGGGGGTTGAGGAGTAGGGGGTGATGGAGGAGTGGACCAGGGTGTCCCAGAGGGAACGATCCCTACGGTATGCCGACGGGGGGGTGAAGGGAAGATGTGTTTGGTAGTAGCATCATGCTGGAGTTGGCGGAAATGGCGGAGGATGATCCTTTGAATGCGGAAGCTGGTGCGGTGATAAGTGAGGACAAGGGGGACCGTATCATGTTTCTGGGAGGGAGGAGAAGGCGTGAGGGCAGATGCGGTTTTCAGATCTCCCTTCACGCTACAGTCCCTGGTTCACTTGAGAAATGGAGTACAATCATTGGAATTGTACAAGCCTAATGTTTACGCAGCTCCTCAGTCTCAACAAATATCAAGGAAGAATTGATAAATATTCTGGTTTAAAACTGTAATAAAAATTTCGAGCCCGAGGGATAAAAGGAGTTGTAGCAGCATGGATATAAAACCGGTTAACGAATAGAAAACAGGCAGAGCTCTGGCTGTGTTCAAGATTCTTTTCAGCCTTTGTGACATTAGGCACTAAATAGCCTTGGCTCTGAACCTTGATTTCAGAATAAAGCAAATCTCTATTGGGAGTACTGTAAATACAATAGGTTATACTGAATTACCTCTTGTTATTGCTCCTCTGAATAAAGTACATAAAAGATGAGAGGGTCATTTTCAATCTCAAGTGGATAACTGAGAGTTGTGCGCCAGTTCCTATTAGACGCCTTTCAATTCACAGAATCACACAATCGCACAGTGCAGAAGAGGTCCTACGGCCCACTGAGTCTGCACCGACACATGAGAAACACCGGACCTACCTACCTAATCCCATTTACCAGCACTTGGCCCATAGCCTTGAATGTTATGATGCGCCAAGTGCCCATCCAGGTACTTTTTAAAGGATGTGAGGCAACCCGCCTCCACCACCCTCCCAGGCAGCGCATTCCAGACCGTCACCACCCTCTGGGTAAAAAAGTTTTTCCTCACAACCCCCCTAAACCTCCTTCACCTTGAACTTGTGTCCCCTCGTGACTGACCCTTCAACTAAGGGGAACAGCTGCTCCCTATCCACCCTGTCCATGCCCCTCATAAACTTGTACACCTCGATCAGATCACCCCTCAGTCTTCTCTGCTCCAACAAAAACAATCCAAGTCTATCCAACCTCTCTTCATAACTTAAATGTTTCATCCCAGGCAACATCCTGGTGAATCTCCTCTGCACCCCCTCCAGTGCAATCACATCCTTCCTATGACCCAGCTAAAAGGACTGAAACCTAAAAATCAGTGTGAGTTCCAAGCACACTGAAAATTTGAGTGCTTTTTACTAGAGCTGACCATACCATGCACTTGGGTGGTGGTGAGCTGCCTTCTTGAACCGCTGTAGTCCATCTGTTGTAGGAACACCCACAGTGCTGTTAGGGAGGGAGTTCCAGGATTTTGACCCAGCGACATTGAAGGAACAGCGACATAATTCCAAGTTAGGGTGGTGTGTGATTTGGAGGGGAACTTGCGAGTGGTGTTGCATCTGCTGCCCTGGTCTTTCTAGGTGCCAGAGGTCGTGGGTTTGGAAGGTGCTGCCAAAGGATCCTTGGTGAGTTGCTGCAGTGCATCTTGTAGATGGTACACACACTGCTGCCACTGTGCGTCAGTGGTGGAGGGAGTCGCTGTTTATTGTAGCGGATGGGGTGTCAAACAAGCAGGCTGCTTTGAGCTGCATGGTGTCGAGCTTCTTGAGTGTTGTTGGAGCTGCACTCACCCAAGCAAGTTGAGAATATTTCATCACACTCCTGAATTGAGCCTTGTAGATGGCGATACGATGCTTCAAGTGATGTTTGTTTATTTACGAGCTTTTCAAAGACTTCCAAATGTTATTATGGGGCTGAAGAGTTCTGTTTATGGGGGTGAGGGAGGCTGAAGGGGATGGGTGTGGTGTTAAGGGGATCACATGGTCTTCAGAACCGAGCCTTGTCTCTGAAAGTGGAGGCAGGCCTTTTAACCTGGCCACCTCGAGATTGGCCCGCTTCTGTCTCCACCTCAGACTCCAGGCTGTCCTGCCTCGGCTGGATGAAAATCCCATTGGCTGGCAATGCCGCCTGGGAGGTGTGGCCATGACGTCAGGAGATTTCTTGGCTCCCAATTCCCATTTCAAACATGAAAATTCAGCCCAACCTTTCAGGTCAATGAACTTTAATCGGAACTGATTCGAGAACTGTACCTGTAGCATTCTGACTTGGAAATATATCACCATTTCTTCATCATTACTGGGTCAAAATCCTGGATTCCTCCTTAACAGCACCGTAGGTATTCATTCACCACTTGGACTGCAGCACTTCAGTGAAGTTGCTCTCCATCAATTTCTCAAGTGTAATTAGGGGTAGGTAATAAATGCTGCAAACAATGCCCACATACTAAGTATTAGCAAGTAAATTATTATAACTTTTAGGCACTGAAAGCATAGTATAAATATGGCACAGGATGTGAGTAAACAAGTGTGTAAGTTGGGTCAAAGATTGGCTTGATGAGGTTTCTTGTCAAGAATTTCCCTATGTATTAGAGTTAGACCTTCAGCTATTAGTAGGGTGCTAAGCAGAGGTGAAGAAGGAGAGAAGTCAAAGGAGACAAAGGGGTGCTGACTGTACTTGCACTCAGCCTATTGGCTAATTCTAAACCAACATTGAAGAAATCCACACACATTTTGTAAAATAGCCCAGGGAGCTTGTGAGTGTGAAATAAATTATGTAGAGAGTGAAATATAAGTTTAAAAAAGAAAATATGTGACAAGTAGAAATCAAGTGGCAATGTTTTTTGAATTGTTGGTATGAAAGCCTTTTCCACTCAGTGGAAGAAAAGCCAATTCCTCTTGGGAAGTCTGTTGGAGAACTGTAGGTTTCTCTTGCTTGCTGGTTTGTGTTCATAACCTCAGGCCCCAAACATTGATCAATCCTTTACTTTGTAGATTTAATCTGTAACATATCAGCTCATGTCTTAGAATTAAACTTTTATCATGATGATACTTGCAGAGTTTAAGCACCAAGTGAGTTTAATGTCTTAAATCATGGCGTTGTTAGTGTTCCATGAAATGGTTGCTCGTAATGATAAAACCAGTGTCGAACCATGTGAACGCAGTGATATAATTAATATAATTAATGGCATTGCTTCACAAAGCCAGCAGGGTATATAATAATGTAGTGTTTGATACAAAATGAAGGGCACTGAATTATTTAAGACAAATCCTTCAGTCCTTTCTGATATGATATAACCACAGCAATGTACAGTTAACAGTTAATTCATTCGTGGGCATCGCTGGCTAGGCCAGCATTAACTGCCCATCCCTAATTGCCCTTGTTCAGAGGGTATTTTAAGAGTCAACCACGTTGCTGTGGGTCTGGAGTCACATGTAGGCCAGACCCGGTAAGGACAGATTTCCTTCCTTAAAGGACATTAATGAACCAGATGGGTTTCTATGACAACCAGCAATAGTTTCATGGTCATCATTAGATTTTTAATAAAAACTGTCGGCGCGACATTAGTCGTCTCAATTTCTCTGCTCCTCTCACCCATTCTAACCTGTCTCTCTCTGAACTTACTGCACTCCATTCTATCCTTTTACCCATCTTCAATATTCTCCCTCCACCTGGACCCCTCCCTCTGGATTCTTACCTTCTCTCGATCTTTTCATTGAGAACTGTCGGCGCGACATTAGTCGTCTCAATTTCTCTGCTCCTCTCACCCATTCTAACCTGTCTCTCTCTGAACTTACTGCACTCCATTCTCTCAGGTCCAACCCTGACATTGTCATCAAACCCGCTGACAAGGGTGGTGCTGTTGTTGTCTGGCGCACTGACCTCTACCTCGCGGAGGCTGAGCGTCAACTCGCAGACACTTCCTCCTACCTCTCCCTGGACCATGACCCCACCACTGAACATCAAGCCACTGTTCCCAGGACTGTCACTGACCTCATCTCCTCTGGGGATCTCCCTCCCACAGCTTCCAACCTGATAGTCGCCCAACCTCGGACGGCCCGCTTCTATCTCCTACCCAAAATCCACAAACAGAACTGCCCCGGTAGACCGATCGTCTCAGCTTGCTCCTGCCCCACAGAACTCATTTCTCGTTATCTTGACTCCCTTCTCTCTCCCCTTGTCCAGTCCCTTCCCACCTACATCCGTGATTCCTCTGACACCTTACGTCACATCAACAATTTCCAGTTCCCTGGCCCCAACCGCTTCCTCTTCACCATGGACGTCCAATCCCTCTACACCTCCATCCCCCACCAGGATGGTCTGAGGGCCCTTAGCTTCTTCCTCGAACAGAGGCCCGAACAATCCCCATCCACCACTACTCTCCTCCGTCTGGCTGAACTTGTTCTCACGCTGAACAATTTCTCCTTCAACTCCTCTCACTTCCTCCAAATAAAAGGTGTGGCTATGGGTACCCGCATGGGCCCCAGCTATGCCTGTCTCTTTATGGGGTATGTGGAACATTCCTTGTTGCAGTCCTACTCCGGCCCCCTTCCACAACTCTTTCTCAGGTACATCGATGATTACTTCGGTGCCGCTTCATGCTCTCGTCGGGACTTGGAAAAATTTATTAATTTTGCTTCCAATCTCCACCCCTCCATCATTTTCACGTGGTCCATCTCTGACACTTCCCTTCCCTTCCTTGACCTCTCTGTCTCAATCTCTGGTGATAGACTGTCCACCAATATCCATTACAAACCCACCGACTCCCACAGCTATCTCGACTACAGCTCCTCACACCCCGCTTCCTGTAAGGACTCCATCCCATTCTCTCAGTTCCTTCGCCTCCGTTGCATCTGTTCCGATGATGCTACATTCAAAAACAGTTCCTCTGACATGTCCTCCTTCTTCCTTAACCGAGGTTTTCCACCCACGGTCGTTGACAGGGCCCTCAACCGTGTCCGGCCCATCTCACGCGCATCCGCCTTCACGCCTTCTCCTCCCTCCCAGAAACATGATAGGGTCCCCCTTGTCCTCACTTATCACCCCACCAGCCTCCGCATTCAAAAGATCATCCTCCGCCATTTCCGCCAACTCCAGCATGATGCCACCACCAAACACATCTTCCCTTCACCCCCCTTACCGGCATTCCGTAGGGATCGCTCCCTCCGGGACACCCTGGTCCACTCCTCCATCACCCCCTACTCCTCAAACCCCTCCTATGGCACCACCCCATGCCCACGCAAAAGATGCAACACCTGCCCCTTCACTTCCTCTCTCCTCACCGTCCAAGGACCCAAACACTCCTTTCAAGTGAAGCAGCATTTCACTTGCATTTCCCCCAACTTAGTCTACTGCATTCGTTGCTCCCAATGTGGTCTCCTCTACATTGGAGAGACCAAACGTAAACTGGGCGACCGCTTTGCAGAACACCTGTGGTCTGTCTGCAAGAATGACCCAAACCTCCCTGTCGCTTGCCATTTTAACACTCCACCCTGCTCTCTTGCCCACATGTCTGTCCTTGGCTTGCTGCATTGTTCCAGTGAAGCCCAACGCAAACTGGAGGAACAACACCTCATCTTCCGACTAGGGACTTTACAGCCTTCCGGACTGAATATTGAATTCAACAACTTTAGGTCGTGAGCTCCCTCCCCCATCCCCACCCCCTTTCTGTTTCCCCCTTCCTTTTTTTTCCAATAAATTATAAAGATTTTCCTTTTCCCACCTATTTCCATTATAATAAAAAAAACCCCACTAGAGCTATACCTTGAGTGCCCTACCATCCATTCTTAATTAGCACATTCGTTTAGATAATATCACCAACTTTAACTTTAACACCTATGTGTTCTATTGTACTATTGTCGTTGACATCTTTTGATGATCTGCTTCTATCACTGCTTGTTTGTCCCTACAACCACACCCCCCCACCTCTCTGTCTCTCTATCTCTCCGCCCCCCACACACACACCTTAAACCAGCTTATATTTCAACTCTTTCTTGGACTCGAACTCAAGTTCTGTCGAAGGGTCATGAGGACTCGAAACGTCAACTCTTTTCTTCTCCGCCGATGCTGCCAGACCTGCTGAGTTTTTCCAGGTAATTCTGTTTTTGTATTAGATTTTTAATTCCTGATCTTTATTGAATGCAAATTTCACCATCTGCCACAGTGGGATTCAAACCCTGGTCCCCGGAGCATTACCCTGGGCCTCTGGAATACTAGCCCAGTGACAATAACACTATGTTACCAACTCCCCAACTGCCAGATGACAAATGATGAAGATCCATCTTGTTCACTTTCTACCATCTTGGTGGTTGTATCATGACAATGATAATGGAGTTGTTGATTAACCATATCAATCAGTGTCTACAAATTAGTCTACAACAGATCCAAAACTGGCACAAGGAAAATCCTGGATAGCTGCTGGGAACCAAAGTCACTTTTCTCTTCCCAAGCTCATGCCACCTCTGGGCAGGGGATAAGGGAAAGCCTGGAGCAGGGGAGGCCCAAGGTTTCTGCGTGGGCCCTGAGCTAAATACTTGCTCTTCCTGGACCCACAGAATTACTTATAAAAGATCTGCAATAGTGGGATAAAATATCAGAAATACCAGCGAGGAAGCTGCCTCTTGAACGGCTATCTCTAAAAAAAAAATTAAAAATGCAAACTTACCCGGGCTTCTTTTGGCCCTGAACCTGTCTCACAGCAGCATTGGCCTGGTGAAGGGAACATTAGTGGTCACCTCACTCAGGCCTCAGGTGAAAGTAGCAGTCAGACCCCCAATTACATCACAGGAGCTCTGATTGGCATTTTTGAAGAGGAGCTCCGCTGGTTTCAGCTGGGTGTCCTTACCGCCTGCTTATCTTCAGAGTAATAAAAACCTGTGCCAGGTGTCTACTCTTAAAAATATCAAGGAATATTTTTAATGCTTGGGGAAAAAAAAAATATGTTTTCAAACATGTTAGTCCATGGAAGATTTTGTGTTTGAGATTATACAAATGAGTTTAAGCAGAAATTTGAACAATAATTTCAGAAAAATACTGCAATTTTGAGTACAATCCGGCCTGGGTCGCTGATTGCACTCAACGTGGAGACCCTGCCACAATTTTCTAATGAATGATGAAGTTGATGGTTTTGAAGCATTTGTTAAATACTTTCCCTTGTGTTCCATTCCATGTTGGACTATGAGATGAAAACAGCTGGAAGCCTCCTTTGTGCTGAAAATACAACGTTCTTGTAGCAATTGGGCCAGTAAAACTGTCAACTCCTCAATAACTGCCCCACAGTGTTTGCCAGTCTAACATTAATAGACTTCTTTTCATGTTTGATACTGGTGAAGACCATAAAAAAATTGCGTACAAAAGCAAAAATACCGCAGATGCTGGAAGTCTGAAACAAAACAGAAAATGCTGAAACTGCTCAGCAGGTCAGGCAACATTTGTGGAGAGAGTCACGGAGGCCTGAATCTTGGGCTCATCAGGCGTGCGCGATTGGTGGGCCCGGAAGCGGACACAATATGCGGATCGGGCCACAATTGCCCACCCCCCCCCCCACCCCCCACACCCCCCCCTCCCCCACCCCCCGGCCAATTAACTGGCAGCCAGCACGAAACATGCCCTGAGAAGGGCTCAGTGTTGCCTGGGGGGTGGGGGCAGTGGGGTGTTGGCAGGGGGAGGGTGGGCGCTGAGAGATGTGCGGGTGGCGGAGTGGACCCTCCCTGAAGACTGACCGCTGCTGATGGGCCGCCTCAAGGAGCTGCGGCTCTCTAAAAACGAGACGAGGTCAGTCAAATGCTGCAAACTGGGTCAACGCTGCAAATTCAAGCGCCTGACAGCAGGCCACAAGGCAGCTCATCCCCTCAAACGTCATCTTTTATTTTGTTTAAACCCCGAACCTTTCAGCCCACCCTGAGCGGAGATTGTAGTGAAAATGTGAAGGCCGCCTGGCCGACTGGTCTGTCCGCCAACCGTAGAAGTGGATGGGCCATGTAAGGTCGCTGGCTCTTCAATGGGCTTATTTGCCCGCTTCATTGTGGGTGGGCGCACTTCCAACCCCTGTGTGCATCCGCCAATCCTAACGTTGTGCCCAAGCACGATGACACAGGACGTGTGCCCACATGTTCAACGTAAAATTCTGGCCAGAGTTAACATTTCAGATCGATGATTGTAATGTTTGCTGTGGGGTGTCCAGTAGGTCTTGATGAGATCTTCGTAGTTTTGAGGAGATTAACTGTATGTTTTTATTAACTACAATTTGGAACATATGTTCAGGGCTGAAGAGGAACTTGTAGCAGGAGGGGGTGGAGCCGGTTGTCGTGGTCCATGTAGGTGCCAATGACATAGCTGGAACTAGGAAAGAGATTCTGCATGGAGAGTATGAGAGGCTAGGCACTAACTTGAAAAGTGGACCTCAAAGGTTGTAATCTCTGGATTATTACCTGCGCCACGTGCAAATTGGCATTGGGTACATAAAATTAAAGAGATGAATATGTGGCTCAAAGACTGGTATGGGAGAAGTGGGTTCTGGTTTGTGGGGCACTGGCACCAGTAGTGGGGAAAGTGGGAGCAGAACCATTGGGGTGGTCGACGCCTGAACTGGGCTGGGAGCAGTGTTCTTGCGAACCACAAAACTAGGGAAGTAGAGAGGATTTTAAACTAAATAATGGGGGCAAGAGATCAAATGTAGAAAGATGTGGTAGGTCAAAGATTAGAGACAAGATAAGAGAGGAAAATAGGAAAATGGGAAATGAGGGTCAAAGAAAGGCAGGAAGGGAGAGAGAGGAAAAACCTAAGAATGCATCAAGAACCAAGAACAGATGTTACAAACATAACAAAAAGTTAAAACTAAAGGCTCTGTATCTGATTGTGCAAAGCATTCATAACAAAGTAAACAAATTGATAGTGCACACTGAAGTAAATGAATATGGTCTGATAGCCTTTACAGAAGTGTGGTTGCAGGATGATAAGGGTTGAGGGGTATATGACCTTCTAGAAGAAGAAGAAGCTAGGTAAAGGTGGCGGGGTAGCACTGTTAATCAAGACTGGCATTTGTGCAATAGTTAGAGATGACTTTGGTCCAGGAGATCAGGATGTAGAATTGGTTTTGGTGGAGATAAGGAATAGTAGGGGAAAGAAATCTCTAGTGGGAGTGGTCTACAGGACCCCTAACAGTGACCACAATGTAGGGCAAGAAGAAATATTGGGTGCATGTGATAAAGAGATGGCAATAATCATGGGTGACTTTGATCTACATATAAACTGTAAAAATCAGATTGGCAGTAGTAGCCTGGATGAGGAATGCATAGAATGCTTTCGAGAGAGTTTTCTTGGAGCAGCACATTCTAGAACCAATTAGAGATCATATTAGTTTTGGTATTGTGTAATGCAACAGGATTTGTTAATGACCTCACAGTGAAGACACCCTTAGGTAGCAGCAACCACAATATGATTGAATTTTACACCCAATTTGAAAGGGAGAAGAGTGGGTCTAAGACTAATATTTTAAACCTAAATAAGAGCAACTCTGTGGACATGAAAGCTGAGCTAGGTGAATTGAACTGGGATACTAAACTAGGGGGTAGATCAATAGAGAAGCAGTGGCAGACATTTAAGGGGATATTTCAGAGTATTCAGGATAAGAATATTCCTACAATAAAGAAAAATTATAAAGGGAGGAACTACCATCCATGGTTAACTAAAGAAGTTAGGGAAAACACCAAACTTAAGGAAAAATCATACAACTCATGCAAAACATACAGTAAGATAAGAGCTCATGGTGTTAGAGGCAAGGTACTAGCATGGATAGAAGGTTGGCTGTCTGGCAGGAGGCAGAGAGTGGGGATAAGGGGGTCCTTCTCAGGATGGCAGTTCAGCAGGGGTCAGTGTTGGGACCACAACTTTTCACTTTATATATTAATGATCTAGATGAAGGAACTGAGGGCATTCTGGCTAAGTTTGCAGATGACACAAAGATAGGTGGAGGGACAGGTAGTATTGAGGAGGCGGGGAGGCTGCAGAAGAATTTGGACAGGTTAGGAGAATGGGCAACGAAGTGGCAGATGGAATACAATGTGGGGAAGTGTGAGGTCATGCACTTTGGTAGGAAGAATAGAGGCATAGACTATTTTCTGAATGGGGAGAGAATTCAGAAATCTGGAGTGCAAAGAGACTTGGGAGTCCTAGTCCAGGATTCTCTTAAGGTTAACTTGCAGGTTGAGTCGGTAGTTAGGAAGGCAAATGCAATGTTGGCATATATTTCGAGTGGACTAGAATATAAAAGCAGGAATGTGCTGCTGAGGCTTTATAAGGCTCTGGCCAGACTACATTTAGAATATTGTGAGCAATTTTGGGCCCCGTATCTCAGGAAGGATGTGCTGGCCCTGGAGAGGGTCCAGAGGAGGTCCACGAGAACGATCCCAGGAATGAAAGGCTTAACATATGAGGAACATTTGAGGACTCTGGGTCTATACTCGATGGAGTTTAGAAGGATGAGGGGGGATCTGATTGAAACTTACAGAATACTGAAAGGCCTGGATAGAGTGGACGTGGGGAAGATGTTTCCATTAGTAGGAGAGACTAGGACCCGAGGGCACAGCCTCAGAGTAAAGGGAAGACCTTTTAGAACAGACTTGAGGAGAAACTTCTTTAGCCAGAGAGTGGTGAATCTATGGAATTCATTGCCACAGAAGGCTGTGGAGGCCAGGTCATTGAGTGTAGTTAAGACCGAGATAGATAGGTTCTTGATTGGTAAGGGGATCAAAGGTTACGGGGAGAAGTGGGAGAATGGGGTTGAGAAACTTATCAGCCATGATTGAACGACAGAGCAGACTCGATGGGCCGAATGGCCTAATTTCTGCTCCTATGTCTTATGGTTTTATGGTCTAACTCTCAAAGGTGAGTGGCAAGTCAGGTGATTGGTCAGAATATAAAAATGGCAGAGAATGACAAAAAGGTTAATCAGGAGAAAGAAATTCGAGTAAGAGAGGAAGCTAGCTAGAAATGTAAAAACAGAAAGAGTTTCTTTAAACAGGAAAAGAGTGGGTAAAGTGAGTGTTGGTCCTCTAGAGAGTGAGAATGGGGAGTTATTAGATAATAAGGGAATGGCAGATAAAATGAACAAATATTTTCCTTCTGTCTTCACTATAGAAGATAGGAGGTACAAAAATATTCCAGTTAATAGCTGTAAATCAGGAGGTGGAGGGAAGAGAGGAGCTTGCTGAAATTACAATCACTGGGGAAGTGATACTGAGCAAACTGATGGAGCTGTGGGCTGACAAGTCTCTCTGATGGACTTCATCCTAGGGTCTTAAAAGAGGTGGTTAATGAGGTCATAGACACATTGGTGTTAATTTTCCAAAATTCCCTAGATTCTGGAAAGGTTCCATCAGACTGGAAAATAGCAAATATAACCTCTCTATTCAAAAAGGGAGGGAGGCAGAAAACAGGAAACTATACGGCCAGTTGGTTTGATGTCTGTCGTGGGGAAGATGTTAGAGTCAGTCATTAAAGAGGTTATAGCCGGGCACTTAGAGAAACTTAAGATAATTGGGAAGAGTCAGCAAGACTTTGTGAAAGGGAAATCATGTTTATTAGGTTTCTTTGAAGGAGTAACATGTATTGTGGATAAAGGGGAGCTTGTAGACATACCTGTAGTGACTGTAAGTAAAACTTTTCATACTCTTTGGGGATCATGTGACTGTACAGATGAATCAGCCCTCAGCGTGGGTAATCTTAGGGGTGGAGCTTTCTAATCACAGACCTGCTTCAGGCATGTAGCTTCAGCAGGAGCTCTGTAAATAAAGTTTACTGTTTCTAACAAGAAACCTGTCAGGTACACCAGGTTTATTACAGTTGGCGATGAGGATAAATAACTCCGATGCGGCACCTCACCTCCTGAGTTTGAGTAAATCATTTTAAGGGAATAAGGAACAGTATACTCACCCGTCTCGTGCCTCTCTTCAGCAGAATCGACCCATACGACTCGTCCATGGAAGACTAGAGTCAGTACCTTGAGCACCAAGGTTTCTACTTTGTGGTGAATGAAATAACAGCGGAGGAGAAGCAGAAAGCAATTTGTCTAAGTATCTGCGGGAGCAAGACATATAACCTCATCCATAGCCTGATGACTCTGAAGGTGCCCGATTCCCGATCTTCTAACGAGCTAGTAGGCATTGTGAAGATACATTTTCAGCCTAATCCATCAGTGATTATGCAAAGGTTTAAGTTAAACTCCAGAGTAAGGGCCCCAGGTGAGTCAATCACAACCTATATCACAAAGTTCATACAGTTGACTGAGTACTTAGACTTCAGAGATAATCTCAATGACACATTGCAAGATCGTTTGGTTTGTGGCGTACACAACAACTCCATTCAGCACTGTTTACTTGCAGAAGTTAACATTGATTTGAAGTGCAGCATGGAAATAGCACTAGCAATGGAGAGTGCTGAGAGGGACTCGCAGGCTTTGCAGTGTGCAACATGATGCCGTTCGTCAGTTGGGATGGAACCCACTGCCAGGCGTGGCCTGAAAACCAGGGAGACAACTGCAAAGGGGGAAGCAGTTTCTACTGCTCGAAGAACAAAAAGAAATACTGGAAGCACCTCACCAGTGATTCAGAAATTAATTTGTTACCAATGTGGCGGTAACCATGTACCGGAAACCTGCAGATTTAAAGAGGCAGAATGCCACTACTGTCACAGAAAAGGGCATGTTATAAAGCAATGCAAGGTGAAATCAAGACAGCCAATCAGACAGCGGGCCAAGATGACTGAAGTGCACAATATAAGTGAACCAGAAGCTGCCGATACTGCTATCTATTCCCTGCACAATGTCAAAGCAGTGAAAGCTGAACCAATCACCGTCACCCTACAAGTAAATGGGAAGCCTTTAGTCATGGAGGTTGACACTGGAGCATCGATCACAGTGGTGGGAGAACACATCTTTAAATATCTCACCGAAGGTACCCAGCCAGTGAATCTGGAGAAAGCCAAGGCTCAGCTGAAGACATACACTGGAGAGACAATACAGGTGAATGGCATCACCTCTGTACCTGTATCCTACAGGCAACAGACAGCCCAGCTGCCTGTGATTGTTGTAACAGGGGAAGGACCTCGCCATCTGGGCTGTGATTGGTTACAAGAAATTAAGCTCAACTGGTCAGAAATTTTTCAAGTTAGAACAGTAAGAAATCCTGAGTTGATAAAGGAATATGATAGTGGTTTTTGGAATGAGATGAAAGAACTGAAGGACCTTCACAGGATGTAATGATCCCCCAGGTCAGAGTTAGCTCCACAGGAAAATCATGAAAAGAAGCCAAACGAATGCAGGGCCGCTCTGGACCAAATGAAGACACAGTTGGCAGAAAATATTCAAGAATGATCAATGTTCCAAGAAGAAGCCAAAAGATACAAAAAAGAGACAGAAAAACTGAAGAATCAGTTGGTTGAGACAAAAGAGGTGTTAGAGGAAAAGGTCATGGAATTTTCCGAGATCGAATGGGTAGCTCAACCCCCGAGCTGAACAAAGTTAAATTTTCAACAGAGAGAAATTTGGCTGACTGTGGAATCAAAATTGAGAATGAGACAAAACTCTGCAGCAAACACAAGAAGAAAAGACAGAAATCAAACCCAAAAGGCCAATAGGATATAACTCCAGAACCCTCTCTGCAGCTGAGAAGGGTTACTCACAGATTGAAAATTAAGGCTTATCTGTAATATTTGGAGTAAAGAATTTCCAACAACATTTGCATGGCCAACATTTCACCCTAGTGTCAGATCACAAGCCACTAATGGGTCTATTTAGGGAAACAATTCTGTCAATTTGTACAAAGTTGAGTTTGGTGTTTCCTAGCTTAGAGGGGAAGGTAGAGAAGAGCCAGAGTAGTCAGAAAGTGAATCATGATATTCACAGTAAAGCTGGAAAACTTACTGTGGGCGAGACAGTTTTCCTGTGAAATTTTGGAACTGGACCTAGATGGGTTCCTTGTATAATTGTCTCTGAAACAGGACCTCTGTCATACCAAGGGAAAGTGGAAAATAGGATTGGTAGGAAAAGCATGGATCATCTAAGAAGTAGAAAGATACTCCAACAACCAGTTACTCCACCTGAAGTTGAAGTTGAACCTTTGATCCCTGAGATGCCATATCGACATAGAATAGACATACCTGATGTCTCTGTCGAAGTAAATAATTCTGAACTGCCATTGTCTAATGATGTCCCTGATGCTACAGTTCCTGATCAAGTTGATCCAGTGGTAGAATCTCAAGTTGGAGAGCTACGTCACTCTACCAGAATCCGAAAACTACCTCAAAGGCTTAATCTATAGTCGCATGAACTGTGTATATTTGTATATGTTACCGATTAAGATGTTCCAACAAATAAGAGATGTTAAACAAAATTAAAAGGGGAGGAATGCAGTGATTGTAAGTAAAAATTTTCATACTCTTTGGGTATCATGTGACTGTACAGACGAATCAGCCCTAAAGGTGGGTAATCTTAGGGGCAGAGCTTTCTAGTCATGGACCTGGTTCAAGCATGTAGCTTCGTCAGGAGCTCTGTAAATTAAGTTTACTGTTTCTAACAAGAAACCTGTCCGGTACACCAAGTTTATTACATACTGTACTTGGATTTCCAGAAGGCATTTGATAAGGTGCCACATCAAAAGTTATTGCAGAAAATAAAATCTCATGGTGTAGTGGGTAAAGTATTAGCTTTGGTAGAAGATTGGCCGGCTGGCAGAAAGCAGAGAGTATGCATAAATGGGTCTTTGCCTGATGGGTAGGATGTGACTAGTGGAGTCCCACAGGGGCCTGTGCTCAGGCCTCAACGTTTTACAATTTACATCAATGAATAAAAAAAGAAAATGAGGGGAGTGAGGACATGGTGGATAAATCTGCAGATGACACAAAGATAGGAAGGAAATTATGTTGTGAAGAAGACATAAGGAGTTTGTGGATGGATATAGATAGGTTGAATGAGTGGGCAAAAATCTTGCAGGTGGAGTTTAACATGGGAAATGTAAAGTTGTTCACTTTGGCAGGAAGAATAAAAAAGCAGAGTATTAAGTAAACGGAGATTGACTGCAGAATTCCAAAGTGCAGAGTGATCTAGATGTTCTCGTGCATTAGTCACAAAAAGGTAGTATGCAGGTACAGCATATAATCAAGACGGCTAATGGAAAGCTATCCTTTATTAAGAGAGGAATTAACATAAAAGTAAGGATGTTTCTGTTATACAGGGCATTGGTGAGACCGCACCTCGAATACTGTGTGCAGTTTTAGTCTCCTTATTTAAGGAAGGATGTAAATGCATTGGAGGTGATTCAAAGGAGGTTGACTAGATTGATACCTGGAATGAGTGTGTTGTCTTGTGAGGAAAGGTTGGGCAGACTGGGTTTGTTTCCACTGGAGTTTAGAAGTGTGAGGGGTGACTTGATTTAAGTATATTGGATCCTGAACGGTCTTGACAAGGTGGGTATGGAAAGGATGTTTCCTCTTGTGGGGGAGTCCAGAACTAGGTGGCACTGTTTAAAATTAGGGGTCGCCATTATAGGGTAGAGATCAGGTGAAATGTTCATTCTCAGAGGGTTGTGCAACTTTGGAACTCTGTGCCTCAGAAGGCAGTGGAAGTGGGTTCACTGAATATTTTTAAGGCAGAGGTAGATCGATCTTTGTTCGGCAAGGGAATCAAAAGTTATTGCGGGTAGTAGGAACATAGAACTTGAAACTCAAACAAATCAGCCATGACTTTATTATATGGTGGAGCAGACTCGAGGGGCTCAATGGCCTACTTCTGCTCCTATTTTGTATGTTCGTATGTTAGTGTATGTTTGTATGAGTACTATGTACATAAATACAGTCAAGGGTTCAAGCTCAGAGCTGTCTCCATTCTTAATTATACACACAGCTCTGTCAAACACTAGACTGACTCCTAGGTGCAAATCATGTGTTCTCTTACATCACTGTATGGATGGCAGTGTACTCAGTCCCATGCTAATCCTGTAAGTGCCAGACCCTTATACTACATCTCCTCCCAAATCTTTATCCAATGTATTGCAAGTTATTCCAGTTTACTCCTTGTATTTACATTATTATTACTACCCCACCTCCCCCTTCAAATCTCTGAGTTCATTGGTTCAGGAGGTCTGGAGGCCTCATAACCCCTCTATATCTTGTTTGATCTACTGTCAGAGGAGTGGTAGGCTCTGTCATTGCAGGTAAACCCTGTTGTTTTGGAGGCTATTCTAGCATCTGGGGATCTTTTTAACCTCTTTTTCCATGGCTCGGTATTGAACTGCTCTTTGTCAACTCAGCAGTTGTGGGGTAAGTGATTGTTTTTCCATCCTGCTTCTTGTGGGGTGGATGAACATTGTGCCATCCTCATGTTGCCTTTTCTCTTCTTTGTTTGTCGTGTGGGTCATCGTGATGCCCTCTGTGATGAAAGATGTCCATGTCCATACTTCACTGGAGGCTTTTGTGGTAATCGTCTCTGAGTGGTTGGCCGGTCTGTTCAATGAGGGCTTTCCAACACCTGTAACAAAAATGGACAAACTTTGTCTGCAAAGAGAGAAGACGGTACAGAGGTGAGGTCCCAGTCAGGATATTCTTTCTTGTTGGAGCTCTTGGGAACTTGCAGGGTCACAAAAGCATAGATTCCTTGCCTTTACTGGTCTTTAAAATTGATTCTTTTATTGTGATTCTTCAGAATAATTAATTCCACGGAAATGAATGGAGTCTTCTGTTGGAGTGACGAATTTGATTTCTGCCTTCAGCTTCCGAGCCTTTCTTTGCAGCTTTTCTCTGGTGATTTCCTTCTGCACCTTCACTTCTTGAGCTTTTGTTCAGGTCAGAATGCTTTTTTGATTTTTCCTTCAGTTTTCCAGGATTTTCATTTTCTTCTGCTGTCTCTGCGAGGTTTTGTATGGTTCCATTCACTGCAACCATGTTGTAGGGTGTTAGATACCACTTGGTGGCTCTGTCCAACACAAGATTGACTCCTAGATGTGGGTCATGTATTCCCTTCCATCACTAAATGGGTGGTACTTACTCAGCCTATGTTAACCCTATATGTGCCAGACCCTTATACTACGGTATTCAATTGTTCAATTGAGCTGTGTTTGATTCTGTGAGTCTAATCTAAACAATGATCTAAGTTCACTGTACTTGATTTGTTAAGCCTGGACAATGACTCAAAGCTTGATCAAAGAGACAGAAGCTACGAGAAGCTGCGCTGGGATAAGCATGAGTGCAGACATTTTGTGATTGCAGAGATATTCTAAAGCACTGCAAATAAACCTCTGGCACATTTAGAAACTAGTGTCCTCTCTGAATTGCTTTTCTATATATAAATATAAATATACAACAACGATGACCTTTCATTATACATCATGCCATAACAAATTTCAGTGTGATTTTGCTTTTCCCCTGCACCAGTTCCATCATTAAAAAAGGCTCGGACTTTGCTGTGAGCAGTAGCTCACCAAGGCTCCTCCAACAGCACCTTCCAAACCCGTGACCTCTACCACCTAATGGGCAAGGGCAGCAGATAGATGGGAACACCACCACCTGGAAGTTCCCCTCCAAGTCACTCACCATTCTGACTTGGAAATATATCACTGTTCCTTCACTGTCACTGGGTCAAAATCCTGGAACTCCCCTCCTAACAGCACTATGGGTGTACCTACACCACATGGACTGCAGTGGTTCAAGAAGGCAGCTCACCACCGCCTTCACAAGGGCAACTAATGTTCATTAGTTGAACATTAAACACTGGCCCAGCCAGCGACACCCACATCCTGTGAAAGATATAAAAAAAGTAAATGAACTGCTTTCTCCAAGCACCTTGCACACAGCGACCCTGACTTTAGTGGTCGGTCAGTGGAGACTTCCACTCATCTGCAATCTGTTTGAATTCGGCCCCATCTACAGGGAATCTGTGACATCCATTAAGCAGGAAGAACAACAGGGAGATTTTTCAACCAATCAGTTTGAAGAATACTCTCTGAGACAACAATGCAGAAAGTAATTAACAGGAAATATAAATTACATTTAAATCATTGTACATGAGAAGAAATAAAGATCGGGGCATACACATGGGATTAAGGACAAAGCATAAAAGAGAAAAATAGAAAAGAAAACTGTTAATTTTTTTTTAAAACCTTAAAATTTTCTCCTGTGAGAATGAAACTCCACACTTGTAAAATTATTTTTCCTGGGCTAGAGAGGTTGTTCAGCAATAATAATTATTACTTAACACGCCTTTGGAAGTTCAATTATTCCTGGTTGAACAACCCTTAACTTTTTCACCTGTTTCATGTGAGAAATAGCCGAAATTCATGCCATGACATTGATCTGTGTGCAGATTCCATCCTTGAAGATTGCAACATTGTACCCTGTGGAGGAGCACGTGACCACTGTCTGTTCCACGTTTCCATGTTTAACTGCATATGTACAGACGCCAGATGTTGGTGTCAGTTTTGCTCAATACTTAATGTCACTTGCTGACAGCTTCGCCAATATTAGTAGAGCAAAATCTGAGCTATTGGGTCAAACCTGGTCTCAAAGAATGACAAAGCCTGTTGGAGAATTTAGGTCTAAAGGGGGAATAGACTGTTTATGGAAATGTATGAGCAAAAATAAATAGAAGCGAAGGTTGTCATTTATGGATCATGTATAGAATAAGCAATAACAGAATATCTGTTGTACCATTGTTTAACAAAACCAGTTAATGAGATCATCCTTCAGCAAGTATTTAATGTGATGCATTGGTTATTCATAGTATTTGTGTATCCTGCAGGATACTTGCATACAATTTAAATATTCCACGTTTTTCAGTGGAAAATTGACTTATCAGCACAGAAGACTTAAGTCCACTTGCATTTGCAATTGATCTAATGTTGATCTAATGTCTGGGGGGAAATACTGGCATGCTATAGTTGTATTTCTCAACTTTTGGCATATTGTTTAGTGATATTTAAGTTCCTTGGCCTTAGTAGGGAAACTTTTTTTTAAGAAAAATGTTAATGCAAGGAATTGAAGCAAAAAGAGGATACGCTGGACATGAACAAGAGGTCGGCATTGAAAGGGAAAATGCAGGTTAATGTTTCAGTTGGGAACTGATGGGGTGGCTGACTGGAAACACTATCTATTGTTAGCTGGCCTGCTGTGCATTTCCAGTGTCTTTGCTTTTTACAGCTGATCTTTTATTATGTAACTGACTGTTCCAAAATGAAAAGAATTGAGAAGGTAGAAATTCCTGCTGCAAAGCCTACATAAAATTGCTTAACACGTGTGTAATATATTCCTCTGGGTGCAATTTTTAACTTGCTTAAAATAAACTGGTGGGCATCTTGATAAAAATAGTGCATATAAAAATCAAATGCAAATGCGGTGAAGGTTTGTGAATTTCATCTTTCTAAACTACCTGACATGACAGGCAAATGGGCCCTTCTGCTCCACATCTCCATTTCCTTTGTTCACTGTGTCACAATTGAACTTTGCAGGTGCAAGAAAATGCTACCAAAGAATAATTTGACTGATATGCATCAATAACGGATTTTTCAGAATTCTTTGATTTGACAGAGCATAGATATACTTAAGCACCATGTGTCTCACACAGAGTTTGCCCTAAATTTTACTACATATAGAATTGCTTCAGTTCTAACCAACCTCTCTGTAGCTTGAGCCCTCACAGAGTTGGATAATTTTTAAAAAAAACACTCTAATACCCTGCATGCTTCAACAAGGACAAATTCTTTGAAGAAGAGTCATATGGACTCGAAACATTAACTCTGTTTCTGTCTTCACTGAAGCTGTCTGACCTGCTGAGTTTTTCCAGCACTTTCTGTTTTTGTTTCAGGTTTCCAGTATTTTCTTTTAACACATTCTATGAACATTGACACTGAACATTCATGTTAGAGATCATGGTGAGTTGAATTTCCACGGGGATTCTCCTGGTCATCTGTTTTTACTTCAGCAGAAGATTCACAGAAACCCAGGAGCATAACTAATGTTTAAGCTGCTTTTTTAGGTTTTTAGGTGAATGTTCCACTGCAGTTACAGCTGATGATTGGGGATCCCAGGCAGCACTTCAATGTTAAAAACAAAAAAACTGCGGATGCTGGAAATCCAAAACAAAAACAGAATTACCTGGAAAAACTCAGCAGGTCTGGCAGCATCGGCGGAGAAGAAAAGAGTTGACGTTTCGAGTCCTCATGACCCTTCGACAGAACTTGAGTTCGAGTCCAAGAAAGAGTTGAAATATAAGCTGGTTTAAGGTGTGTGTGTGGGGGGCGGAGAGAGAGAGAGAGGTGGGGGGGGGAGCGGGGGTGTGGTTGTAGGGACAAACAAGCAGTGGTAGAAGCAGATCATCAAAAGATGTCAACGACAATAGTACAATAGAACACCTAGGTGTTAAAGTTAAAGTTGGTGATATTATCTAAACAAATGTGCTAATTAAGAATGGATGGTAGGGCACTCAAGGTATAGCTCTAGTGGGGGTGGTTTTTTTTTATTTATTTTTTTTATAATGGAAATAGGTGGGAAAAGGAAAATCTTTATAATTTATTGGAAAAAAAAGGAAGGGGGAAACAGAAAGGGGGTGGGGATGGGGGAGGGAGCTCACGACCTAAAGTTGTTGAATTCAATATTCAGTCCGGAAGGCTGTAAAGTCCCTAGTCGGAAGATGAGGTGTTGTTCCTCCAGTTTGCGTTGGGTTTCACTGGAACAATGCAGCAAGCCAAGGACAGACATGTGGGCAAGAGAGCAGGGTGGAGTGTTAAAATGGCAAGCGACAGGGAGGTTTGGGTCATTCTTGCGGACAGACCGCAGGTGTTCTGCAAAGCGGTCGCCCAGTTTACGTTTGGTCTCTCCAATGTAGAGGAGACCACATTGGGAGCAACGAATGCAGCAGACTAAGTTGGGGGAAATGCAAGTGAAATGCTGCTTCACTTGAAAGGAGTGTTTGGGCCCTTGGACAGTGAGGAGAGAGGAAGTGAAGGGGCAGGTGTTGCATCTTTTGTGTGGGCATGGGGTGGTGCCATAGGAGGGGGTTGAGGAGTAGGGGGTGATGGAGGAGTGGGCCAGGGTGTCCCGGAGGGAGCGATCCCTATGGAATGCCGATAAGGGGGGTGAAGGGAAGATGTGTTTGGTGGTGGCATCATGCTGGAGTTGGCGGAAATGGCGGAGGATGATCTTTTGAATGCGGAGGCTGGTGGGGTGATAAGTGAGGACAAGGGGGACCCTATCATGTTTCTGGGAGGGAGGAGAAGGCGTGAAGGCGGATGCGCGTGAGATGGGCCGGACACGGTTGAGGGCCCTGTCAACAACCGTGGGTGGAAAACCTCGGTTAAGGAAGAAGGAGGACATGTCAGAGGAACTGTTTTTGAAGGTAGCATCATTGGAACAGATGCGACGGAGACGAAGGAACTGAGAGAATGGGATGGAGTCCTTACAGGAAGCGGGGTGTGAGGAGCTGTAGTCGAGATAGCTGTGGGAGTCGGTGGGTTTGTAATGGATATTGGTGGACAGTCTATCACCAGAGATTGAGACAGAGAGGTCAAGGAAGGGAAGGGAAGTGTCAGAGATGGACCACGTGAAAATGGTGGAGGGATGGAGATTGGAAGCAAAATTAATAAATTTTTCCAAGTCCCGACGAGAGCATGAAGCGGCACCGAAGTAATCATCGATGTACCTGAGAAAGAGTTGTGGAAGGGGGCCGGAGTAGGACTGCAACGAGGAATGTTCCACATACCCCATAAAGAGACAGGCATAGCTGGGGCCCATGCGGGTACCCATAGCCACACCTTTTATTTGGAGGAAGTGAGAGGAGTTGAAGGAGAAATTGTTCAGCGTGAGAACAAGTTCAGCCAGACGGAGGAGAGTAGTGGTGGATGGGGATTGTTCGGGCCTCTGTTCGAGGAAGAAGCTAAGGGCCCTCAGACCATCCTGGTGGGGGATGGAGGTGTAGAAGGATTGGACGTCCATGGTGAAGAGGAAGCGGTTGGGGCCAGGGAACTGGAAATTGTTGATGTGACGTAAGGTGTCAGAGGAATCACGGATGTAGGTGGGAAGGGACTGGACAAGGGGAGAGAGAAGGGAGTCAAGATAACGAGAAATGAGTTCTGTGGGGCAGGAGCAAGCTGAGACGATTGGTCTACCGGGGCAGTTCTGTTTGTGGATTTTGGGTGGGAGATAGAAGCGGGCCGTCCGAGGTTGGGCGACTGTCAGGTTGGAAGCTGTGGGAGGGAGATCCCCAGAGGAGATGAGGTCAGTGACAGTCCTGGAAACAATTGTCCTCACTGTGGTGATCTGTACAGGCTTTTCGTTACAGGCGCCTCTTGTTTCAATTTACCAGGAGGACGCCTTCACAGTAAAGACAACTGGATTATATTGCTGTGAGATTTACTCTAACTTTAGTATGAGTTTTTCAACAGGGTATCACCCAAGTCCTGACAAAGGCAGGTCCAGTTAGATAAGACACCATATTTTTTCTGAAATTGTTTCTGACTGTCATGCGATGAAAGCTTAAAAGCCCATCTTACATTACCACCTGGAGACAAATCATTGGCAGGATTTCCCCTCGGCAAGCAGGGAGCTGAACTCCCGATGTCACCGCACCCCATTTAAATTTTCAGGAAGGTGGGGACGCAGCCAAATCAGCCAATTGAGGCCATTGACAGAGTAATTAAACTAATTAATGGACCTGCCCGTCCAACTTTAAGGTTGTCGTGCAGGCCAGGAGCTCCGACGGGATTTAGAAAAAGCACGAAGCCTCATCCGCGGGCAGGATGAAGTTTCACATAAGTTTTTAAAAATTTATTTAAAGTTTTTTCAAAAATTATGGACATGTCCCAACTCATGTGACAATGTCACATGAGGGATATGTCAGGGATTTTTTTTCCTCTATTTTTAATACTTTTGACAGCAGAGACATTCTCCCTGAGGCTGCACTTACCCTCAGGGTGATGAGTGTGCTCTCGGGTTTAGGAATTCCCCACCCCCCCATCCGCACAGGGAGTGCATAGCGCTTCCGTGTGGACATCACGCTGGACGGGCCTTAATTGGCCCGCCCACATAAAATGGCGCTGCAACCCCACTTCAACTTCACCCCCGGTGGGCAGAAAACCCTGCCCATTTTGTTTCATGGGTACAGGCACCACTGGCTAGCACAGCATGTATTGCCCACTTAAGAGTCAACCACATTGCTGTTTGGAGTCACGTGTAGGCCAGACCAGGTAATGGTGGCAGGTTTCTTTTTCTAAAGAGCATTAGTGAACCATCATCAGACTCTGAACTCCAGCTATTTATCAAACCCAAATTGCACCATCTGCCAGAGTGGGATTTGAGCCCCAATGCCCCCTGAGCGTCATCCTGGGTCTTTGGATTATTAGCCCAGTGACAATGCCGCTACCGCACCAGCTCCCCTTTCTGGTTTATCATTTTTTTTTGTAGATTTATCATCTGAATGCTGAGTTGGAAAACAGAATTTATGATGCAAAATAACCATCACAGCCTCCTTCCTTTGCAAACATTGTGACCCCCCCACAGTGTTGAATTTGAAACTGTGTATGACAAGAATTAGTGCAACAACATTCAAATAAAATGCCACATTTAACTTTATCTAGGGATACTAGGGTCCTCACAAAAAGTATTAAAGCAGAAATAATGGTACGGAGGTTCATATCAGTCTATTCAAAGATCTGCAACATGGATTTTTACTCTTTCATCTCAATAGAGTACCTATTCATAGAATTGAGACCTTACTGAGGAGCTCCATAACTTTTATGGATTTTCTCATGCTACTGCTTCCATTAAAACTGATCTACTTCCCGTTGTTAACCAATATTATCCCCTTCAAAGCTGACCTGCCTCAACCACTTAAACATTGATCCCAGCTTGTTTGCTCCGACAGTGGTCTCCACATGACCTTGTCCATCAATGGCCTACTTTCTGCCAATCTTTAAATGAAAGAAATAAGTATGAAAATAATATATATTATAATAACTATATATAATCATATATATAATATACATCAGCAATATGGATTTCCACTTAGCTGATAATCATGATAATCAAAATTGTTTTTAAATGAATATTTTAACCTAAAAACCCCAGTGTAGAATTATGTCTTGCTCCCTTAACCAGGTGCCAGAGGTTTCTATGCCTTGCAAGCATGGCCACGCTAACTAACTGCTGCAGGTATAAGTGTGATAGGTAAGAATGTTAACATGGCTCTTCCATCAATGAGCAGCTGCTCTTCATGAATTTAACACTGATGCCAGTTCTTCACATTTTGCTTGGCCCAGCAGTATAGTGCTTGGTAAATCCTGGTCTGGTGGCAGGATCTTCACACTCATACCCTTTGTGAAAGTGCATTTTGATGGTTAAAATCCCTGTGTGCCTACACTGAAAGATGCAGCGCTACACAGACATCATTGTTTTCTCACATCATACTTCTCAATGCTTCCTTCTTCCACCCCCACCACCACCACTCCCCCTGCCTCACCCTACCTCACCCCACCCGCCCCCCCGCCCCCCCCACCCGCCACCACCCTACCTCCCCCCACCACCTACCCCCCCACCCCCCCCCCCCCCCCCCCGCCCCCCACCAGCCGGTTGTAGATGGTGCTCTTGAAGCTCACCAAAATCATCAAAGAGATTTGAATGAGGTCCCAGTGTGAAGATGAGTTGAGCCGCACTTTAATGGCATTTGGGCAGGTTGTCCATTTGCTCTGTCCGCCACCCGCACTATTCGCCCTGTAATTAAAACGCAGGCCATCGCTCCGAACCATGAGCTGATGCTGGGATGGGGAAATGTCAAACCCGGTGCGGCAAAGCCAATTTTCCACTGCGAGATTTTTTCACCACCCACCTTGCACTTTCACTTTCTGGCTGCCGCTTGGATGGGTCACTCAATTAAATGGGACAAAATTTAGGCAAAAAATGCAAAGAATGGCTGTTTGCTCTGTTCAAGGTTAAGTTTTACTGGGACCCATCATGGACTGTATCGAGCATTCTAACAGTGGAATCTATCTGGTGAAGCAATCTGTAGGACAATTATTTGCTCACAGTCTGGGAAACTGTGTCATTGTAAATCAGGCCTTGTATTTCAGCAGCAAAACACAACACCTGATGATAAATATGCTTCTGAAAACGCAATCATCCCAGGCTGTGTAATCAGTCATGTGTAGCAATGGCATTTCTGAATGCCAAGTGGTTATGGAGCTAAAGCATCCTTTTTTAAAATATCACTCTTACAAGATGCAATCACCACCAGGAACATTATTTACCAAAACAACCTAAAAGCAATGGCTGTGCAAACTCTAAAGTGACCTTTTCAACCTGAGAAGCAACCTACTTATTGACTTACTGTATCTGAAAACTGATAGTAATCATTATTTGTGCACAGCGGTATTTCGCTTAGTAGCGTAGGCAACATGTGCATTCAAATCTCTGACCATTTGAGTCCTTGGGCACAGTCAGAAAAAAAACCATGTGGTTTTCTTTCAAAGGGTGACACTTCTATTAATGTTCCCGTGTGTTCACACAGATTGTTACATTTTCATGTATTTTGACATAACTCATTCTATAAAACTCCCTTAGCCACAACAGTATATATTCAAATGATGGGGCAGCTTTCAATTTTAGCAGGGGTAGTTCAGCGTTATAGAGTTATTGACGTATGCAGCACAGAAGGAGGCCATTCAGCCCACTGTCCCTATACCAATACTTTGAAAGAGTTCTCCATTCAGTCACACTCTTTTGCTCTTTCCCAACAACCCTGTAAACTTTCCCCTTTCAAATGTTTAGCCAAACACCTTTAGAAAGTTATTATTGAATCTACTCCCACTGTCCTTTCAGGCAGTTTATTCCAGATCATAACAATCCACAGCATTAAAAAATTCTTCTCGTCCTTTGTCTGGTTATTTTACCAATTTCCTTCACTCTGGTTACTGACCCTCCTGCCACTAGAAAGTTTCTTCTTATTTACTTCACAGTTTTGAACGCCTTTGGAAAACAACCCAGTTTCCACATGACAAGTCCTGTATCCCTGGTATCATTTCAGCAAACCACATGCCCATGCTCTCTAAGACCTTGACATATATCCTGCTGATGGTGTGGTGCCCAGAATTGAACACAATACTCTAGTTGAGGTCTAAAGCGTTGTACATAGGTTCAGCATAATATTCTTGCTTTTGGACACTACTCCTCTATTTAAAAGACCAATTATCCTGTTTTCTTTTTTAACAGACTTCTCAACTTGCCCTGTCACCTACAAAGATTTGCCTATATATCTGCACCACCTTTAAAACGGGACCATTTCGTCTACATTGGCCGGGCATTTATAGCTGTAAAATGCAACGAGCCATCTTAAACTCCATTGGCCGGTGTATTTCAGCTGGTGTGCAGGGCCGGGTCCGACATGCCGATGTGTAAAATGATGCTTGATGAGGTCGGGCGTGCGTCCCACCATCACCGCGCCGTCTCGCGATGTTTCGCTCGGTGGCCCACGCGCCGGAGACGGCTGTGCGCCCGCCGATAATTAAAAGGCCTATTCAGGTCATTAAGGAACCAACTCATTTCAAATTGACGCTGCCCTTCAGGTTGACAGGCAGGCGAAAAGACCAAGCGGCCTTTACGTTTTTTATGAAACCTCATCCACGGCACAGTCACATGAGGGGACATGTTTCATTAAATTTTTATTCCATTTATTTATTTATTCGATCCCCCTGGGGCAGCTCCATGCCTCAGGGAGATTGAAGCACTCTTTCGCGTGCATGCACCCCTGCCCACTCCTGCAGAGCCCACCTGACACCGGCACAATTCAGGCAAATAACTTGCGTGGGACCGTAAAATCCCACAGTTGTGAAATTCCACTCATTGCCTCTCCTCATTCTTCCTACCAAAACATAGCACTTCAGACTTCTCTGTGTTAAATTTCACCTGTCAGGGGATTTCCCTTTTGCCAGTCTGTTTATTTCCTCCTACTGTTACTGTCCATCTCCCTGACTATCCTGACCTCTCCACTGTCCATCTCACGGCCTATAGAGTCCATTCCACTGTCCATCTCACTCTCTATCCAGCCCTCTCTACTGTCCATCTCCCTGACTATCCTGACCTCTCCACTGTCCACCTCACTGTCCATCCCGTCCTCTCCACTGTGCATCTCACTCTCCATCCCGTCCTCTCCAATGTCCATCTCACGGCCTATAGAGTCCATTCCACTGTCCATCTCACTCTCTATCAAGCCACCTCCACTGTCCATCTCACTCTCTATCCAGCCCTCTCCACTGTCCATCTCAATCTCTATCCAAAACTCTCCACTGTCTAACTCACTGTCTATCCAGCCCCCTCCACTGTCCATCTCACTCTCTATCCAGCCCTCTCCACTGTCCATCTCACTCTCTATCCAGCCCTCTCCACTGTCCATCTCACACTCTATTCAGCCCGCTCCACTGTCCATCTCACTCTCTATCCAGCCCCCTCCACTGTCCATCTCACTCTCTATTCAGCCCCCTCCACTGTCCATCTCACTGTCTATTCAGCCCCCTCCACTGTCCATCTCACTCTCTATCCAGCCCCCTCCACTGTCCATCTCACTCTCTATCCAGCCCTCCCCACTGTCCATCTCACTCTCTATCCAGCCCACTCCACTGTCCATATCACTCTCTATCCAGCACCCTCCACTGTCCATCTCACTCTCTATCCAGCCCCCTCCACTGTCCATCTCACTCTCTATCCAGCCCCCTCCACTGTCCATCTCACTCTCTATCCAGCCACCTCCACTGTCCATCTCACTCTCTATACAGCCCTCTCCACTGTGCATCTCACTCTCTATCCAGACCTCTCCACTGTCCATCTCACTCTCTATCCAGCCCCCTCCACTGTCCATCTCACTCTCTATCCAGCCCCCTCCACTGTCCATCTCACTCTCTATCCAGCCCCCTCCACTGTCCATCTCACTCTCTATCCAGCCCTCTCCACTGTCCATCTCACTCTCTATCCAGCCCCCTCCACTGTCCATCTCACTCTCTATCCAGCCCCCTCCACT